>NC_133660.1:161740467-162340467 GCF_037893015.1 Macrotis lagotis
GAAGACTCAGGGAGAGAAAGTAAAATGTTTTTTGTCATTAGAAACTTGAACTCAAAGTCAGAAACCAGAGGATGAAATGGTTACAGGCTTTCCTCATTCATTAAAGTAAACTCCTTTATTCCCCAGGAGCTGGACTAGCTTTGGCAAGAAGTCACTGGAGATCTCTGACAGCAAGAGAATATCAAGAGGAAAAGCAGTCCCCAAAACTGGCAGATAGTTCCTGGACAGCTTGAGCAGAGCTCTTGTGGCTGAGTTCAAACAGACATTGGGGAGATTTTCTAATTCCAAACCTCAGGTACGATTGTAAATTTCTGCACCTACCATAGTTCCCCATATATAAGACACACTATTTTTCGAAAAATTTGGGGTCTAAAAACTGGGAGCATCTTATACAATAGTTGGGTTTTTTTTTTACTTGCATTTCCTACTTTTGGGGGCTTGTTGTCTTTGTGCTCTTTGTTTCACATTTGTTCCCAGTATATTAGGTTACATTTTGCCACATTCTGCCCAGAAATGGTCCAGAAAAGATTTTTTTCCAGTGCTGAATTCAAGTTAGAAGCACTCCAATTTGCAAAAATGAATGGAAATCATGCTAATGAATATCAGTTTGATCCTCCTCCAACTGAGAAAACAATCTGAGGCTGGCTACAGAAGAAGAAACCCAAATGAATATGCCACGGCAGAAGAAGGCCATGAAAGGCAAGTCAGCCAAATGACCTGATTTTTTTTTAACATTTTTTTTTATTTAAGGCAATAGGGTTAAGTGACTTACCCAAGGTCACACAGCTAGGAAATTATTAAGTGTCTGAGGCCAGATTTGAACTCTCACCTCCCTGATTCCAGGGCTGGTGCTCTATCCACTGCACTATCTAGCTGCCCCCAAATGGCTGATTTAAAGAAGGAACTGAAGAGATGGATTGAAGAGCAAAGGGCCATTGGAGTTTGTGTCTACAAAGATGGTTCAGGAGGAGACAAGAAGAACTGCTGATGAAACAGAAGTGACTGATTTCAAAGGAAGACACAATTGGTGTTTGAGGTTCACAAAAAAGAATGGACTAAGCATGTGCCCATGTACCAGACTTGCCCAAAAGGTGCCTGAAAGCTATGAACAGAAGTTCCGTGACTTTCATGATGGATAAAACTTCAATAACTTCATGTAATACTTTTTTTCCCAAATTTTGGCCCCCCAAATTAAGGTGCATTCTATATATGGGGGATATAGTTTTATTTTTTATTTTTTTAGGTTTTTGCAAGGCAATGGGATTACATAGCTTGCCCAAGACCACACAGCTAGGTAATTATTAAGTGTCTGAAGCCGGATTTGAAATCAGGTACTCCTGACTCCAGGGCCAGTGCTCTCTGTATCTACTGTGCCACCTACCTACCCTGGAACATAGGTTTAAAATGTCAGTTGTACAACATTGGAAACAACTAGGTGGTACAGTGGATAGAGTATTGAGCCTGGAGATGGGAAGACCTGAGTTCAAATCCAGCCTTAGATATTTACTAGTTTTGTGATTCTTAGCAAGTCATTTAACTCTATTTGCCTTGGTTTCCTCATCTGTAAAATAAGAAGGAAATGACAGACCACTCCAGTGTCTTTGCCAAGAAAACCCCAAGTGGGATCACAAAGCCTTAGCTGTGTCTGAAAAAGAAATACAATAACAATAACAAAAACAAACCAATGCTTGAGTACAGTAAGGATCTGGCCAGGTTGCAAAATTCTTAGCATAATTATAAGGCTGTTAAATTTTAAACAGCTTACATCACTCTCTCTTGATTAAAGTCAATCCTTCCGTTTTTCCCTGTACCTCACTCATCACCTATTTATACTGTTTCCCAAAAGTTTTAGCAGAGTTTTAAACTGTTTAAACTTAATCTGATAGAAATTGAGATTACCGCATGACCATGGTCAAAGAATGACTTAGCCTAGAAGGGACACTGAGGGTCAAGAAAGAAATACATTCATCATTTTGGTCCAGTGTGTTACAAAAAATGCAAGAAGGAAAACCTAATACTAAATAGAGTGTCCAAATAGTCAGCATCTTCCAGAAAGAGTGAGTCTTCTCCTAGTTCCAGAGATGGAAAGAATATGAAGCAAAGAGTTTTAGGAAGAAAGGGGAAGCTAAGGATTTTGGAGAGGATAAGACAGTGTTGATATAGATGATGATAGAGGGAAAGAGAGAAGAAGAAAAGAATTTTTGCCTCAGCAGATAGTGATTGTGAACAATAAGGGTAATGGGAATAAGGAGTTTGGAGTGTGCCTATCCACAGAATGTAATAAGAATAGGTTGACTGGATTCTATCCTCCAGGGTCTTGAATGACAGCACAGAATTGACATGGGCCAATGATATTAGCTGTCAGGGCCTGGGCAGGGCCAAAGTAAGGAAAGGGGGCTCAGTTGGGATATTTCAGATGGCATCTGGAAGCAGCAAGAAATTTCCTCTGCATCTTTTCACAAAATAATTGATATTCAGGCTAGATTGAACTCAAACTAGGCACCAGCCTGGAAAGTCATCTCAAGATAAAAGGAGTGTGAAATATATACACAGAAATGCCCAGCTTATGAAGCAAATATCAGCTTCTAGGCAGCGTCCATGGAAGCACTACCCCTCTAGTTCACTTGGTGTCCTCAGGCTCTGATTTTACTGCCCTCCAAAATTCTCCTTCCATCCAATCTCAAAAAGCAACATCTACCTAGAATTCTCTCTTTCTTTTTTGGACTAATTCTAAAATCTCACAAGATAGATCAAAAGTGCTTTCAAAAGGAAGAGAAAAATACAAAATAGCTGTGACAAGAGGCAGTTTTTAAACACCATAAAAAGAGATACAAAGTATAATGGATGTTCTGAGAAGAGAGAAATCTGTTCTCTAATTCTAACTTTTTTTGGTATTTGATGCGTTAGACTATGTTTAATATTACTGTAAAAGGGTCTGATTTCGTTGTAAGATTCTGAGTTATATTCACCTGGTTAGTATAAAAGACAGGAAAGAAAGTAGGACAAACAGACTGTCTCCGTCTCTTAGTATGTGTTGCTCTCTCTAAGAAACACAGAGTCAGAGTGAGACACAGAGAAAGAGATAGAGAGACAAAGAAATAAAGATTGAGGGACAGAGACCGACAGACAGCCCCTAGGATTTTTGAGGCAGATTGTTCTGAATATGAGATAAATTAATGTAGGTGAACTTAAGGTGACCTAAGAGAGACATCTACTCTGTTACTAAGTGGCAAAGAAATCAGTATGGTAGTGAATATAGATATTTTAATTTAGCTGAGAATAAGTGAGAATGATTCTAAGTCTCTGTAGATATAGTAGACTGAAAAAAGTAATGGCTGAGAAGTTAAGCAGCTGTGGTTACAGTAACATAGTTCATTCAGCCTTTATCACCCTCTGCCCCCTGCCAAAGCTCCTGCTTTTCTCAGTCCTCACAACCTTCACCCCAGCAGTGTTCCAATCACCTCTCAACTAGGCTTAGCTCCATTGGACCTGATTCCTACCATATTTTTTAAAAAGCCAAAGTTAGAAAAATTGTTTAAATTACTAAGGTCATTTTTATTAGTCCTTCAACCAAATCTCTTGTATCATTAACTTTTTTACAGGATCTTACAGTTCCTTATGATACCTGGATCTTATGACCCTTATGACACCTGGAGGCAAATGAGGTGGCTTAGAGAAGATTTCAAAGATGTAATTTTTGCTGACTTTATGACACTGATTACTTTCTGGCCCTTTGGAATTAGTTTGGATTAGTTTCAACAGAGCCCAAGGCAAGCAATTTTCTTTAGGGGTACACCTAACCCAAGATCATGAAGCAGATGGGGAAAGCACCCAGGTAACCTGGTTGTGTCATATAGAAGTCCTTTCATGCAATCAGAATCAGTGCTCAGTATAAAGGCTGATAAAGGGAAAATCATAGCAGAGTCTGGGCTAGTTTAATTTTATAAGTAGCCCACATAGAGTCTTAGAATAGTAGAAGAGATACCACCCTTATTAGGGATATTAGCAGCATAGGCTGCCTTTCCAAGCTCCCAGAATAACTGTTTTGCTATTTCTAGTAACACCTTCAGTGTTAACAAAGCATCATCAATTCTATTCAGTTGTTTGCTTTTGTCATGTTTTGCCCGGTTAACACCTTGACTTTTCTCTGGTCCCAGACTAGCTCCCAGAACTTTAGCCCTTTGCTTGCTCTGCCCTCCAGGATGTGCATCCTCCTAATTATTTCCTATCTACTTCATTTATGCTTCATTGTTTGCCCTGCAGCTCGCCCTTCAGTTATAGCAGCCTTTATAGCTCTCCTGCTTGTTTCTGATTCATGACCTGGCTCAGTTCAGACTTTTGGTACCTGGGCACATTTTCACTCTGGACTTATCTCGTTCTAGGCCACAGGCTCTGGCCTTGATTACTGACTCCTACAGTTTTGGCTCTGTGTCCAGCTTGCTCCCAAGCCTGGATCCCATAGTATATCTCCAATCTAGCTCAGCTCTCTTAGTTCAAATTTTTTACCCGATATTCCTGGTACTTAAAATAATTCCCTATGTATTTATTTTTTAATTATTTTCTTTTATTATTTTCTTTTTAAATTTTTATTATTACGTACCTAACAAACATTTACAAGCATGAACCTTTCCAAAGATAATGAAGACTTCAAATAAAATTGATTCTCTATTATGCATAGCTTGTTTTTTTTATTTTTTTTGAAAGGCAAATGGGGTTAAGTAGCTTGCCCAAGGCCACACAGCTAGGTAATTATTAAGTGTCTGAGGCCGGATTTGAACTCAGGTACTCCTGACTCCAGGGCCAGTGCTCTATCCACTGCGCCACCTAGCTACCCCTATAGCTTGTTTTTTTTTTTAAGTTTACATAAAAACATCAAGGTAATTCCAATAGTATTCTGGTTGTCTTTTATTTTTTTTCCTGAATTTCCTTTTGCTCTCTTCTGAATATTTTAAGATATTTCATCGATACTTTTTTCCTTTTGTGTGTCACAACACTCCTCTGTCAAAAAAAAAGCTTCCCTCTTAGAAACAATTAAGTATAGTCAAGCAATACACATATATGTGTACACACACACGTATAGGCTATGTCTAAATTGTCTATATCTCATTCTATAGTCCTACTCCATCACCATCATCATGAAGCAGGAGGTGGAGTGCTTGACCTGCAATCAGAAAGACCTAACTTCAAATATAACTTCTAACACTAGCTGTATGACCCTGAACAAGTCATTGCTGTTTCTTCAACTGTAAAATGGGGGAGTTAGTAGCATGTACCTCTCTGGATTTTGTGAAGATCAAATGAGATTTCGTAAAAAGCACTTATCACCAGCCTGGCATATAGTAGGGCTACATAAATATGTTTTTCCTTCCTCATTTCTCTGCCTTGGGTTCAAGAGGGTTCACCATCTGTCTTCTGCTTGATCATTGTTTTAATCATAATCATAGTTCTGAAGTCTTTCAAAGCCATTTTTCTCTACAATTTCATTCATCCTACAAATTGTTCTCTTGCTACAGTTCAGTAATCTTTGTTCATATAATTCTCCAGTTTCTTTAAATCTATCCTTTTCATCATATCTTATAGCACAAAAATATAATATTGTATTCAGCACTCCTCAACTGATGGGCACCCAGTTTATTTCCATTTCTTTGCTACAACAAAAAAGTATCACTCTAAGTATTTGTTTTGTATATATATATGAGTCCTCTTTCTATAATTTCTTCAGGGCCCCTTTGAATTTTCTTTTAATTTTGAGTATGGTACAATGAGAGCCAAGCTATGTGACCTAGTTCCCCCATCTCTTCCTAGATCCAGGGTTCAAACTTCATCTCTCTGAGTCTCATGTATCTTATCTGTAAAATGGGTATAATAATGTTTTTACCTAATTCACAGGGTAAGTGTGAGAATCAAAAGATATTATATAGCAGTATTCAAATGCATTTTTTTTTTACCTTCCACATTCTGATAGTAAGGGAGGCAATTTGGGAAGAAGAAAGGTAATAAGGAAGTTATTCTAATACCCTTATATTGAGGCAGGAATGGACTAGGGACTTAAGAGATAATGATGCCAAACTAATTTTGCCAAAAGAGATATAGGAAACATTATTCACAAAGCACAATTCATGATATGGCTTTAAAAGGTAAACTGTGCATGTTGGGAGATGAACAAATTACATTCTACCCTTATTCATGAACATTTAACTTATTGTATATTCTACTGAGAGGCTGCATGGTCAAAGAGAGCTGTATTCAAGGTAGGAAGATTTGAGTTCAAGTCTAGTACTGTCTGTGTAAGGGATGCAAGTGGCTCCAGGCAACACTCCCTAAACTAGAAATGGCAGAACAGTTGTCAATGTGATTTCTAGTTTCAAAGTTTTCCCCTGGGACAACTTGGTAGGAGGAGTTCCCTACACCAAGAAAAATCCCATAACTGGACAAGAAGTGCACCCAAATGATAAAATTTATATAATGTTTTAAGCTTTATATTATTTCATTTTATCTTCATTTAAAACAACCTTGTGAGGTAGGTGTAATTAGCATTCTCATTTGCAAATGATGAAACTGAAGCTCAGTTACGTGACTCTCAGGATCATATAGTTGGTAAAAGTATAAGAAAAGATTTGAATTCAGATCTTCTGGCTCCAAGTCCAGCATCATCCACCACATCACCTAAATCTCTATTTACATTTTCCTATAAATATTATTGACTATATATTTTCATAGGTACTGTGATGTGTTCCTATGACTTATTAAAATATTTCAAATGAGAAATAAGAGGAATTCACCAGAGGGATGAAATTCTGTTCATTACACTCTTTAAGAGATTTCACTCTTCTTCCTTCCCTTTTCAAATTGATATATGGTATGCTACTGAGAATGAAGAATTCAATCACTGGTTCCATAAATATTTATTAGGCAGCTATCCTGTGCAGAATAGTATAGTTAGAATAACAATAATAATAAACAAATCAATGACCAGCTACATTTAAAAGTAGAGATGTGGAAAAATCAGAAAAGATAGTGTCAACACACCAGCAAAATCCATATAATTTTCCTGGAACCTTGTGAGTCAGTTTTGGCTACAACACACCAGAGAAAATCAGATGCATTCAACCCTCTTCAATCTCTTATTTGCACCTTAAATTATGAGAGTAATTTCTTCCTTCCTTCATCTATTCAACAACCATTAAAATGCCAGTTACCTGTTAGTTACAGTGCTAGTGCTAGGCAAAAAGAATACAAAAAATAGAAAAGGAAATAGTCTGTCCTAGGGACCTTGCATTCTATTGGAGAAAACAATACATACTGAGAGATAAACATAAAACAGAAATGAGGTAGATACAAAATAATTTCTGAAGATAAGAGAACTAACAACTGGTTTTGGAGTAGGAAGGTGGTAAGAGACTTCTTGGAAGAGGTGGTTCTTATGTTTAGCCTTGAAGATAACCAGAGATTTTATTAAGTGTGTGTGTGGGGGGCCAAGGAGTCAAGAAGACAATCCCTCCCCCACCTTTCCAGTCTTCTTATACCTTACATCTAAGCCACCACACTATACTCCTCTCATGAGTCATACTGGTCTCCTTGCTCTTCATGAACAAGTCATTCCATCTCCACTTACTCTCCGTCCTGATATTCAACTTCTGGCATCCTTTAAACACCAACTAAAATCTCACCTTCTACAGAAATCCTTTTTTACTTCCACTTAATTCTAGTGTCTTTCTTCTGTTGGTTATTTTCCATATTTTCTGTAGTTTGTATATAGCTTTTTGCATTACCATTAGATTATGAGCTCCTTGAGGGCAGACACTGCCTTTTGCTTTTCCCTGTATCCCCATCACTTAGCACAAAGGTGGGGGTGAATAATTGTTTACTGTCTAAAAAATCGTGGAAAATGATTGGATATGATGGATTGGGAAGGAAGATAATAAAGGTGAATCTCAGATTCTAAACCTAGAGATTTGGAATGGTGGAACTGCAACAGAAATAGAGAAACAAGGAGCAGGGGAAGATGTGGGGGATATTAGGGCTTTGTTTTGAACATGTGAGTATAAGATGCTTATGGTACATCCATATTTAGGACACATAGTAGGAACTTATTAAATGAACCTGTAGAAAAGAGAGACGAAGATTAATGAGGGTTTAAAATGCAAATAAGAAATGTTAAAATAATTACAAGAAAATGGAAATTTTGTTTTCTCACTAAGCAGCCATACTGAGAAATACTCACACAGCAGTAAAATTAAGCTAGAATTTAAGGTATTTAAAAGTAATTTCTTTTCTTTATTTTAGAATATTCACTTTCACTGAGGCCCCTGGAACACAAAAGCCTGTTTTGTCTCTTGTCAAACATCAGAATATCTTGAAAGCATGTATTTATTCATTCTCTTACACAGTGCTTCATCTGCCAATTCTCTCTTTGAAGTTAGTGGGGGATCTGAGGAGGAGTGAAGTAAAATGAAAACTGAACAGACAGTGTCTAAGTATTCCCTAAAGATCTTTTTCTTCCTTTCAATCTAATCAAGAACAAAAGAGCCAGTCTCTGCTTTCTAAGTTGTAGGGTTAAAAGAGAACTTTCTTTTCCTCTTTATCCCAGTTCTTTAGATGTGGTGAACAGAAAAGAGAGGCATTTGACTAAGAGAAATCCTTCCAAAAAATTCAATTCAATAAACTAAAATTTCTCATTCAAAAAAATCAATGATCTCTTAATTGTCAACCTGGACAACCCTTTCTCAGTTCTCATCCTTCTTGACCTCTCTGCGGTTTTTCACACTGTTGAATATTCTCTTATCTTGGGAATAACATTTCTCAGAATTTTCATGACACTTTTTTCTCTCGATTCTTCTATCAATCTCCATACTTAATTATTCATATCTAGTCCCCAAACTATTGAGTCCTCCATGAGTCTAAGACCCTCTTCTCTTTTCTTGTGTGGTTTCAAATTTTTTTCAAATTCAAAATTTCAAATATCATCTCTACATAGATGTCTCCAAAACATATATTCAGTTCACTACTAAATGACATTCCCATTTCACCAACTGCCTTTGAATGCATCCACCTGGATATTTCAAAGGCATCTCAAACTCAAAAGGTAACCAACCATCTTCTCCCACCCCCTCTATACTAACTTCTCTTCTGAACTTAACCTATTTTTTGTTATTTCTCCCCAATTTTGTACACATACTTCCAGGACCTAGTTGCACAACCTCCATTCTTCTTTGTTCCTCACCATTCATCTCTAATCACTGGCCAAGACTTGTTGATTCTACCATGATTAAATTTCTCAAATATGGCCCCTTCTCTCAACTTCTATAGCCAACATCTTTATTCAGGTCTTTATCACCTCTCCCTGGATTATTACCAGAGCCTGCTAATTGACCCCTTCCTCCAATCTATCTACCACATAGCAGCCAAACGGGCTCAGATCTGACCACGTCATCCCTCTACTCAAGAAGCTACATTGATTCCTTCTTGTCTCTGGGATCAAACAAAAACTCCTTTTTTGGGAATTTAAAACCAGGCATTATCTCTGCCCAACTACCCTTTCCAGGCTTATAGATTGCTTTTCATCAAAAGCTCTACAAGTCAGTCAGATTGGCCAACTTGCTGTTCCCAGGATTCTATAGTCCTTCATGCTTTGTACAGGCTTCCTTCAGATGGGAATGCACTCACCACTCACATTTGCTTATTAGAATTCTTTTTCTTTCTTTTTTAAAAAAATATTTTATTTCCCCATGCAAAGATAGTTTTCAACACTCACAATTTTTTCTATCTCCCTCCCTTCCCTCCTTCCTCCCCATATCAGCAGGTGATCTCAAGTGAAAATATTATGGTTTGGTCTGCATTCAGACTATAGTTTTTTACTCTGGATGTGGATGACATTTTCTATCACAAGTCTTTTAAAAATGTCCTTGATTGTTGAAGTGCTAAAAAGAGCTAAGTCTATCATAATTGATTATCATACACAGTATTGCAATTAATGTGTACAATGTTCTCCTGGTTCTGCTCACTTTATTCAGCATCAATTCATGCAAGTCTTTTCCAGGCTTTTCTGACATTCACCCACTCTTGATATCTTACAGAACAATAGTACCCTATCATATTCATATACCAGAATTTTTCAGCCATTCCCCAATTGATGAGCATCCCCTCAATTTCCAATTCTTTGTCACTACAAAGAGAGATTCTATAAATAATTCTTTTCTTTCAAAGCTCAGCTCACATGCAAGGTGACCTCCAGATGCTAATAGTGCTCCTTCTCTCCTGAAATTACATAGTAATAATTTTGTATATGATTTTCATATATTTTTCATAACTATGAATTGTCTCTTTCTACTTACTCCCCATTCCCTAAAGAATACAAACTCTTTGAGGACAGAGAATGTTTCATTTATATATTCATCACCTAACACTGGACTTAGTGCATGGCAGGTGCTAAATAAATATTTGTCAATTGATTAATAAATGGCAAAAAAACAGTGGAAAGAATGCTCATTTAGTGCCAGAGAACCTAAATTCAAACCCTAGCCTGTGTGACTCTGGGCAGGTCACTTAACTTCTCTGTACCTCAGTTTCCCACTTTAAAATGAAGGCTGGGCAGTTAGGTGATGCAGGGAATAGAGCACCAATCCTAGAGTCATAAGGACCTGAATTCAAATCTGGTCTCAAACACTTGATACTTTTTAGCAATGTGACCTTGGGTAAATCAATTAACCCTGACCATTCACATTCAGGACCATCTCCAATCATCTTGATCCATATCTGGAAATGGATACAGAGGAGAAGAGAAAGTAAGGCTGGTGACTTAGCACAGCAACCCCTCACTCAAATCCAATTTACTTCCAAGATATGGTATCACCTCCCTAAAATGAAGGGCTAGTCTACTTGACTTTTATGGTCCCTTCAATCTCTAAAACCATGATTCTACTAAAAGAAATTTTTTATCCTATAATATTAATATCAACTTATTAAATTGGTATCCAGGCTTTTTCCATAAGTTACTCATTGAGGAACTTGTTAAGAGTCTTGTTAGAATCAATTTCTGAAAGATATGACTGGTTGAAGAAATTACTCTTAGCCCTCAAGAAACATGCTCTTCAAATCCTGGGCAGGGCCCCACCCAACTAGGAGACCTAAATTATGTTTAGAGTATAAACAGAATTCAGTCTGATCAAGTTCTTACCTTGGGGAAAGGAGTCTCTATTCTTGTACCTCTCCATTACAATTTAGGGTAACTGAAAGACTGAAGGAGAAAATCAACCAGAATGGTGTGGATGGAGATGGATTCCTTTCTCCAAATTGCTGGAGACAGTTGAATTTAGTGATCAAGTCACATTTTTCAGCAAGAACAGCTGGAGACTTTTAGGCTACCTCCTCAATAAAAGTCCACCAAACAGGGCTGATTATGAAGGGTTATTTAAAGTTTTCAGGGGTTTTGCTGGGCATTTTTGGTTACTGGGAGAAATCACTGACCTTTAATTTATTGACTGCTAGCCAGCCTAGTTAATAAAATAATTATTTATTACTCAAAAACTCTGTCACTCAGGGGTTTTTATTCATTACCCTACTCTATTCAAAATATAATATAAACAAGTCCTTATTCTCAAGGAAGTTGCAATCTACTAGGAAAAGAGAGAGGAGCTTTCTATCATTACTCAAAGCACTTTAAACATAAAGATATATTGCTCTATCCCATAATATTTTCCCATAATTAGCCAAAGTCACAGGTCAAGACACTAAGATGTAAAAAAAAAAAACCCAAACACCCAGAACCTTGAGATATTTGGAAAGAACATTATAACTGGAATTATTATTTGGAATCAGATATTTAATGAATGTATGATCTTAAGCAATCCCTTCAAATCTCTACACCTCAATTTCTTTAACTGTTCTGTTTATAAATGATTGATTCTTTTCCTTATATTTGGCTGAAGACGACTGAAGATTGATGTTTCTTCTGACAGAGAAAAACTTCCCCAGCTTAATTTAGGCCCATTCATTTATTGGTGCCATTAGCAATTTCATTAGCATTTTTCTTCATTTTTTGTCAACATATTGCTCACTAGAAGCATTACTACCCACATGGCCTAATTAGAAGATCCACCAAAGGGGGAGTTATTCAATGCAGCACATTTTCGTAATCAGGGTTTTGGAAATGTGATGGGGGAAAAAAGAAGGTATTTCTAGCCATCAAAAGAACACCCTCAAGCAAAGCACTGTGGGAAGCCAACAGATGCTTTCCCTTAGCTGAAGGGAGAGGGATAAACTATTTTCAGCCCTCCAGGTGAGGTGGTGAGGTGTGAAATTGAAAGGCTGTTAGTCTAAAAAGGATTGTTAAGATAAGTGTTCTTATTACTTAGAAATATATAAATGGCCATTCTTGGGTTTATTTAATACAAGTTCTAGAATAGTTTCATAAATGGTGATAAATTGTTCCCCTCACTACTCCAAGGATAGCTAAATGGTGCAGTGGATAGAGTAGTGCCAGTTCTGGAATCAGAAAGATTCATCCTCTTGAGTTCAATTGATCTTAGACACTTACTAGCTGTATAATTCTGGGAAGTCACAAACTTTTTTGCCTCAGTTTTCTCATTTATAAAATGAACTCTGAGTAGGAAATGGCAAGTCATTTCATTAAATTTGACAAGAAAACCCCATATGAGGTCACAAAGAGTCAGGCACAATTGGAAAATTATTGAACAACAAAAGCTACTCCAATAATGCTAAATGGTTCGTGGTATTTGGTTAACAGGTAAAAGTTTGGATTCAGAATCAGAGATTCCAAAGGTAAAAAATTCTATCATTGATTCCCAATCCAAAAGTAAATGGGCTAATGATATTCTAACATTGCCTTGTTATTTCAGAATTATCAATGACAATCCAGGGTAATTGGGTCACTGTAGTCCACTGTAATCTTTATGCAAAGCCTCTTACCAATTTTAGCAGGGTTCAGATGTTCACTCAACAAGTACTAGGTACTAATGATACAATAAAAATTGAAAGTCTCTACTTTTCAGCAGTTGACAGTCTATAAGGGGAAAAAAATCAACAAAGTAAATTCAAAGAAATTTCAAAGGGGAAAAGCAAAGGCCACTAGAAGCTCAGCCTACTTCTGGTAGGAGGTGTCACCTGAGCTAATTTTAAAGGATACTAGAGATTCTACAAGGAAAGAGTTTACTTTACTTCATACAAGGAGGAAGAAGACAGCTTGGATAAAATTATGGTGAATAAGATGGAATGCCACAAATGGAAAGGAAATACTGGGAAACATTTTTTGTTGACTTTTTCCTCTATAAAACCCATCTTGTGAAATGTATGCTTTTCTAATACATCTGGAAAACTTGTTGTATTGTGCCTTTCCTTGAGTTGATAGGGACTATCTCACATACTTTGTATTTAATCAGTAATCTCCCCATATTAAATACTCTGTACCCATAGCCCACATGCAGGCCAGAGCCAACTGGTCCACTCAGGCACACAAAGAATGTTGAGATAACAACTGTTATCCAAATAATGAGAAAAACTATTTCTGATATGATTTTCTAAACCATACCTTGCTTGCTCAGAAGGTATACTTCCCTAAGCTCTCTCCAAACTTCACAGCTCACCCTCCCTTGCCCTTCTCTTTAAAAGTTCTTGTTGCTAGTTCTTTCCTAGAACTCAGTCTGCTTAAAGAAGCTTCACCTTTGCTCAAGCATAAATAAATTTATCTGTCTCCCATAATTCTGGGTCACTCAGTCTGAGAAATCTTCACTCTGCTCAACAAGAAATTAAATTTGAACACCACATATGTAGAATTGCAAATAGGTCAGTTTGACTGGATATAGAGAGTGCATAAAAGAGAGGAATATATAATGAACTTTGAAAAATGGACTGTATCTGAGCTGTGAAGTCACAGGGAGGAGACCTGGTCAGATCAATGCATTAAGAGTATCACTTGGCTCCTAGGAAGAAACTATTTCAGTAGGCCAAGGGAGAGTTGATCGAGTTAGAACAGTGACCATGTGGGTGGAGAGAGGTGACAAATGGGAAAGATTTAGTGGAGGAAGAATTGATAGGACAATATGCAACTGGTTATGAGTTGAGAGAAGGAAGAAAGTCAAAAGTGATCCCCAAGTTTGTGAACTTTGGTAACTAGAAGGTTTTTGGTACCTTCAAAAGAAATAAGGAAGTTTAAAGAAGGATACATGGAGGGCAAAGAGAATGAATTCCATTTTGGACACATTTAAGTTTGAGATGTCTTGAGAGTTGGTGATATGGGAGTGGTGCTCAGAGGAGAGACTGAAACTGGATATGTGGATCTGGGAGTTATCTGCATATTCTCCCCACTCACAACTCAAGAAATCTGGTTATATTTACTTTAGAAAGATCATATTCTTTAAAGCCAACATTAATTCAATTCAACCAACTTCTATTAAGTGACTATTTTATGGAGAGCACTGTGTTAGTCCTCAGAGTTGCAAAGGTAGAAAAATGATGCTTTCATTCAGTTTACAATTTAATTACGAGGCATAGCAGAAGTATGAAACAACATTTCTCTCCATATAAGAGAAAAATAAAAGTTTTCCAAGAAAATATGATAGGGAAAAGTTCATTTCTTGTAATTGTTGTTCAGTCATTTCAGTTACATTCTGACTCTTTGAGATGCCATTTGGGGTTTTCTTGGCAAAGATAATTGTAATGATTTGCCATTTCCTTCTCTAGCTCATTTTACAGATGCAGCAAACAGGGTTAAATGGCTACTTACACAGTTAGTAACTGAGGTTGGATTTAAATTCAGGTCCTCAAGATCTGAATTGGTATTCTATTCATTCCATTACCCAGCTGCTCTTTTTAGTTCTTACTACTTATTTATTCTAACAAATTTGACATTAGCTGCATTTTTCTCTGTATATTGTGTTCCCCTCTTGGCTTGTAGGCTCCTTGGTAATAGCTATCTTGGGTACCCCTGTGCATGTTGCTGTACTGGATTTCAATAAGAATTTAAGGAGAAAAAATACAAGAGAAAAAGAACAGTAGAGAAGAGACAGGCAACTTAGTATTTTGAAGCTTTGTGTGAAAATTTATGATGGAAAATTATTCTTTATATTGAAAAACAAAATACAACTTTTTCTCTATTTCTGTAAAATGCACAGATTTTTTGTTTTTGAAAAACATCTAAAATGAAATCAAACAAGGGCTACACAGCTATTTTTTTCTCTGCAGTGCCCTTGATGATAATTGCCAATTTGCCTACAGTTCCCTAAGAGGACAGTCTTCCAATCACTCTATTTAGTGGGAGGTAATACTGCATCATTTTACTATGTGCTGCAATTCACACTTTGCTAACAGTTTCAGGGCCAAACTGTTAAACCAACCAAAGAGACTAAATGGTGCATTTTATAATATGACTTCCTTTTCTTGTTTGGAAGGCAAGAAGACTTTCAAGTACTAGCAGTACTCACTTGGCACATTCACTCAGCAGGGTAAGAATACAACTGACTAGAATAATGACTCTGGAAATTTCAGATCACATGATGGAAATGTGGTTTTTGGGGAGCTAAAGTGTCCCACACACTAATATGAACAGAGGCAATCAGGAGGCATTGTTCTCCTGTAAACCTGTGGAATTGAAATGGGAAAGGACCTTAGAGATCTATGCTAGGGGTTGTTAATCTGGGATCTGTGAATCTGTGCTGTAATATCTTAATAATTATCTTTCATTATAATTGATTTCCTTTATAAATCTTTGTACATTTTATGCATTTAAAACATTATTCTGAGGAATCCACGGGCTTCATCAGATTATCAGAGGGGTTCAAGAAATGAAAAAGGTTAAGGATCCTTATTCTAACTCAACCCCCCCCTTTTTTACACAGTCAAGCAACATAAATTATTGAATTAATCATTCCTGGGAAAATGTAAGATAAAGAAAGAGGAAAAATACATCTCAATTTACATTTTGAGTACATCAATCTTGAGATAGAATTATATCAGGAATCCTCTGAAGTTGTGGTGAATCATTGTATTGATCAGGTACTAAATCTTTCACAGCTGGATTATTCTTACAATGTTGCTCACATTACTTTGCATCAGTTCATAAAAGATCCCCCCACCCTTAAACCACCCACTAAATCATTTCATAGAGCAAATAGTATTACACCACAACTTGTTCAGTCATTCCCCAATTGATGGACATCCCCTTTGGTTTCCAGTCTTTACTGCTACAAAAAAAGAGCTGCTATTAACACTGTTGTATATATGGGTCCAACCTCCTTATTTTACAAATGAGGAAACTCAGGCCCAAAAGGTAAACTGACTTGTCTAATGTCATATAGGTACCCAGCAGCAGAGCTAGGAATGCAACTCAGGTTCTCTAACTCTGAATCCAATGCTCTTTCCTCAAGACCATCACTGCTCCTTCTTCTCTTTAAATAAACCCACCAGCCTAAATCAAAGGATAATGTGTATGTGTGGGGGTGTGTATATACATATGGACATGTGTGTATATGTGTCAAGAGGTAGTGGAATAGGCACTGAGGTAAGAATTAAGGTCTTGAATGGGAAATGTCTGTCCATTATCATAATCATCTCTGATGCCAACCTCCCTTCTGATTGGGATTAATTTGTATCTATACATAATTTAATTTAGATTAAGCAAAATATAATTGACATTTGTCCCTGCCCTGATTATTGTAGCTCTGGGGTACAGACTAAGGCTTTTCTTAATGAACTAACATAAAGTGATCAGAACTTTTAAGCACATTTCCCAGTTCCTCATGTCTGGAACTGTTTTTCAAGGCTACTATCTCAGAGCATTATTGGTTGGAATCCATTTCTGAGAGTCTCTTATTTTGGCAAATTGAAAATAATCTTTTGATCTTTGGATGATTTAAAGAAATGGTGATAATGAACATTTCTCTTTGAAATAGTAATACCAAACAGATCAGTATCTTAAAAAAATGAATCCCTCAATGTGGTAATGAGTGAATCATCTTCCAGTATTTCACCTTATTTTAAAAGCTCAATGAGGGGCGACTAGGTGGTGTAGTGGATAAAGCACTGGCCCTGGATTCAGGAGTACCTGGGTTCAAATCTGGTCTCAGACACTTAATAATTACCTAGCTGTGTGGCATTGGGCAAGCCACTTAATCCCGTTTGCCTTGCAAAAAAAAAAAAAAGCTCAATGTACTCACTTTTGCTAGCACAGTATAGCAGACTTGAGTTTTCACTTTATGGGGCTACTCTAGGTTTAGTTTTATTTCTTCACCAGTCAACCAACTAAGAAGTATTTATGGGGTGTGCACATTTGGAAGAACGAAGTTCTTCTTTTTGCTTGTCCAAAGCACTGATTCAATTAGATCTTGTTTTCAGAGTCAACCAAACTGAGAATCGGATGCTAAGCAATTCTTTTAGTTTCTAGGCAGTGGATTCTGATTGACAAGGCTATTGGGGTCAGTGTAAATAAAAAGTGCAACAACAACAAAATGAAAACTACATGCTGTGAAATTATAAGAACCAAGTTCATCTCCTTCCCCACAAATAAAAGTGAGATTGTATTTCTTCCCTTCTTTGCAAATATGGGACAAAGAAAACAATGTCAGATGTGGTTGATCTGCTGGTTAGTTTTATTGAATTGACTTTTCTTTTTTTCCTTTCTTTCTTTATTCTTTATTAAGGGATAGTTCTCTGAGAGGAGATAAAAAGAGGAGCATATTGGAAATAAGGGTGATAGTTTTAAGAAGTATCCAAAAGTCCTAACTCATATAGATTTCTCTGGTTAGTTCTCATATAGTCCTAACTTAACTTCTAAGTCCTATTGGGTCAATTGGGATCATTGCAGGTCACCTATAGGTCTTTAGTTATGGTGTGTTGAATGGAGCACATGTCATTAAATGATACCTATGCAGTTTGGTCCAATACTACCTTTTGTCAGTGACTGATTATTATACTTTTTAGTAGTAGATGAAAGCTAATTCCTGGGTGATTGCTTAGTGATCCTGAGAAATGAGTACCAGACTAGATTTTAAGAATGACTTTACAGGGAAGAATGTTCATGCTGAGAAGTAAAAAAAAGGGTCAAAGGAAACAACATATCACTCTAACTGTTAAACAAGATGCTATGGAGAGCAACAGAAAGAGGAACAACTGTGGAGCAGTTCAAAGTTTTTAGAGTAGCAGGAACAAAAACCATACTTAAGATTAAAGATATTTTTGTAGACTTTTGAGTAGCAGAAAGAATTCCCAGATGTAGGTTCAAAGATACAGAGAATAGCTCTTATACTTTAGTTCCCTCATCTGTAAGACAGGTATATCAATGGTTCGACCTGCCTCATGGGACCAATGAAGGAAAAGTGCTTTGAAAAATCAAGAAAGTGCTGAATCAATAACTTATAATCTTTATCACTTGAGTCATCATATCATATATACTAATATTTGAAGCATAGGTAAAAAAACAAATTTGAGAATTTTATTACAAAAATTTTTTAAAAGCAAGCTGATTTTTTTTTTATTCCATCTCTTTTCTGTAGTAACCAGACACAGGATGTAATAATCGTTCTGCTCTGGAAATCCAAAAGCTATCTCCAAGGCACAGAATTTAAGAAGAAAATCCTCAGAAAATTAAATTAACCTCTCAGTGTTTTCAGCTGAAGCAGTTTCTCTCAGTTGACCACAGGAGAGGTTCCCAGATATCATCAAAAGAAATATGCTTTTGATGGTAACACTTTCTACTAAGTGAATAAATGTGCAGGTAGATGTTTTAGCAACTAATGGTTAAGCAAAGAGGCTGATTCTACTTATATATGGAATTTTAGAAAACCTCAAAGACACTCTGACAAGGTACAGGTATAATTTTAATTCAACAAACACTGATTAAAAATCAGTTACAAGGCACTGCATATTATGCTGACAATTGTAGATATAAAAAATGTCATAATTCCTGCTAAAAGGTGCCTTGCAATCTAATGGGGGAAAAGACATATATACATATAACAAGTAGATATGTTTGAATGTAATTAAGTGCAAATGAATGGTCAGACACATTTGGGAAGCCAGGAGTGAATATTGATCACCTACCGAGACTATTTTGCAGTATCCTATCTTGGTCCAGCCTTTGGGGATGAGATAGGGACCTGGACATGACAGGGAACTGAATGCCTTCCTCATTTCTCCAAGACTGATCTAATTCGCCACTATCTCTATTGTTTAGGTTTAGATCAGTCAACTTTGACACTTTCTCATCAGCAATTGCTCTGGTGTCAAATTTTGGGGGCTTCTTTCTAGCTTTTTCCTAGCAGTAAAATTGTTCTAGTTTCACCTAAACTATGTCTAGATTTCTTCTTTGCTCTTTATTACATTCTTCCATAAGATCATAGAATCTAGAGGCAGAAGGGACCATGAAAAGGAAATTGGATCCTAGAGAAGCATAGTGATATGTTGTAGAATTGGTATTTAAATCTAGGACCTCGGACTCCAAATCTAGTGCAATTTTAACTATAATATTGATTTTCCAAATACAGGTCTTAGGACCTTACCCAGAGGATTACTGTAGTTGAATGATGAGTTGATAGAGTGCTGAACTTGGGAGTCAAGAAGATTAAAATTCGCACCCTTCCTCAAGAGTTTTCCTAGCTGGGTAATTCTGTGTAACCTTAGGCAAGTCATTTAACCTCTGCCAGTCTCAGTTTCTTCATCTGTAAAATATCCCAATAAACTATGTAGCAACTATGAAGGCAATCCCAATAAACTGCAAAGGCAACTACTGTCATGTGGAAACCTGAGAAATTTTTTGACTTTCATCAAAAGTGGTGAAGAAGGGGGTGGCTAGGTGGCACAGTGGACAGAGCACCTGCCCTGGAGTCAGGAGTACCCGAGTTCAAATATGACATAGGCCACTTAACCCCACTGCCTTGCAAAAAAAAAAAAGTGGTGAAGAATCTTGTTTTACACCATTCTACCTAGTATTTATTTGTGTAAATCATGTTTTGTGCCTCTCTCTCAAGCCCTGGCAGAGTGCCTCAGACATAATAAGTGTCTTTATAAATCTTTGTTGAATTGAAGTAGAATTTGGAGTAAAGCTAGTCTTGCTCATCAGGGGAGTAATCAACTGCCCTACTCCTGTACACTGTGATTTTTAGGATCACAGACAAGGTACTGATTTAAAACTATGCCTCTCCTACTTGCCAGATGATGCCTGAAATTCCTTGTGTGTTTTTTATTTGTGTGAGGGAGTGAGTGAGGAGGATACAAGGGTTTCCATTCCACAGATAGAAATAAGACTTAAAATACAAGTTCTCAGGTATAAGAAACAGACTGAAAAATTCAGCTAGTCATGCTGATATAAAAAATGACTTGTATTTCACCTCCTAAGAGCTTGTGAGAAGAGGAGAGAGTATTACAAGATTTAAAAAAGAGAGAGTATTTGGGGCACCAATGAAAAAATTCAGCTATTTCACAATGTTGCCAGAGAGGGAATAGTGTGAGGAGAATGGTTGGTCCTAGTTCTTCGTTGCAAAGAAGACCAAAATGACATCACTATGTTTGAGACAAAATACACTGTGTCCAACTATGACTGATTAGCTTCAGGGTGTCTCTGTATCACTTCTTCTGACCCCCCTTGTCAGCACTTGCCCTGTGTGAGTTCTCCATAAAATAGTTTTTTGGGCAAGGGTACATCTGGCATTCTGACAATATGTGAGAACAGAGCCAGATATGTCCCATAAAAGCAGGGTAAAAATAAAAGGAAATTAGGACAGACCATGATATAGCACAAATGATGTGCTAAGATTCCTAGGACTCCCACAGCATCCAATCCACAGCACAATTACCAAAAGTCCTATTTCCTATCAAATCAGATCAAATCCAGGTTTTGGAAAAGGCAGTGAGAAGGATACCTTTGCATAACACTCCCCTTACTTTAATAACGTGCAAGGGATGTCATACTCTTCAAATACAGACAATTATTATCAAAATATAATTCAAATTCCAACTACCTTCATCAAAACCCAATGTGATTATTAAAGCTATATTATGTAGACATCATATTGATCAGGTTTCCCTCATCTGATAGAGACAGCTATGGTGGAATTGATAGAAGTCAAAAAAAAGACCTAGTTTCAAATCCTGCCTCCAACACTACCAACTGCATAGATAGAAGCAAATCCTATCACTTCTCAGTGCTCTAGGGTCAGGTAACTCTCTAAGACTAGTAATTGCAAAGAACACATTGACTTGCATTCACTGAGAGTTTCTCATCTGGAGCTCCTTCTATGCAATGAAATCATAGATTTTAGTGCTTATCCTTTCTTCTATCCCTCAACAAAGGATTGTTAAGCAAGTAACTATATTCTCTCCTGGGCAAGTCTCATTTAAATTTCCAAAGACTTTGAGTAAGTCTCATGTGACTTGGTGAGGTGCAGACAGTTTATTTCCCAGATTTACCCAGTGTCATCAATGACAAAAGCAGGAGTTAAGAGTCAGCAGTATATCTTCCTAAACCTTTTTCTAGCCATTGTGTTCTGTTACTTAAAACATCTCTGTATTATTATCGTCCTAAAGCCTCTAGCTTATTAGACCAAAAGGTTTCTGCCAATGAAACATGGTTGAGGTCTCTCTCATTATGACCTACTGATGGGTTTTTCTTTCTTTTTTTTAACTGCTCAAATAGGTCAGATCTTTTTTTTTTTTTTAGGTTTTTTGTTTGCAAGGCAGTGGGGTTAAGTGGCTTGCCCAAGGCCACACAGCTTGGTAATTATTAAGTGTCTGAACCCAAATCAGAACTCAGGTACTCCTGACTCCAGATCTGGTGCTCTATCCACTATGCCACCTGGCTGCCCTTGATCTTTTTTTTTTTAGATTTTATTTATTTTGAGTTTTACAATTCCCCCCCCATCTTACTTCCCTCCCCCATGCCCCACAGAAGGCAATTTGCCTGTCTTTACATTGTTCCCAATGATCAAAATTGAATGTAATGAGAGAGAAATCACATACTTAAGGAAGAAACAAAGTATAAGAGATAGCAAGATCAGACAACAAGATATCAGTTTTTTTTTCCTAAATAAAAGTTAATAGTCCTTGATCTTTGGTTCAAACTCCACAGTTCTTTGTCTGGTTACAGATGGTATTCTCCATTGCAGACAGCCCAAAATTGTCCCTGATTGTTGCACTGATGGAATGAGGGAGTCCATCAAGGTTGAACATCACCCCCATGTTGCTGTTAGGGTGTACAGTGTTTTTCTGGTTCTGCTCATCTCACTCAGCATCAGTTCATTCAAATCCCTCCAGGTTTCCCTGAAATCCTGTCCCTCCTGGTTTCTAACAAAACAATAGTGTTCCATAACATACATACACCACAGTTGGCTAAGCCATTCCCCAATTGAAGAACATTTACTCGATTTCCAATTTTTTGCCACCACAAACAGGACTGCTATGAATATTTTTGTACAAGTGGCGTTTTTACCCTTTTTTCATCATCTCTTCAGGGTATAGACCCAGTAGTGGCATTGCTGGATCAAAGGGTATGCACATTTTTGTTGCCCTTTGAGAGTAGTTCCAGACTGCTAGGAGAGTAGATCTTGCTTGTGCTTCTCATTACTAATTCCAACATTTGTCTTAATGGGCTAACAATGAATCCTTTAGCCCTAAAAACTGTCTCTTGTAGCACTCAGGAGAAGGAAAACACTACAAAGATTGGTCAAAAAGCAAAAATAAAACTACCTGCCAAAGATTGGAACCAAAGGTGTTCTCTGATTCAGGGTCATCAAAGAGGCTGCTGTAGTCTGAAACCATAACCTACCAAGAAAAAAAAAAGGCAAGATGTCCCAGAATAAATTCTCTACAAATGAGGCTTCCTAAAGTCTAGTGGGAATTCTAATAAATCATTCAATTAGCTTTGCACAGTTTAAAGACTTACAAAGTACTGAGGAGGGCCAAGTATGGAAATTAGGAATTTGTAGATGCCACTATCCAAATGTGAAACATAAAAGACCATTCAGCATCAACAAAAAATCTGCAGCTAGTGAAAGAGGTCCATAAGCCACACAAATGTAACCTGAACTTTCAATAAGCAGAAAGAACAAAACAAGAAAACTCATCAGGTATGGATTTGAGAACTGTGCTTCTCAGAAGTAAGAAAAGCAGAGAAATACATTGTTCTGGACCCACAACTCAAAGCAGGTTCTGTTTCTTCTTCCCTCAAATCAAGATAATGATCCTACAGGTTTTGGGTATCCCTAAAAATTTTTCCATTTGGTAAAAACCCATGCCCGATAGGAGAGAAAAATCGCTATTTACAAAAAGAGCTGGCTTTAAAAAAAATCCAAAATTATAAAGTGATAGGAAATACCACCAGCATGGCATATCCAAATCTACACTTGTAGGTCTTGTCATACAAGTATCTAGCACGATGTCCCATACTTGGAGAGCACTTCAGTTTCCTGAGTGACAGAATCCTAATGCCTTTACCTCTTTTGCAGAGATGATTAGAGAACTAAGATTATCCATGTTTTGATAACTGTGAATGAAAATGGCAAGAGGAATGTCATTGTTAAGAAGAAAAGCACGTTTAATGAAAGTCCTATAGTAGAGTGGTATTGATAGATCAGTAAGTCTGTCAATAAACATTTATTAAGTGCCTACTAAGAGCCAGGGACTGTGCAGACACAAAGATGTCTGTTTTGTATTTGTATCACAAAGCTTACTGTCTCTGATCACCTGTCTTCTTTTTTACATAAGGAAAAATGCTCCTGGGTCTTTCCCAGGAAAATATTGCTAATACAAATAGGAGTAGGAATCGGACCTGTAATTTAAATAGGGATCAGAATCTTCTCTGCAAATTATAGAGACATGTCTAGAACACTGGTCAGATACACACATAGAAATGGATGTGGAGTGCACAGATTTAAGAGGTAGATATTAACATCAACTACATTTTATTGAATTTATTTAATTTGTCTAATATTTCCCAATTACATTTTAATCTGGTATTGGTTCATGGATGTCTGCAGTCTGTTTGACCCATAAAGCCTAGAACATTGACAGGTTAAGAAAGTTGTCCAAGATCATACAACCAATAGGTATCAAAGGCAAAACTTGAACCTAGGTCTTCCTAAATTGTAGGTCATGCTACCATAAAATATCATCACCTCAATAAGATCAAATGAATTATTTATTTTAATATATCCTGGAGCTCCAGACTCCTGCATTAAGAAGCTATTGTTTCATGGGTATGTGGGATGGGGTGACCTTTTCAAATGTGATACTTAAATATGTTCAAAGGCATATTTATATTTACATCTGAATCAACTTCTGGTAAATTAAAATTGAAGCATTTTTAAATAGCCTTTCCAATTTAGTTACATCACAGAAGAGGAAGAAATCTGAGTATCTTTTTCAGGACTTGTCAGGAAGCTTTTACTTTGGCCAGAATGAAGTAGCTATAAAAAAAACCCCACAAATTAATTATAAGATAAGGCATTAAGCTTATGGATTCAGGAATCAAGCAATTGCTGAGTAGACTTTTTTCTTGATAAAAAAAAGAGGAACCAGAAACACTTTTTTAAACAGGTAAGCAGTCTTGTAATCAGTGACCCCAGAGGTTCCTTAGTCATGTGCTTTACAGACTGCTTTATGTTTCATGAAAAGAAATAAATTAAAACCCATCTATTTTTATAGGCTCTCAGTCTAGACAGTTTGGGTGAAAATGTTTTTGCAGCTGATGCACATTTTAATCACCCTGTACATATGTTTTCACCATTATTTCTTAATTTTAAATTCCACACTCAAGCAAGAAAACCTCTTGGGTACTGATAATATTCTATAGAGGCACATACTTACTTGTTTCTATAAAAGATGTCAGTGTATACTTGTATTTCAATCAATCTCCATCATTATATAAAAACTTTCAGAGAAGATGTTAAGAATCAAAGACCAGAAAGGGAAAAAAGCTTCCCTCTCTACCCTTGGCAATAGAGACAATGAAATGGAAACATACTTTTGCATGAGCAAAGTCTTTCAGACAGATCCTGTTCAGGGGTTGCTGAATCCCATCTGCATGGTTCTCTGGAGCACAGCCCAGCATGAATGAGCCTTTCCAGACTGATGGCACACTGGTTTGCTAAATAACAGGGTTTTAATGGAAGAGTAAATAACTAATCACAAAGTAAAGCATGGACTTGGTGACAAGTAAGATAGACTAATGGAAAGCACCAGGTGACCCATAATAGAATTTCACAACTCTGAACAACCTCATCCTTCTATCTTTTAATGACCCAATGACCATAGCAGCAAGTGGTACCCATTAAGTAACAGCTTCCCACCCAATAGGCATGACCTTCAAAGATCCCTTAGCCTCTAGAGACTTACTCTTCTGGACATTTTCCCCACTTGTTATTCTTAAAGGACCCTCAAGTCTTAGGATTATTTCAGTAGCAACTAACTACATTTTTTTAACTTAATATTTATTCTCATTTTTGTACAAATGTTTTTTTACATTAATAAAATATTCTTGTTTAAGAGTAAATGTAATACCCCCTCCCCCCCATAAATATAGACTTGTTTGAGCGATAAAGTATAGGGGAGAGGAAAAAATTAAAATAAAAAATAGTAATAATTGTAGGTATGGCCAGGTGGCGCAATGGATGGAGCACCAGCCCTGGAGTCATGAGCACCCAAGCCCACATCTGGCCCCATACACCCAACACTCACCTAGCCATGTGACATGCAAGCCAACCGAACCCCACTGTCCTGCAAAAACCAAAAAGAAAAAGAAAAAAAAAGACCCAAAATAAAATAAAATAGTAATAATAGTAGGGGTGGCTGGGTGGTGGGCAGAGCATTGGCCCTTGAGCCAGGATCACCCGGGTCCAAATCCGGCCTCAAACACCCAAGGATCACCCTGCTATGAGGCCCCAGGAAGGCCCCCCAGCCCCATTTGCCCTGTACCCCCCCCAAATAGTAATAAAAATGTGCTTCAGTCTTTCTTCCGACACCAACAACTCTGTCACAGGTGGATCACATTCTTTATGGTAAGTCCATCGCATAAGTTACTTCCATATTGTCCCACCATTGCCATTGCTGATCGCAACTCCTTCCTTTCATATTTCTCCACTACCATGTACTATATTTTCTCTCTCCTTTCACTCTGACTCTGCTGTAGGGCATCTGAGTGGCACGGCAAACAGATCCCTGGTCCTGGGGCCAAGAGGCCCTGAGCCCCCATACCACCCCTTAGGCCTACCATCCACCTGGCCCTATGGTCCCGGACAGGCCATCCAATCCCAGCCCCTTGCAAGAAATAAAAAAGAAAATGTGTTATATCTGACCACTCTCCCACCATGGTCCATCTTCTCCTCCAGCACTCACATCACCCCCTTCCCTCTGCCCCCCCCTTCTTACTCCAGATGCCTATACCCCATAGAGTATATATGCTGTTTCCTCTCCTAGCCACCTCTGATGAGAGTGAAGATTCCCTCATTCCCCCTTGCCTCTCCCCTTCCATATCATTGCAATAGCTCATTGTAATAAAGAAAAATCTTATTATATGAAATATCTTGGCCTATTCCCCCTCTCCTTTTTCTTTCTCCCATTCCATTTCCCTTTTTTTCTATTGACTCCAGTTTTACACCATATTTATGCATCTTCAAATTCAGCTTTCTCCTGTGCTTCATCTATAAAAGCTCCCTCTACCTGCTCTATTAACTGAGAAGGTTCATATGAGTATTATCAGCGTCATTTTTCTTTATTTTTTTATTCTCATTTTGTACAAATGTTTTTTTACATTAATAAAATTAATAAAATATTCTTGTTTACAAGTAAACAAAATACCCCTCTTCCCCCATGAATATAGATAGACTTGCTTGGGTGAAAAAAGGAAAGGGGAGAGAGAAAAATTAAAATTAAAAAAAAATAGTAATAATTGTAGGTATGGCCGGGTGGCGCAATGGACGAAGCACCAGCCCTGGAGCCACGAGCACCCGAGCCCATATCCAGCCTTGTAAACCCAACAATCACCCAGCCGTGTGACATGCAAGCTCCCCGATCCCCACTGCCCTGCAAAAACCAAAAAGAAGAAGAAAAAAAAAGACCCAAAATAAAATAAAATAGTAATAATAGTAGGGGTGGCTGGGTGGCAGACAGAGCATTGGCCCTTGAGCCAGGAGCATCTGGGTCCAAATCCAGCCCCAGACACCCAAAGGTCACCCTGCTATGTGGCCCCAGGCAGGCCATCCAGCCCCACTTGCCCTGCAACCTCCCCCAAATAATAACAAAAAATGTGCTTGAGTCTTTGTTTCAACACCAACAACTCTGTCATGGGTGGATCACATTCTTTATGATAAGCCCATCACAAAAGTTACTTCCATATTTTTCCACCATTGCCATTGCTGATCTCAACTCCCTCCTTTCCTATTTCTCCACTACCATGTACTGTATTTTCTCTCTCCTTTCACTATGACTCTGCTGTAGGGTAGCTGAGTGGCGCAGCAGACAGATCCCTGGTCCTGGGGCCAAGAAGCCCTGAGCCCCCATACTACCCCTTAGGCCCAGAATCCACCTGGCCCCATGGTCCCAGACAGGCCATCCAATCCCAGCCCCTTGCAAGAAGTAAAAAAGAAAATGTGTTATATCTGACTGCTCTCCCCCCATGGTCCATCCTCTCCTCCATCACTCACATCCCCCCCTTCCCCCTGCTCCCCCCTCCTTCTTACTCCAGATGTCTGCACCCCATTGAGTATATATGCTGTTTCCTCTCCTAGCCACCTCTGATGATAGCAAAGATTCCCTCATTCCCCCTTGCCTCTCCCCTTCCATATCATTGCAATGGCTCATTGCAATAGAAAAAAATCTTATGTGAAATATCTTGGACTATTCCCCCTCTCCTTTTTCTTTCTCCCATTCCATTTCCCTTTTTTTCTATCGACTCTATTTTTACACCATATTTTATCTTCGAATTCAGCTTTCTCCTGTGCTTCAACTATAAAAGCTCTCTCTACCTGCTCTATTAACTGAGAAAGTTCATATGAGTATTATCAGTGTCATTTTTCTATGCAGGAATACATGCAGTTCATCCTCATTAAATCCCTCATATTTCCCCCCTCTCCTCCAATCTCCATGCTTCACCTGAGTCCTGTATCTGAAGATCAAACCTTCTGTTCAGCTCTGGCCATTCCAAAAGGAACCTTTGAAATTCCCCTGGTTCATTGAAAGTCCATCTTTTTCCCTGGAAGAGGACATTCAGCCTTGCTGGGTAGTTCATTCTTGGCTGCATTCTAAGCTCTTTTGCCTTCCGGTATATTGTATTCCAAGCCCTACGAGCTTCCAATGTAGTTGCTGCTAAGTCCTGTGTGATCCTGACTGCAGCTCCACGATATTTGAACTGTGTCCTTCTGGCTGCTTGTAATATTTTCTCTTTGACTTGGGAGTTCTGGAATTTGGCTATAATATTCCTAGGGGTTTGTTTTTTGGGATCTCTTTCTTGGGGGGATTGGTGGATTCTCTCCATTTCTATTTTGCCCTCTGCTTCTAGAATATCAGGGCAATTTTCCTGTAGTAATTCTTTGAAAATGATGTCAAGGCTCTTTTCCTGATCATGACTTTCAGGTATTCCAATAATTTTCAAATTATCTTTCCTAAGTCTGTTTTCCATATCAGTTGTTTTTTCAATGAGATATTTCACATTTTCTTCTAATTTTTCATTTTTTTGGTTTTGAAGTATTGATTCCTGATTTCTGGTAAATTCATCAATCTCCCTGAATTCTATTCTTTATCTGAAGGATTTGTTCTCCTCAGAGAGCTTTCTTATCTCTTTTTCCATCTGGACAATTTTGCTTTTTAAAGCATTCTTCTCCTCAATAACTTTTTGAACTGTTTTATCCATTTGACCTAAGCTGGTTTTTAGCATGCTATTTTCTTCAGCATTTTTTTGGATTTCCTTGACTAAGCTGCTGACTTCATTTTCATGTTTTTCCTGCATCTCTCTCCTTTCTTTTCCCAGTTTTTCTTCCAACTCCCTCATTTGATTTTCAAAGTCTTTTTTGAGCTCTGTCATAGCCTGAGCCCAATTTCTGTTTTTCTTGGAGTCTTTAGATGCAGGAGCTTGTGCTTCCTCATCTTCAGACTGAGTATTTTGATCCTTCTTGGGCTCATTTGCAAAATATTTCTCAACAGTCTTCCTTTTGTTTTTCTGCTTGCTCATTTTCCCAGCCTGGGCCTGGTTTGGGCTGCTTCCTGAGCTTTTGGGACACTCCCACAAGGGTCTCAGTGTGTGAGGCTCTGTCCTCCCTCCTGGTCTGTGAATGACCATAAGCACCCCCCTCTGCCATGGGGCCGAGGTGGGGGGACCCTGTTGTTCTATTGTGGGGGCCTAGACTGGGATCAGGATCTGAATGTGGTCAGAGCCCCAGAGTCCTGTTCCTGGGGCTAAGGAAGGAGCTTGGCAGTCTCTCTTCACTCCCCTCCCTCAGCTCAATGGGCTCATGCCCTGGGGGCTCCTGTTTACTGGCTCCACCTGCTTCTGTTTCCTGATCTGGGCTGCAGAAGACCAAGCTGCTTGCTGTGTGCCCCAAGGGCTGGGCTCCACATGCTCACTCTGGCAGAGGTCCCCCTTTGTTCCCCCACTTTGTGCCTGGTGCTCCTCGGGGTGCAGCTCAGGAGACTCCCCCGCTGCTGTGAGCTGTGACTCCCAGCGCCCTGGGGCTGCCTCCGAGAGGCTGAAGTTCTTTCGCTCTGGCGAGCCACCCCTCTGGTGGGCCGCCCCTCCAACCCCGGGGAGCAGAGCCTTTATGCTCTTTTCCAGTTTACCTTGGGTAGGAGAACTGCCACAGTGGGTCCCTCTGTGGGTTCTGTCTTTTGAAAATTTAATTAGAGTCCTTAGCTTATGAGTTTTATGAGAGAGCACCTTTCTGTTCTTGTGGCCATCTTGGCGACACCCCCAGCAACTAACTTCTTTTCAAAATAAGTATGTAGAAGCCCATACTTTGTAAGTGTTTTATATGTGATACATACACATGCACATACACATATATAAATATTCAAGTCAAACCATAACAGTGTGTAGAATAATGTGTGGTATTTAGAGGGCATTTTAGTTTCCTGAACAAAATCAGCTTGAATTTGTGTGTGTGTGTGTGTGTGTGTGTGTGTGTACACACAAGAACACATACATATATATGCAAATACTATATCATATATCTCCTATCCCCCAAGGTTATTATGAGGATAACATGAGATTATATTTATAATTACATTTACACATATAATTATAAAGTACCTTGCATACCTTAAAGTACTATATGTTACTAGTATTAACATATTCTTAATATACATAAATCTCTACCTATGCATATATATGGCAGCACAGTATATTTTGCTAACCACTCCAAAGTCAGAAAGATCCAGGTTCAAGTTCTGATTCTGACACATTTGTATTTGTCAACCTGGGCAAATCACCCAACCTCTCAGTGGCTCTGGACATTTTCAAAGACTCTAAGTAGTAGAGTTATCTAAGTACTGAGTTATCTGTACTAGTGACAAGAGATTCCTCACTACAAAGCTTAGCAATAAATATCTTTGGTAATACCTGCTCCCTAATGGAGAAAGGGTTAACAGTTGTTAAAGAGGAAGCACAAGTTGTAAACACTTGAAAAATTAAAGATTGGACAGGTGCTAATTAAAACAACTTTGAAATACCACTGTTAGGGAGTCTTCTCCTCAGTTCCTTCCAAACCTGTAGCACTGTAAGTGGCAGTTAACATACTCTGGTTCTGTAAATGGAGGTGCCAGAAAAAAACAAACTCCCTTTTGTTATCTACCTAGTTGGTGCAGGAATGTTCCTCAAATGGGTTCCTGATGATAGTTCAATTTTCATGCAAAATAGGTTAGAACTCCCTTGATTCCAGACTGTAGTTCCCAGGAATTATATTTTTGTAACTGTTGTTCAGTCATTTTTCAGTTGTATCTTTGTGACCACCTGTAGGGTTTTCTAGGCAAAGATATTGGAGTGGTTTGCCATTTCCTTCTTCAGCTCATTTTCCAAATGAGGAAACTGAGACAAACAGGGTTAAGTGATTGTGCCCAGGGTCACACAGCTAGTAAGAGTCTGAGCCAGATTTGAATTCAAGGAGATGAGTTTTCTTGACCCTGGGTCAGATGTTCTGTCCACCGCACCATCTAGCTGCCCCCGTGCTTATACAGGTAAAATAATTTTAGTAGATATAGAGTAATTATATAGATATAATTATATGGGTAATCTATATAATCATATAGATTGTATAGAGGAATATGGCTTTCTATTCGCCTAATGGGAACCACATTCCTCTTAATCTAAACTGATACAGGGGCTTGCTGTGAGGGATTGAAGGGGAGACAGAGCCTGATTGTGAAGTGTTGAGCAGTTGAGCTTACACTAAGTCTGTGCTAAGTGTATGCCTCAACCCTCTGCAATCAGAGGTGAGACTCAGCTCTGCCTCACCCACTGACTCCTCACTCCATGTCCATGGATTTCTTCTGCCAGCAGTATAGAAAAACTGTTATCATACCTTTTGCCCTAGTGATCTTACTAGAACTATATTTTTAATATGTGATATAATAACAACAACAAAGATCTATTCTATATAAAAAATACATAATTCCAATACCGCTCAAATGGAGCTGTGATTTCATTGATTCACAACTTTCCTCTTATGAAGTAGTTCAGAGTCCATTCCATACCTCCCCAAGCTATATGACTCTTGTACATGTTCACCCCTAAGTTCACAGGCAGAAGTCTGTCCAATGAGCTTGAAGTCTTTTTACTTAATCCTGATAGTTCTAAGGTAGGAGTAAAACATTTCAACTATGCACCTGTCATCCCTCATTCTTGCCATGTAACCAACTCACTTTCTCTTCCCCTCAGACAATTCCCTGATAACTTTTGTTCTTCAGAATTCCTCATTGCTTATACATTGAGGGTTGCTTGTACTCATCAGGTGTCTCTCCACTGCCCCCTGTGTAATCCCTATTTTAAATTCTTCAAAAGTAGCTGTATTTCGTATCTCCCTGTCATACAGAAACACTAATAGAAGTTATTATTAAAAAGATAGACCTCTGTTTTCATAGGAATCAGCCACCTTGCAATTTTCTGAAGGCAATTCAAACCATTCTCTTCCTCTTTGATAATCTTTTTAATAGCAAAAACTAGAAAGAGCTAACCAAAGACTGGAATTTAAATCCTGCAGGACGAGGTCAAGAAACACTGGCTTTTTAAGTGCTCTTTAATGGTATTGCAATGGAACGTTAAGCACAATAAAAAAAAAAACAACAAGAATGAAGAATAAAATAAATCTGGAAAGGTTTATACCAAGTTATGAAAAGTGAAAATTATATTTATCTTTCTGACAATATAATATAAAAAATAACTGCAACCAAGAATCATAAAGCAACAAACTGAAGATTTAGAAGGAGCCATAGAGAAAAGTTTATATTTTTAAAAATATGTTCAGAATAATTATATACAAACAAATGTGTGTGCATATAATATGTACCTTATATAAACACATATCCACAGACACACCAGCAAAATCCATGTCTTTCTAAGCCTTGAATGTTCCATTCAGGTGTATATCGCATGGAGTGATTTTTATTATTTTAATGAAAATCAACCATTTATGCTCTCTTAGTTCTGACACTAACTAGATGTGTGATATTGTCTCTTTGTAGCTAAACACATTGACTGCCTTTCTGTGAAGCACATCCCTTCACACACCTGGCCCCAATTTTCTCATTTTTCGAATGAGAGGGTTAGATGACATCTAATGCTGAATTCCCATTTAGAAGAATTTCCTTTCTTATGCTCTTGGGCAGCTAGATGTAGTGGATAGAGTGCCCAGCCTGGAGTCACAATTCCTTACTGAGCTCAAATCTGACCTCGGACACTTAATAGCTGTGTGACTCCGGGTAAGTCACTTAGTTTTTGTCTTAATCTACTGGAGAAAGAAATGGCATGTACTATAGTATCTTTGCCAAGAAAACTCCATGGACAATAAAATCCACAGGGTCATGAAAAGTCAGACACAACTGAACAACAGCTCCCCCAAAATTTGTTCTTTGGCTTTGCTGGATTTATAGTTGGGCTACAATTGCAGGTGTGATTTTTTTCAAAAATTCTATGAAATTTCATTCTTATACTTCTGAATCAACTATTATTTGTACCAGTGGAAAGACTGTCAAGATAATTCCAAATAAGTTGATTTAAACATTCTATATTTTTGTTTTGTGCATTTTTATTCTTTTTTTTTCAGTTTTTTTTTGCAAGGCAAATGGGGTTAAGTGGCTTGCCCAAGGCCACACAGCTAAGTAATTATTAAGTATATGAGGCCAGATTTAAACTCAGATACTCCTGACTTCAGGGCCGGTGCTCTATCCACTGTGTCACCTAGCCATCCCAATTTTTATTCCTAAAACTAATATTTGTCCTTCTTTCTCAAAGAAAACCAAGATATCAGGGAGGTGATGCTTTGATAAACACATGAAGTGGATTTGAGTGAGAGTGTACTGTTGAGTCCCCTTTCTGGACTCCCTCAGTCTTCCCCAGGTGAACTTTGGAGGGGTGGGAGACAAGGAAGACAAGTTCTCCAAGATCCCCATTTATTTCCCAAAACACAAGTGCTTAAATATCCTTCCCAGTCCCTTAATCCATTCCCAGTTCCATGGCATTTAGTAAAACAAGGCTCTGGTGCTCAAGGACACCAGGTGATGATAGTTTACAGTGCTCCCACACACAACAGTCCCTAACAGGGTACTATGTTAAGTCACCAGCCTCACTCTCTCCTCCAGAGCCATCTGGGTCCAATGGCCAAATATGGATCAGGATGACTGGAAATGGCTCTGGATGTGAGGCAATCAGGATCACATAGTGTGTCTGAGTCCAGGTTTAAACTCCTGACTCCAAAGCCACCTAGCTGCCACTACTGAATATGAGAAAGACTCATTCTTTGTGAAGTTATGCCAACAACTACAACAAAATAAGGTACAGTGTAAAGATGTGACACAGAAGAAGCTGGGGAAATATCCAGTTCCCCCATCCTGACTTCCTGTTTAAATTCTCCCTCCATCTTAAACCTTGCTGAGGTTAGATAACATTTCTCTCAAGAAAAACAAAAGTTAAGCAAAGTTGAATAGTCCTGTGGGAGATCACTGGCTCCAGGGTCGCAGGAACTCCCTACCTCTGTTAATAATTGTCACTTAGGAGCAGCTAGGTAGCACCGTGGACAGAGCACCGACCCTGGAGTCAGGAGTATTTGGGTTTAAATCTGGCCTCAGACATTTAGTAATTACCTAGCTGTGTGGCCTTGAGCAAGCCACTTAACCCCGTTTGCCTTGCAAAAAGCTAAAAAAAAAAAGACATAATGGGGCAGTTGCCAAAAGACATCATCATAGAAAGAGCATTGTAATCAGGAGACCTGCATGTATGTGTGTACTACAGGCTCAGTGCTCTTTCAGGGCAAGTTTTGTAAAGCTAGAGGTCAACAGATTGGAAACAGCCTCAGCTAAGAAGAGTATTCAGTCTGGTGCTCAATGCTGACACAAGAAAACTGTTACCAGTCAGAGAGAAAAAGCTCTAGATCCCTTCCCTTCTGTATTGAAACTGAAAGACAAAGATTTTAGGAAAATAAGAAGAACTCAGGAAGGAGACAGTCAATAAACATTTTAGATTACCTACTATGTGACAGGCACTGACTTTGGTAAGATAAGGATAAAAATAATTGTGATTTTCAAGATGCTTTGAGGAGTTTTAGAGGCAAGAAAAGTTCCCCAAAAGAGTTTACCTTAAGAGTCATTGGCAAAATATGACCAGAAAGGATAATGATCATTGTTGGAAGGATTGTGGGAAATCTGGGACACTATTACACTGCTGGTGGAGCTGTGAACTCATCCAACCTTTCTGGAAAGAAATTTGGACCTATGTCCAAAGGGCAACAAAAATGTGCATACCCTTTGACCCAGCAATACCACTACTGGGTCTATACCCTGAAGAGATGATGAAAAAGGGTTAAAAACATCACTTGTACAAAAATATTTATAGCACCCCTGTTTGTGTTGGCAAAGAATTGGAAATCAAGTAAATGTCCTCCAGTTGGGGAATGGCTTAGCAAACTGTGGTATATGTATGTCATGGAACAATATTGTTCTATTAGAAACCAGGAGGGACGGGATTTCAGGGAAGCCTGGAGGGATTTGCATGAACTGATGCTGAGTGAGATGAGCAGAACCAGAAAAACACTGTACACCCTAACAGCAACATGGGAGTGATGTTCAACCTTGATGGACTCACTCATTCCATCAGTGAAACAATCAGGAACAATTTGGGGCTGTCTGCAATGGAGAATACCATCTGTATCCAGATAAAGAGCCATGGAGTTTGAACAAAGTTCAAGGACTATTCCCTTTAATTTAGAATAAAAAAACAGATATCTTATTGTCTGATCTTGTTATCTCTTAGACTTTTTGTCTCTTCCTTAAGGATATGATTTCTCTCTCATCACACTCACTTTAGATCAATGTACAAGTAAAGACTGACAGATTGCTTTCTGTGGGGGGGGTGGTGGAGGGGGGAAGTAATATTGGGGGGGGAAATTGTAAAACTAAAAAAAAACTCATTGGCAAGGGGATGGCTAGGTGGCACAAATGGCACACCGGCCCTGGAGTCAGGAGTACCTAAGTTCAAATCTGACCTCAGACACTTAATAATTACTTAGCTGTGTGGCCTTAGGCAAGCCACTTAACCCTGTTTGCCTTACAAAAAAAAAACCTGAAAAAAAAAAAGTGAGGAGAGTGAGGAATTCAAGGAAATAATGGAAAACCTGTAGGAACTGTTTCTAAGTAAAGGAAGTCGAAATCAGATGAACAAGGTAAATAATGACTGCGAGGAAATAAATAAAAAACTATCAAATATCAGAATTCAAATTACATTCAATGTCTCATCTTGGTTTCAGAGAACTGAAGGTGAAACATGCTCCTTTCTCAGTACAGATGAGGTGAGATATACATAGACAGTGTTTTGTATTTTGCCAGAAGCAGTTACTATGTTAATTTATTTTGCTTAACTATTTATCTTTGTTAAAAGAGACACTTCTAAAGGAGGAAGGATACTTGAAAATGACCATGGCATAAAATTATATTTTAAATCACCCCTAAAATCATTTTTAAAATGAAAGAGCTAATATTGAAAAAAGTTATGTTTAATGGAAGGAAATGTCAATGCAGAAAAGAAAGAAAAAAAATCTGAAGATACAGATTAGGAGAAGAGAAAAAAACAAGGATCTATGAACATTTGGAGCTAATCAATAAATGGGGGGGGTTCTTTCTCAATGAGAAAGGACCCTCTGTAGAAGTAGCTGTTTATTCTCCATGGATTTAAACTATGGCTATATAAATGCCTTATGGTGAGAGATCATTTAGAGGAAGAAGAGACATACAGGAGATGCTGAAGGCTCCTGGCTGAGAACTAATGAGGCAACCATTTATAGACCTGATTAAAACAATAGAGAGGAGGTTGTTACCTCCCCTAGCTGGACATAACAGAGAACTTTCTCAAAACTGTCAGTCCTGATGAGTAATAGCTAATTCCAGTGATGTAAAGGCATACCATGATGCTATCAGAAGTAAACCAGAAAGCACTGATAAGGATTATAAACCATGGAGCAAGAAACTACAGATCTTCTAAGCACAGATGGTATTTTCATCTCTGCTGCAAACTAAAGACAAGGAATGCCTACAGAAGAGAAAAGCAGAGTTGGGAAGAGAACAGCTGGTTAAGAAGTTGATATCTAAATATGAGACTTAGAATTTTGGACCCTGACAAAGTACAAGAATGATGGATTCCAGTCAGAGTTGGAAAGCATCTAATGAGAACTGATGACTTGGAGTCATGCAAATTTAATAAAAGAGGCTTTACAGTGAATATGAAGGAAGAGTGTGGGGGGAAACCCTGCCTACATACTTCCACTTAATCAGAGCAGTTCTGATGTAGGAAGAGGATAGCAATGTTGTGTTATTGTTATTTGTCCTTCATTCTGGAAGAAGACATGGCATCAGGGAAGTGCTGCCTTGACAATAAATGAATTGGATTTGAGTGATGGGGTGCTACACCAAGTCACCAGCCTCTGAATCCAGTGGCCAGATGTCAATCAGGACAATTGAGAGATGCTCCTAGGTACAAGGCAATCAGAGTTTGGTGACTTGCCCAAAGTCACACAGTAAGTCTGTGTTCAAATTTATACCCAGATCCTCCTGACTTCAGGGTTGGTGCTCTATCCATTGTTTCACCAGAAATAGGGATACCAAGAAGTAGACACTAACAAAATTCAAGAAAGAGACAAACAATAAAAACTATGGTCTAAGATGGCTGTACATAAACATAAAATAAAGCTAACAAGCAAAGGTGACCAAGAGGTCCAAATAAAGAAGCAAACTTGCTAGCAGGGATTCATTAGTAGGAAAGGACCATGGCTCTGCAAGGGCATAGTTTATGCAAAAGAAACAGGTTAGGTAAAAAAGGGGAAAAGTAGAGTAGCATCCCATATGAAAGGAAACTCATTTCCAATTTTTCTTGTTTTCTCTGTCAAAAAAATGTTATCTGTGGACAGAAAGGATATAATAAATATAGCTAATAGAAGTTGAAACCTAATGGAAGTAGGAAATTTGCAAGAGAATCTCTATTTGCCCTTGATAAAATCAATTCATCATCACTAGCTATATGTTCCTGGCTACTAAATCTTGGGGATAGTATGTGCTGGGAAAAATGGAAAGAAATGGTAGATGTGGTTGCTGACCCACTTTTTTTTTTTTTAGGTTTTTGCAAGGCAAATGGGGTTAAGTGGCTTTCCCAAGGCCACACAGCTAGGTAATTATTAAGTGTCTGAGACCAGATTTGAACCCAGGTACTCCTGACTCCCAAGGCGGGTGCTTTATCCACTACGCCACCTAGCCGCCCCTGCTTACCTGCTTTCAAAGAAGATTATGGAGAACAGGAGAGGTGTTACAGTATGGAAGAAAAATGTGTCCTGATTTAAAAAAAAAAAGGAAAGAGAATGAAGCCATTGTCCTTACCTTTGATTTCTGTTAAAAATTCTATGAAATTTTTTAAAAGGATAATTAGTAAATATCCAGAAACAGAAATAGTGATTACAAAGAACCAGCATAACTACATTAAAAAGGTTATCCCCCACTTTGTTTTGTAATATATTTATCCAGTATAACAGAGGAATATTAAAAATATAAACCTATGTTTTTGGGAAACCATTTAACAATTTTTTAATTGTATTTCTGTGGACAAGATGAAGAGATAGGAGTTGGATGACAGTAAAAAGTTAAGTGAATTTAGAACTGGCTGAATTGTTTAAAAATCTTCATTAATTGATTGATGTGCATAGGTACAAGATTAGGAAGGATATTGAATTTGAGTCAGATTCCAGGAAGATCTAGGACACTGGGCCAAATCTAGTGAGGTAAAATTCAGTATGGATAAAGGTAAAGCCTTAATTTAAAACAACAATAACAACAACAAACAAACCCTTTACAAGTACAGCTTGAGGGAGGGCTTGTCTGAAAAAGATACGCGGGATTTAGTATACTAAAAGGCATATATGTGGCAACAATATGTATAGCAGTCAACCAAAGTTAATGTGGCTTAGAGACTAAGATAGAAAAGGTTAGCCAGGTCTCTCTGCACAGTCTCTCTGTGCTTCAACCTTATACCTTCTACTTTTACAAAATCTATGACATAAGTCATCTCTCTCCTTCACACTGACACCCTGTTGATGCAGACCCTCATTGCATCCCTTGGACTACTACAATAACCTGCTGCTTGGTCTCCCTGCCTCATTATTTTTCTCCCCTCTAAGCTATTCTCTACTAGGTTATTTTAAAAAAAATCTTCCTTTTTTAAATTTTATTTTAATTCTTGGGATAAAACATATTTCTAAAGCACAGTATAATAAAAAGATGATTATATATGAAACTGCAAATCTGCTATGCTCAAATCTACTATGTTTCAAATAAACAACAAAATTATAATTAATTTTTTTCTTTTGACTACCATTACACAAACACATATATTATGTATACTTCTATTTATCAATTCTTTCTCTGGGTGTAGATAGTATCTTTCTTCATATGTCCTTTATAGTTAACTTGAGTATAATAGACAAGGCAACCTATTCACTCAAAGTTATTTTTTTAAAAATGTATTTATTTAAAGCAAGAGTGACTTGCCCAAGGTCACACAGCAAAGCAATTATTAAATGTCTGAGGTCGAATGTGAACTCAGGTCCTCCTGACTCCAGGGCCAGTGCTCCATTCACTGTGCCACCTAGCTGCCCCCAAAGTCATTCTTTTTTTTTTTTAGGTTATTATTTTTTTGGCAAGGCAATGGGGTTAAGTGGCGGCTTGCCCAAAGCCACACAGCTAGGTAATTATTAAGTGTCTCAGGCCACATTTGAACTCAGGTAATCCTGACTCCAGGGCCAGTGCTCTATCCACTGCACCACCTAGCTGCCCCCAAAGTTATTCTTAAAACAATATTGCTATCACTGTATACAAAGTTCACTTATTTTGTCCAAAGGGCATAATTCTTGATTGTTCTCCAAAATATTCTAGATGATTTGGTCTGAACATGTTCTTCCCCATCTACTCAATAAACTGTTTCTTCCAGAATCAAATCTATAATCTTTTGTTTGACTTTTAAAGACCTTCATAACTTGAGCTCTTCCTACCATCCCAATCTTATTCCACATTGTTTTCCTTCAAGTCCTCTATGATTGGAAGACACCAACCTTCTTGGTTTTTTTTCCATAAGATGTTCAATCTCTTGATTCTGTATCACTCTCTTTTCTCACCTCCACCTCTTAGGCATCCTTCCTGGCTTTCTTTCAAGTCTCAGCAAAAATCCCATTTCTGTAAGAAGCTTTCTCTGGTCTTAATGCTAGTGACTTCCCTCTGAGAGTACTTACAATTTAGTCAAATATATCTTGTATGTATGTAGTTATAAGCACATTGTTTCACAGATTGTGAGTTCTTTGAGGAGATGGCTTTTGTCTTTTTTTGTAATTCCCAATGCTGTACAGGTACTTAAATATTTTGCTGATCAAACCATACCTGGAGCATCATATTTTGTTCTCAAAATCACATTTTAGGAAAGGTGTTGATAAGCTGAGAACATCCAGGGGAGGGTAATCAGGATGATGAAGGGTCTTGAGATCTTTACATATTGGTTGAAAGAATTGGGCATATTTCTCCTACACCAGACATGATAGATTCAAGTATCTGAAGTAGTCATGTGCAAGAATGACTAGTAAGAATATTAAATTTTTTTTACAGAATGAAGCATACTTTTTTAACCTTTATTTTGCTTTAATTTTTTTGGTGGGAGTTCACATAAGTATTACGGAAATGTTTTGCAAGATGTATAACCTACATCAAATGCTTGTTTTCTTAATGGAGGTTGGGGTGAGGAGGGAGAAAGGGAGAGTATTTGGAACTCCCAAGTTTTACAAACAAATGTTAAAAATTGTTTTTACATGTAACATGGAGGAAAGTAAAATATTAAATAAAAAGAAAAATATTAAAAATTAAGAAAAATGAGATTTATATGAACAGATTCAGTGAGGTAAGAAAAACCAGAAAAACAATATACATAACAACTGAAAAATGTAAATGAGAGGAACTACTGAACAACTAAACACTGTAGAATTATAATGATTACCCTTGGCCCTAGAGAAAAAATGGGGAAATTTATCCTTTCTTCTCCTTTTATTACAAAGATAGAAGACTATGATTACTGGGTGTTGAATATTTTAAATGCTATCAGTTCTAAAATATAAATTGGTCCATGTATTGGTTGATTTGTTGAACTAATTTATTATTGTTTCCTTTTAATCTTCATTACAAGGGATAGCTCCTGGGGTAAAAGGAAGAGAATATATTTGAAAATGAGAGTGATATAAAGGCATTATTTTTTTTTCATTGAAGATAGAGAGATTAGTTATTTTCTGCTTTTCCCCAGATAACAGAACTAAGAACAATGGGTGAAAGTTGCCAAGAGGCATACTGAAGCTTGAGCCAAGGAAAAACATCCCAACTATTAAATCTATTAAAGCTGGAAATGAACCATCTTGGGAGATGGAGATTTTCCCTTTCCAACTAAAGACTGGTTAGCTGTTTGTTGGATGTATTGTCAAGAAAAGAACCTATATGGTATAATGGATAAAATACTCTGGCTGGAATCAGAAAGACAAATTCAAATCTAGTCTCATATCTTACTAACTGTTTGACCATGGACAAGTCACTTAATCTCCCTCTGTTTCAATTTTCTCAACTGTAAAATGGAGATAATTACAGTATCTACCTTACATGGTTATTGTCAGGATTAAATGAAATAATTTTGTAAAGTACTTGGCATATACTTGGCCCTATATAAATATTTTCCCCCCTTCTTTTCTGTTTTCCCACCTTGATCAGGTACATAATGGACTATGTTGGTGAAATCTAAAATATTTTTCAGCTCTGACGTTCTGTGAAATTTTTCCCTTGACTTAATCTGCCTCTCTTGGATTTCTCTCCTCTAATTCAAGCTTTAATCTCTGAAATCAAGCAGAATTCTGATTTCTCCTCCATGTAATCATTCTTCAAATATGTAAAGGTAGCTATGATACTTCTCTCGAGTCTTTTTAGATAAACCACAATTCTCATTCTCTAAGAGACTGCAATCTAATTAAAGTATCTTTCTATATTCTAAGAAGCATATTTTCTATCTTTTGTCTTTGTATATTGGAAACTTGAGTAATTGTTAGGTGTTAATTGATTTCTATTTCTGTACTATAAAGAAAATTATCAACAACCAAAGATAACTAATTATTCACCAACAAATGCCTGTGTATATGTGTGCACATGCGTGTGTATGCATGTTGAAAAGTAAGGCAGAAAACTCTGATAAAGATAAGGATAAACTCAAGACACACAAAAAAGGGGGTTCAAAAAACAGTCATTTTAAACAATACTTTGAAAATATCACCTGAAGAGTTATTGTTGGGCGGAGCCAAAATGGCAGGAGAAGAGCCTCTCCTAGTTGTTCTCTCTAAAAATATTTTGAAAATCCTCTAACTAAATTTTTGAGAGACAGAACCCACAGAAAGATCCAGTGAGGCAAAGGGGGCTATGTCAGGGACTGTTGTGTGTGGGAGCACTGTAAACTATCTTCATCTGGTCTCCTTGAGCACCAGAGTCTTATTTTACTAAGTGCCACAGAGTGGGAGTGGACCAGGGACTGGGGAGGATATTTAAGCACTTGTATTTTGGTAAATAAACATAGATCTTGGTGTACAAAGAGAAACTTGTCTCTCGCCCCATCAACACCTGCCTGGGGAAAGGATAAGCAAGTTCAGAAAGGGACTCTACATGACTCCAGGGCCAGTGCTCTATCCACTGTGCCACCTGGCTGCCTCCATACTCATTACTTTTTGCTTGACCACAGAACTGTTCTTTCTGACACCCATCTGTAATCCATTTTACCCAAGGGAGATGGGATTTAAAAAAAGGAAAGAAGAAAAAGAAAGATCTAGAGAAATGTTGAGGGTAGATGGAAGTTAAGGATGAGGTGCAGGTGGAAGAAGAATTCAAATATAAAACAAACAGGCAGGGCTTTTTTCTTTGCCCCTGAGTCCTGAAGAGTTAATGGGGTAAAAATAAGTCCAAAAATACAAATACAAATCCTGAGCTTTCCCAAGTAGGCACTAAATTAACACAGAGTGTAAATGACTAATAGTAGTGTTTCCAGATTTGAAATTTTATTGGATAGAAAGAAGAGTAATGAGACACTGACTCTGAAGGGGAGATGGAGAAAAGAACTCTCAGTAGAAAAAAAGGGAAGAAATATTAAAAGTCTGGGAAATCTAAGAAAAAATTGTATCCTTTTTATCATTCTAGTTAGAACTTGCCCTACTTGAGATCCATTCTGGGGAGAGAGAGATGTTATTATTTACAGAGCTATCCCTTTGAAAGAGCCCAAGTTGGCCAAATTACATCACTGATATACAACTATAGAGTAGCAGGTATAGATAAGAAGTGAATCATGAGATTATCATTGTTCTTTATATTCATACTAAAACTAATCTGTGGGTTTATACTAATGGAAGGGAAACAAAAGAGGAAAAGGAAGGGAGGGGAAAGATCATCAGTCATGAAAGAACAAGATTGCTTGTATGGGAAGAACACAAATATATGAGACATGGTTTCTATATAGGGTATTTACCCAGCTCCAGCTTCTTGCCTGCAAAATCTTAAGTTAGCTACTTTCACCAGTTTCACATGTTAATTTTGAAGAGCAAATACAAAGTTAAAGGCAGCATGGTGGAATGGCTAGAGTTCTAATCTGGAGTACCACACCTGCCTTCCAACCCCTGTCCTGAGCACTAACCAGTTGTGTGTTCTTCTATGCCCCTCAAGCAATTCCCTAAGTGTAGGAGCTCTATGCTGGTTGCAATATCCATTAGTGGAGAGACACAACTTACTGTAAGATGATACATGTACATTTTTTTCTGTTAACTCTTCAGAGAATGGTACTTTAATTATCATTAGAGAGGGATTATTCTGGTCTCAGACACTTAATAATTACCTAGCTATGTGGCCTTAGGCAAGCCACTTAACCCCATTTGCCTTGCAAAAAAAAAAAAACTAAAAAAAAAGAAAAAAGAGAGGGATTATTTCACTCAATTAGCTTTCAAGTTTCCTCTGGAAAAACACTATTATGATATCTTTGGATGCTTCAGTTTGAAAGGGCAGTCAGGCATGGTAGAAAGACTGTCATCCCTGACTGTCACATTTAACCTGTCTGAGTTTTTCATCTTTAAGCTATTATTTACTATAAAATGGGTGATGATACTTGTACTGTCCACCTCACCGAGATGTGAGCAATACACTTGAGAAGATACAAAAATCCTATATAAATGGGAGCTACTCACTCATCCAGAAGTGACTCTGATCAAATTTATGCCACTGGAGTAAAAGCATTGGCAAGTCCTAACCAGCTGGCCAACCTTAGAGTACTTTCTAGTGACAGATTGGGTCTGTTGCTCAAGATTCAGTCTAGTTAAATATAGAAAACCTCATAATCAGGTTGGTCAGTAGGTAATAAAGTCTTTGGTCATGACAATTGAGTATTATTATTTCTCCTCTTTTTTCTTTCTTCTCTTCTTCTTCCTCCTCCAGATTATTAGAGGTAAAGCCAGATTTGAATCCAGAGTCTTGTGAAAGGACTGACAGATAAAATCCCATATAATGTAGATACTCAGAGAGCTCAGCTTTTAACTCTGCCTAGAAAAATCTTGATGGCAGAACTGAGAAGAAATGTAAACGTTATTCATCACATATCCCTAGATCCTATAAAAATGCATTTTATGACTCTTGTCTGGTTAATAAAAACTAATATGTTTGCTCCTTTCAATAATGTGCTAAAAATGATAGAGGGAAGAAGAATATACTGATAGTTTTTTAATGAATTTTAGTGTCCACTCTTCCTCCCATCACATACACAGGACTACACCCTTGAATCTAATACCTTAGAGCAAGTGGGTCACTAGAATCAAAAAATACTAAACACTGTACTAAGCACCATGGGACATTATAAAAGAGGCAGAAGAGAATGACTCTTCTCTCCAGGTGCTTACAGTTTAATAATAAATATTTGATGACTTAAAAAAAAAGTCAAGGGGGCAGCTAGGTGGCACAGGGGATAGAGAACCAACCCTGGAGTCAGGAGTACCTGAGGTTCAAATCCAGCCTCAGACACTTAATTATCTAGCTGTGTAGTCTTGGGCAAGCCACTTAACACCATTGCCTTGCAAAATCGGGGGGAAAAAAGTCAAGCTTGTACATAGTCATGGACTCTCACTGTTTAAACTATGCTAGGAATGTCATTATTCTCAAAGGGAAATAAGCAGGACAAAAGTCATTGATTACTAGCAAGTCTCATATGACTGAATGCAGGTTTAATGGTTATTGACTGTAGAAAACTATTTTATTTTCACAAAATACCATCCTTATCTTCCCAAACCAAACTCCCTATAGCAGAAGGTCCAGCCCCTTGAAAAGATACTAGCCTAAGAGTAACAGTGACCCTTCCTAGCAGTTCAAACTTCCCAGTGCAGGGTTTTAGTCCATGATAACAAGCCAACAAGCAGTACTGAAGACACCCAGAGAGAGTTCAAATGACAGTCTGGGAGTTGCCTGAGGTAAGCAGATAGAGATTGTATTACTCTCTCTTACCAGCCCCACCTCTCCCAAACCCACTTCACTGTCCTCTTTTTTTTTTTTCTTCTTTCTCCATCTGTTTTTTCCTAGTCCCTTTCTTCACTTCGTGATTGAATAAAGGTGTTAATGTAGCTCAGTCTCACTCTGGCAGGTAGACCAAATCACATTCATACAACACAGAGAGGCCTAGGGGCAGGTTTTATAAGATTGAGCTAGGCAAACAGAGATTTTGCTTACAGGGAGAAGTTAAGACAGATGGGCCCCCTTTTTAAAGCTCTGTCTACAAATCCAAACAATTTGACCAAATGAAAGTCATTTTAGACTATTCCCACTCCTATTTTCTTTAGAGGCATTTAAGTGGACCAATGGAGAGAGTACTAAACCTCAAATCAAGAAGATCCTAGTTCAAATCTCAGACGTAGGATAAATTTTTTGATTCCTGTTTGCCTCAGTTTCTTGATCCATCAAATGGAAATAATATGGCACCAATAGAAATACTAGTAATTATTTCTTTTGAATCCTCCAGGGAAAAAAAATAGGTGCTTGAGCTAAACAACTGACTTGACTTGATTTGGGGGGGGGGGGGGATCTAAATGGATTCTAATCTTTACCCTGACAATAAAAGAGCATCATGATCTCAAGTAAATCATCTAACTTTGGTGAATCTCAGAGTCTTCATCTCAAAAATAAAAGACTCTTAACTTATCTCTAAGAATCTTTCTTATTTTAAAAGAGGCATTTAAAAACCAAATTGACTGGTTGATTGAATGAACTCAGCCAATTTAGCTTAAACCGGGGGAATGCATATATAAGATACAGGTGATAGGTAGGAAGAGCTAGGAATGAGCTTCATCACTGGGACTCTAGTCCTGCTCCATAGTTTATATTAATGGATGAATCCCATTTAATTCCCAAGCACAATAAAGGGCACTAAAACAAATTTATTTTCATAGAGAACCTTCTGTGTGTTATCTTCCTTTTTTCCCCCAGAAGTTCTAAATCTCCATGTTGTCATATTTACAGAAGATAAAAGAGAGAACCTTAATTTGTTAATTATTTCCTAGTGCTTTGCTTATTGTTAATTAAGTTTTCTTCTAAATGTGCTTGGTGCTGTTTTTGTAAGTAGTTTAATTTTAAAGACAGAAAAAACAAATCTAGCTTTGCATAACATTCAAATAGGGCTAATCATTACTCTTTCTGGGATCAAGTTATGCATGACCTTTTTTTAAAAAAAAGACTCATTCAATTTCTTAAAATTATTTGAGGGATAAACTACCACTACACACAAGTGACTTCCTGGTCCTACTTTCTGGTGCCAAGAAGGACATAAATCTGTCTACAGCACATGATCTCAGTAGTTCTTGTTAATCCAGACACATACCAGTACTGCAGAGCTTTTCCATGTCAACACATGCAGTATTGTATGATACACAGTATGGGTAGTCACACTTACTTCCCAGCATGCTACTCACTTTATTTATCCTGGTAAATTCAACTCTGTTGGTTTAGCTAAGGAAAGTTATAAATGTCCACTAAACCACACAAAGACTCCTTTATTGGATCTAAAAGTCACAAGGATGAGGGCAAGTTCTTATTAGAGCAATGCTATCGAGAAACTAAGGAATCAGGAAACCAGCCATTTCAGAATTCATGCTGCCAACAACCAAATTATACTCTCACTAAGTTGCACTCAATCTATTCTTAAGCTGGGTAGCTCATGGCTTTGGGTTAGTTTCATTTCATTCATATTCCAGATAAATGAACATTGTCATCTCCATCATCTTGTTTTAAGCCTCCCAAGAACTCTAGAAGGTGGGCAATACAAAGATCATTATTTCCTTTTTACAGCTAAAGAAGCTGAAGGAGATTAAGGAGTTGCCCAAGGTTATATAACTAATACATGGCTGAGTTGGTACTTGAAATTCAAGGCCAGTGTTCTTTTTTCAATAGAGATAGCTATGGCTAGGAGTGAATATAGATGGGCAATAGACAGGAAATTGGGTCTGGAATGAGGAAGACACAAGTTCAAATCTGACCTCAGACACTTGCTGTGTGACTAAAGGATGAGTCATTTAACCTCTGTCTTCCTGACTTTCCTCAATTGTGTTTAGGGATAACAATAACACAGATTGTTGTGGGGATCAAATGAAATAATATTTGTGCTTTGAAAAGTGCCTGTCATTTAGGCACTTATAAAATTATTATTCCTTTCCTCCTCAATATATCATAGCATCAGAGCATATCTAAAGAGTATAGAAAACAAAGATCTAATCACAGAGTCCATGAGAATGCAAACTATGCCTTATCTAAATTATTTTCAGTGATTTCTAGAGTCAATTAACAGACATTTATTAAGTATTTGCTATGGGTCAGATGCTCTACTAAGCACTGGAGACATATAGAAAAGATTAGAGGCTTGAGTTCTAAAAGGGGAGAAGACATGTAAATAAATGTGTGAATCTAAGAGATCTATGGTGTTGATGGAAAGTTATCTTAGAGGGAAGGCAGTGGCCATGGGGAAGATGAGATTTGAACTAAGTCTTAAAGTCTTGAACTTAAGCCAGAAAAATGAGGAAGAGGAGTAGAGTAGGAGATGAGGAGGGGGAACATCCTTGTACCGGACACAGTAAACATAAAGACAGAGTCCAAAGAGAGAAAAACAAGTAAGTCAGTATCACCAAATGATGGACAATGTGTAGAGAAGTAAAATAGAAGAAATGCACGCTTAGCTTACTAAATGTTTGTACAACAAATCAAACAATTTGAGAAAAGCATGTCAGGAAAATGCACCACATATAATAAAGACTTGCTCCATTAGGAAGCAAGAGGAAGAATTTCAATTGAGAAATACTAAGTCCCAGACTTCAAAAATAGTAAAGGACAGGATAAATTGATTGAGACAAGAATCCTCAAGCCCTTCTACTCATCCCCACCTCTATCTTTCCATTTCTAAGTTCACCCTTGACTTAGAGGAGTCCTTATGTAGTGTGAACCAGTGTTTCCAGGACAGATTAATCTGGGATCCAATGGAAGTCCCTGTGCCATACAAATGCAGTCTTAATAAGAAGCAAGCCTATTCTTCATTGAATTCACCATAAACAAACTATCTTCCTGCAAAATGTCACTGCTAAGATAATGAACATGAGAACTGGAAAAAAGACTGGCATTGGAAAAAGACGGATCTGGGTTATTAAATGAAGTTGAAAGGCAGACAATCCTTGGGAAGAAATCTGTTGGCACCTTAGTTTCTCTCTGAGCATGTGGAAGGGGGTGTTAATTATATCAAAGTTATTATAAAAATAATACAAGGAACTATATCTGTGACAATTAAAATTCTTAAAGAGTAGGTCAAAAAGCTTCCTTGGTAATTAATATTCCATTAAGTTAATCACATTTGTAGAATTAGTTGATTATAATATTTACTTAGGACTCCTTAGAACCTTTCTCAAGGATTTATTTTGGTAATTTATTTTATCCAAAATTTGCCAATAATCAACACAAATATTCTAGTAATGAAAAGGAGGCCAAATATAAACATTTAAACTCTAAATTATTTACTATTTATTTTTTTAAATACTTATAACTGGAAAAAAGTAATAACAAGCATATCCTGCTTGCTTCTGCAAGCACTTTTGATATTTTTCTTCTTTTTTCGTTGTCATTTTTAAAGTCATCCTTAATGTGTAAATTGTTTCTCTTAAGTTTTTTTCACTTTGTATCACTTCATACACATCTTATCATGTTTCTTGGCATTTTTCACACCAGTCATTTTTAGAATATAATAATACTTTATAACATTTATAGACTACATTTTGTGAGCTGGTCCTAATTTGCTATACAAACATGATGTTTCCAGTTTTTTGCTATCAGAAATAAATGGGCTATTTTGACTGAAGCACTTTGTGTCTTCCACCAAAGTGTTCTCCTCTGATTTTTATCATTGTGAACTGGTGACCTTGGGTGCTGAAAGATTATAACACTGTATCATACTAGAAAGATTATAAATATTATCTCATTGCCAGTCTGTATGTCTATTTCCTAAGGATCAACTTAAATAAAATCAGAAAGGCCCATCACCAGGTTGGTCATAGGATGATGAATTGTTTGGTCATATAGATATCCTCAAAGGATATCTATTAAACTACAAAGGGATTGTGATCAGTGTCAATTGGAAGGAGCACCCACAATGATGAAATTATGGATCTTTGAAGCAAAAGGGTCATATGGTCTGAAAGAATTTCTTTTAAGAAAGACTTTAGGGGCGGAGCCAAGATGGCGACATGAAGGGATCGAGTCTTAGGAGCTCTCTGATGAAACTCATAAGTTAAGGACTCTAACTAAACTTTCAAGAGACAGAACCCACAAAGGGACCCAGTGAGGCAGTTCTCCTACTCAAGGTAACCTGAAAAAGAGCAGAGAGGCTCTGCTCCCCGGGGCCGGAGGGGTGGCCCGCCAGAGCCAAGGAACTTCAGCCTCCCGAAGGCAGCCCCAGGGAGCTGGGAGCCTGAGCTCACAGCAGCGGGGGAGTCTCCTGGGCTGCACCCCGGGGAGCACCTGCACGGAGTGGGGGAACAGTGGAGGGACCTCTGCCAGAGCCAGCACATGGAGCGCACAGCAAGCAGCATGGTCTTTCCCCAGCCCTGATCCAGGAACAGAAGCAGGCGGAGCCGGTAAGCAGGAGCCCCCAGGGCATGAGCCCATTGAGCTGAGGGAGGGGAGTGAAGAGAGAGAGACTGCAGAGCTCTATCCTCTGCCTCTGGAACAGGACTCTGGAGCTCTGACCACATTCAGATCCTGATCGCAGTCTAGGCCCCCCCATAGAACAGCAGGGCCCCCCACCTCAGCCCAGTGGCAGAGGGGGGCACATAGTCAGACCAGGAGGGAGGAGAGAACCTCACACAAAGAGACCCTTGTGGGAGTGTCCCAAAAGCTCAGGAAGCACCCCCAAACCAGGCTCAGGCTGGGAAAATGAACAAAGAAACAAGAGGAAGACCGTTGAGAAATATTTTTCAAATGAGCCCAAGAAGGATCAAAATACTCAGTCTGAAGATGAGGAAGCACAAGCTCCTGCATCTAAAGACTCCAAGAAAAACAGAAATTGGGCTCAGGCTATGACAGAGCTCAAAAAAGACTTTGAAAATCAAATGAGGGAGTTGGAAGAAAAACTGGGAAAAGAAAGGAGAGAGATGCAGGAAAAACATGAAAATGAAGTCAGCAGCTTAGTCAAGGAAATCCAAAAAAATGCTGAAGAAAATAGCATGCTAAAAACCAGCTTAGGTCAAATGGATAAAACAGTTCAAAAAGTTATTGAGGAGAAGAATGCCTTAAAAAGCAAAATTGGCCAGATGGAAAAAGAGATAAGAAAACTCTCTGAGGAGAATAAATCCTTCAGACAAAGAATAGAATTCAGGGAGACTGATGAATTTAACAGAAATCAGGAATCAATACTTCAAAACCCAAAATAATGAAAAATTAGAAGAAAATGTGAAATATCTCATTGAAAAAACAACTGATATGGAAAACAGACTTAGGAAAGATAATTTGAAAATTATTGGAATACCTGAAAGTCATGAACAGGAAAAGAGCCTTGACATCATTTTCAAAGAATTACTACAGGAAAATTGCCCTGATATACTAGAAGCAGAGGGCAATATAGAAATGGAGAGAATCCACCGATCCCCCCCGAGAACAAGATCCCAAAAAACCAACCCCCAGGAATATTATAGCCAAGTTCCAGAACTCCCAAGTCAAAGAGAAAATATTACAAGCAGCCAGAAGGACACAGTTCAAATATCTTGGAGCTGCAGTCAGGATCACACAGGATTTAGCAGCAGCTACATTGGAAGCTCGTAGGGCTTGGAATATAATATACCGGAAGGCAAAAGAGCTTAGAATGCAGCCAAGAATGAACTACCCAGCAAGGCTGAATGTCCTCTTCCAGGGAAAAAGATGGACTTTCAATGAACCAGGGGAATTTCAAAGGTTCCTTTTGGAATGGCCAGAGCTGAACAGAAGGTTTGATCTTCAGATACAGGACTCAGGTGAAGCATGGAGATTGGAGGAGAGGGGGGAAATATGAGGGATTTAATGAGGATGAACTGCATGTATTCCTGCATAGAAAAATGACACTGATAATACTCATATGAACCTTCTCAGTTAATAGAGCAGGTAGAGAGAGCTTTTATAGTTGAAGCACAGGAGAAAGCTGAATTCGAAGATAAAATATGGTGTAAAATGGAGTCAATAAGAAAAAAAGGGAAATGGAAAGGGAGAAAGAAAAAGGAGAGGGGGAATAGTCCAAGCTATTTCACATAATAAGATTTTTTTTATTACAATGAGCTATTGCAATGATATGGAAGGGGGGAGGCAAGGGGGAATGAGGGAACCTTTGCTCTCATCAGAGATGGCTAGGAGAGGAAACAGCAAATATACTCAATGGGGTATAGACAACTGGAGTAAGAAGGAGGGGGGAGCAGGGGGAAGGGGTGGGGATGTGAATAAAGAAGGAGAGGATGGACCATGGGGGGAGAGTGGCCAGATATAACACATTTTCTTTTTTTACTTCTTGCAAGGGGCTGGGATTGGATGGCCTGCCCAGGACCATAGGGCCAGGTGGATTCTGGGCCTAAGGGGTAGTATGGGGGCTCAGGGCTTCTTGGCCCCAGGACCAGGGATCTGTCTGCTGAGCCAGTCAACAACCCTACAGCAGAGTCATAGTGAAAGGAGAGAGAAAATGCAGTACATGGTAGTGGAGAAATAAGAGAGGAGGGAGTTGAGATCAGCAATGGCAAAGGTGGAAAAATATGGAAGTAACTTTTGTGATGGACTTATCATAAAGAATGTGACCCACTCACGACAGAGTTGATGGTGTTGGAACAAAGACTGAAACACATTTTTTGTTATTATTATTTGGGGGGAGGGTGCAGGGCAAGTGGGGCTGGGTGGCCTGCTTGGGGCCACATAGCAGGGTGATCATTGGGTGTCTGGGGCAGGATTCGGACCCAGGTGCTCCTGGCTCAAGGGCCAATGCTCTGTCTGCCACCCAGCCACCCCTATTATTTTATTTTGGGTCTTTTTTTTTCTTCTTTTTGGTTTTTGCAGGGCAGTGGGGATCGGGTGGCTTGCATATCACATGGCTGGGTGATTATTGGGTTTACGAGGCTGGATATGGACTCGGGTGCTCATGGCTCCAGGGCTGGTGCTTCGTCCATTGCACCACCTGGCCATAGCTACAATTATTACTATTTTTTTTATTTTAATTTTTTTCTCCCCCCTTTACTTTTTTGCCCAAGGAAGTCTATCTATATTCATGGGGGGGAGGGGTATTTTGTTTACTTGTAAACAAGTATATTTTATTAATGTAAAGAAAAACATTTGTACAAAATGAGAATAAAAAATAAATTAAAAAAAAGAAAGACTTTATTTATTTTGAATTTTACATTTTTCTCCTATTCTTTTTTTTAAAAGATTTTGAGTTTTACAGTTTTCCCCCTAATCTTACTTCCCTCCCCTCATCCCCCACAGAAGGCAATCTACCAGTCTTTGCATTATTTCCATGGTATATATTGATCCAAAAATGAATGTGATGAGAGAGAAATCATATCCTTAAGGAAGAAAAATAAAGTAAAAGAGATAGCAAGATCAGACAATAAGATATCAGTTTGTTTTTCTAAATTAAAGATAATAGTCCTTGGTCTTTATTCAAACTCCTCCTTGGGGCCAACTAGGTGGTGCAATGGATAGAGCACTGGCCCTGGAGTCAGGAGTACCTGAGTTCAAATGCGACCTCAGACACATAATAATTACCTAGCTGTGTGGCCTTGGGCAAGCCACTTAACCCCATTGCCTTGCAAAAAGTAACCAAAAAAAAAAACAACTCCCCAGTTCTTTCTCAGGATACAGATGGTATTCTCCATCGCAGACAGCCCCAAATTGTCCCTGATTGTTGCACTGATGGAATGATCAAGTACATCAAGGCTGATCATCACTCCCACACTGCTGTTAGGGTGAACAATGTTTTTCTGATTCTGCTCATCTTGCTCAGCATCAGTTCACGCAAATCTCTCCAGGCTTCCCTGAATTCCCATCCCTCCAGGTTTCTAATAGAACAATAGTGTTCCATGACAGTTTGCTAAGCCATTCCCCATTTGAAGAACATTCACTTGATTTCCAATTTTTTGCCAACACAAACAGGGCTGCTATGAATATTTTTGTACAAGTGATGGTTTTACCCTTTTTCATCATCTCTTCAGGGGATAGGCCCAGTAAGTGGTATTGCTGGATCAAAGGGTATGCACATCTTTGTTGCCCTTTGGGCATAGTTCCAGACTGCTCTCCAGAAAGGGAAGAAATTTTTTTTTTAGGTTTTTGCAAGGCAAACTGGGTTAAGTGGCTTGCCCAAGGCCACACAGCTAGGTAATTATTAAGTGTCTTGAGATCAGATTTGAACTCAGGTACTCCTGACTCCAGGGCTGGTGCTTTATCCACTACGCCACCTAGCTGCCCCGGATGAAAATTTTTTGAATAAAATTTTATTATTTCCAATTACATCTAAAAACAATTGTTAACATTCTTTTTTTTATTTTGTTGCAAGGGTTAAGAAACTTGCCCAAGGTCACATAGCAAAGTAAGTATTAAGTAGCTGGGCTGGATTTGAACTAGGTCCTCCTGACTCCAGAGCTGGTGCTCTAATCATTGCACCACCTAGCTGCTCCTTAACATTCATTTAAAAAAAATTGAATTCCAAGTTTTCTTCCTCCCTCTCCCCTCCCCCATTCCTAAAACAGTAAGCAAGTTGATATAGGTTATATATGTAAATATAAATAGTTTCATATTAGTCATGTTGTGAAAGAAGAAACAGATCAAAAGGGAAAAAAACAAAAAAAGTAAAAATACTATGATTTGATCTCCATTCAAACTATATCAGTTCTTTCTCTGGATGTGGGTATCATTTCCCATATGAGTTCTTTGGAATTGTCTTAGATCACTGTATTGTTAAGTCAATCATAATTTATCATTGCACATTGTTGCTGTTACTGAGTACAATATTCTATTGGTTCTGTTCACTTCACTTTTCATCAGTCCTAATATGTTTCTACAAATAGGTCTCTTCCTCTCCCCACCTTAATAAAATCATCTAAGTAATCTTAGCAGTGAGACAATTAGATCAAAAGGAATGCTTTACTTTTGCAATTCTTATTCTATCATTGCTGTACTGGTTATCAAAAAAATTGTCATAATTTAAAAATACTTAGTGACTGGTTACCAAAGAGATAATAACAATTTAAAAGTACAATTCTGTTCCAAAATGCATCATTGTTATATACAAAGATACTACTCAGGCTAACATTATTTCCATACATTTTATCTACAGACAAGAATCACAGCTGCACTGACAGACTGCCCACTACAAATGTAGTTGATGATCTTTCACAGGAAAATAGTAATTCATTTTCATTCCTCCTTCTCTTTGAGTATTTCCTACTTTACTTTCAGTTTTGAATGTTAAGCATAGCAGCTCTGTACTCTCAGATATCACCTGCTAAAGTCCACAAGCAAGCCTAGTTTCCTCATGGGGTTCAAGCTATGACAAGTATAATGAGGACTTAAAATATGACAGGATTTAGTCCTGGAAGTGTCCCAAAACAACAACTATTTCAGACTCTTCATGTTTCAGGTGAAGAGTCCAAGATCTTGGCCTCCAATCAAAAAAATAGCCAGTATGAGCCTAAGTTGTTTGTCTATGATCATAATAGTTCACATTGACATAATGCTTTAAAGTTTAGAAAATACTTTAGATATATTATCTCATTTAATTGTCACAAAAGTCCTATAAAGAAGATCATACAAATACTCTTATCTCTCTCTCTCAGATAAGGAACAAGGCTTGGAGAAATTAATTGATTTGCTCAATGGCACAGAATTAGATCAGGACTGAGGCAGGCCTAGACCTAGGGAATCTGACTTCAAATCTGGTGTTCTTTTAAAACAAAATGAAGAATTTTAGAGGACCTAGCTAGCATCCCTTAGTACAGACTATTTGAAAAGATTTTTAAAAAATTACAACAAATCTGTATTGTTTTCTTTCTCATTGTTTTTCCCCTTTTGTACTGATTCTTCTTTCACTTCTTCCATGACTAATAAGGAAACATGTAAATGTATAACCTTTATCAGATCATTCACTGGGTTGGGGAATGGGGAGGAAAGTGAGGAAGAGAAAAACAAGGAACTCAAAATCTTACAAAAATTGAATACTGAAAACCATCTTTACATGCAGTGGGAAAACAATTAAAATACATAAATTTTTTTTAAAACTTAAAAAAATAAAATTCCAACAAATCCACAATATACTTATTTAAAAACAAATGACCGAAAATTAGGGAGCTTCCTTTCACAAAAGAATTACACAAAAATGTTTCTCTTATAGCCTCATAGACTCATCATTTCAGAACTCAAAAGCTATTTAGGACCTATTAATCTAATCTTGAATCGAAAAGAGGGTGACTTGTCCAAAATCACATAGCTGCTTGGTGTAGCAGAACTAGCACTAGACCCAGCACCCAATCTAGGAAATGTTTAATAAATATTTGTGGAGCTAAAATGAAGTTAGATTTTCTGCCATCTAACAGTAAAATACATGCTCCTCTCTAAGAGACAGTCACATCTAAATGCTAGTTCTCGTGCATTTAAAATTATAGAACATTTACTTTTTTGATGAGAGAAAAGGGATTGGAGGAACAACTCAAAGTCATTGCCAATAAAAATGTTCACACATGAGGAGGGAAAGACAGACCAATATGATTAAGAGTTAGGAATGAGGAAAGTAGAAGCTGAAAGAGGGAGATACCTGGTCACACAAAATATTCAAAGCATATCATGGGCTAGATAACTTATTTGGGGAACTTACAACACACTCCATTCCTTATTTAAAAGGAAAATTGTTTCTTGGGTTTTGTAAAAATCTTCCAGTTAATTTTTGACCATTTTCCTATTCCAGTAATTCTGCAGGGTAAAGTACAAATTATACTACTGCACCCCTGTCAGTTCATATATAGCAGTATTTACGAGCAGGCAGGGTTCTGCTCTTCAGTGATCCTAAATTGCAGTGCTTAAGAGCATTTCACACAATGCAATTCTCTCCACTTCTCCCAGTAAGAAGATACGTTTGAAGAGATAAGAACTCCAACTGCTTTCTTCCTAACTCCTGGCAAGTGTTACCATGAAATATGTACTGTTGGAGAGGAGAGGAATAGGGACAGGAGTTGTAACTTCATTAATGACAGGAACTTCAAGATGTGGAAATTTTCTCTACCAATGTAAGCCAGAATTTTTTTTTGTAACTTGTACTTTAGAAAGTTGCTTACAGCACCAAGAAGTGGGTAGTTGTTTTTCAGTTAACTTTTAGTCATATCTGACTCTTTGTGATCCCATTTGGGTCACAAAGATAGATATTGGATTGATTTGCCACCTCCTTCTCCAGCTCATTTTATAAATGAGGAAATTGAAGTAAACAAGACTAAGTGACTTGGCCAGGGTCATATTGCTAGTGTGTCTGTCTGTCTCTCTCTCTCCACATTTTGAACTCAGGAAGTTAAATCTTCCTGCCTCTAGGTCCTAAGTGAGTTGCCCAGAGTAAAAAAAATCAAAGATGGGACTTGAATGTAGGTCTTCAAGAAACAAATGATATATTTTCATTTTCCCTTCAAGATGATTCCATCTCATAATTAGTGACATTTGCTCATTTTACAGTAACTGATTTAATTTCTCTATAAGAAGGAATGTGAATAAGTTTAAGAATTAAACACAATTTGACATTTATTCTGTAAGCATTCTACAACACAAGAATCAAAGAATTTTTGAGCTATAATAGACCTTAAAGCTCACTGAGTTGACTCCTCTCTCTCATTTTACAGATTGGGAAATTTAGAACTAGGAGGTTAATAGTCCAAAATCCTATAGGTAAATAGGAACAAAAATGGGATTGTGATTTGGACAGATTCTGGTAAAATATATGAATGAGTTTTATATCAAAGGGATGGTTTGTGGGCTCTTAGAAAAGGGAAAAGGTAACTACTATCAGCTAGTGTGGATTCATTAAAATTCAGTTATTATATAATAGCAACTATTTACATTTTCATAATTTTATGGTTAACAAAGTCCATTCCTGACAATAACTCTCCAAAGTAAAACCTTTGAGGATGATTATTATTCCCATTTTACAAATCACGAAGCTAAGATTCAAAGAGGTTAAATAACGTATACAAAGTTAAATACATATGTGTCAGAGCTTGCCTTTGAAACCAGGATCTCTGACTTAAAGTTCATCACTCTTTTCACTATATCATGTTTATCTTGCAACATTATAATGCAATACCTTCATTTTGGTGAAGGCTTTGACAGTACTTTACTATTGGTTAGATAAGTTGTAAAAGAGAATTATTGGTTAAGAATGGGTTGTAAGTGTTGGAGGGGATGTGGGAAATCTGGGACACTATTACACTGTTGGTGGAGCTGTGAACTCATCCAACCTTTCTGGAGAGCTATTTGGAACTATGCCCAAAGGGCAACAAAAATGTGCATACCCTTTGACCCAGCAATACCACTACTGGGTCTATATCCTGAAGAGATGAAGAAAAAGGGTAAAAACATCACTTGTACAAAAATATTTATAGCAGCCCTGTTTGTGTTGGCAAAGAATTGGAAATGAAGTAAATGTCCTTCAATTGGGGAATGGCTTAGCAAACTGTGGTATATGTATGTCATGGAATACTACTGTTCTATTAGAAACCAGGAGGAATTCAGGGAAGCCTGGAGGGATTTGCACGAACTGATGCTGAGTGAGATGAGCAGAACCAGAAAAACACTGTATACCCTAACAGCAACATGGGAGTGATGTTCAACCTTGAAGGATTTGCTCATTCCATCAGTGCAACAACCGGGGACAATTTGGGGCTGTCTGCAAAGGAGAGTGCCATCTGTATCCAGATAAGGAGCTGTGGAGTTTGAACAAAGTGCAAGGACTATTCCCTTTAATTTAGAAAAAAACAGATATCTTATTGTCTGATCTTGTTACCTCTTAGAATTCTTGTCTCTTCTCTAAGGATATGATTTCTCTCTCATCACACCTAATTTGGATCAAGGTACAACATGAAAACAAAGTAAAGACTGACAGATTGCTTTCCATGGGGGTGGGGTGAGGGAAGTAAGATTGGGGGAAAATTGTAAAACTCAAATAATATCTTTAATAAAAATTAATTTAAAAAAGAAAGAAAAAAAAGAATGGGTTGTAATTGATGGCCTCCAAGGCCTCTGCAACACTTAGATTTTGTGATTCTTCTGAATAAAAATTATAAACTGGACAATATTGCAGTTAGGTTGATTAATCAGCTTAAAGAGAGGCCTCTAGTGGAATTCTAGGTTTTAGTCTTGAATGAGATTATAAATGACTTGCTTAAAAAGTTTGTGGATAAGATAAATGAAATTGATAGTGATAGTTTATATAAAGGAATACTCTAAGTGTGATTTATAAAGATCTTGTCAGACTGGAAAATAGACTCATCTAATAGGATAATATTTAAGAGAGCTAAATATAAGTGCCTACATTGACATTAAACTCTCAAATTGCAGTGCTATTAGATGAAGGAGATAGGAACAAGACTTGGAGGAGGAATAAGATAACAGGAGTCAACATTAAGACATAGCAACCAATGAGATCTTAAGCTGGATAATAAAAGAATGAGGAAACTGTTTGTACTTTTTATACACTAGTCTGGATAGAACAAATCTGAAAATAAGATGATGACTGTATTTAAACAATGCAATACAAATTTTCCAAGAAAACTATACACAGGGTCAAGAATAATTGGACAGGGGTGGCTGGGTGGCGCAGTAGATAGAGCACTGGCCCTGGAGTCAGGAGTACCTGAGTTCAAATCCAGTCTCAGACACTTAATAATTACCTAGCTGTGTGGCCTTGGCCAAGCCACTTTAACCCCACTGCCTTGCAAAAAACCTAAAAAAAAAAACCACCTAAGAATAATTGGACAAAGGAGTGGCTAGATGGTGCAGTGGATAGAATACCTGCCCTGGAGTCAGAAGTACCTGGGTTCAAATCCAGCCTCAGACACTTAATAATGACCTAGCTGTGTGGCCTTGGGCAAGCCACTTTAACCCACTGCCTTGCAAAAATACTATAAAAAAAATGAAATAAACAAATACAATGTTCAATTGAGGAAACTCACAAGAAGAAAAATTAGACTTGACTTTCTTAGCTACAAAAAGGAAGACTGAGAAATAGTGAGTAGAAACTATAGGGAGACATTTCAGAGTTGTTGCTGTGGTTAATGTTTTTTTTTTAAAAAAACCTATTTTTATTTCTTTATTTTAAAAATAATTTCTTTAAAAAAAACTTTTAAGGGGAAAGTAGGGCAGCTAGGTGGGGTAGTGAATATAGTGCCAGGCCTGGAGTTCATCAAGACCCATCTTTGTGAGTTCAAATCTACCCTCAGATACCTGCTAGCTATGTGACCCTGGTAAAGTCACTTGACTCTGCTTCAGTTTTCGTATCTGTAAAATGAACTGGATAAGTAAATGAGTAAACTACTACAGCATCTCTGCCAAAAAAAAAAAATACCAAATGGGGTCATGGAGAGTTGAAAATGACTCAAATAGGGGTGACTAGGTGGCATAGTGGATAAAGCACTGGCCTTGGAGTCAGGAGTACCTGGGTTCAAATCCAGTCTCAGACACTTAACAATTACCTAGCTGTGTGGCCTTGGGCAAGCCACTTAACCCCATTTGCCTTGCAAAAACCTAAAAAAAAAATGACTCAAGTGGCTGAACAACAACAAAAATTTAAATCAATTCATCCCTCTCACTATATATCCCACACACTGAACAAATAAAAAAAAAACACAAATCTTTCAATATATGTATATTTACCATAGCCTGAGAAAATACTAATAAGTACAGATACTCCACTTGATCTGAGCCAAAAGGGCCAAGAGACGATAGTCTGAGAAAATAAAATCCCATATTAACTATATCTCAAAATAAATACTGCTTTCATTTTCAGTTCAATCTCTTCTCCATCTTAACAACATACCAAGAATGAATACAATGATAACAGAAGTCACAAATTTATCCCCATGAGTAACAGAAAACTAGAAAAACACACTGAAACAAGTTGGTGGCAGAATCTCTAGAAATGTGGGTAATGATCTAAAGTGGAGTTTATGATCTCAAAAAAAAACTTGACTAATATCAATTTAAAAAAAATAAATACTTGACTTACTAGAGTGAAGAAATTCCTCTAAAAAATCCAACCCCCTAACAATAATCTAGAATTGCAAAGTAGATGGAGTCATAAACTTTAGGACTTGAAGGGTCTACACAAATCAATTAGTTTAGTCACCTCATTCGATGAAAAATAAGAGGTCCATAGAGGTGATTTGAAATGTAATTGTGAAAATAGTGCTTATTAGAACAAGTTTGAAAATCCCCACATTTTCATCATGATACTTTACTATGAACAATGTGCTTTTTTTAAGTTGTAGAGGGAGAAAGAAATCTAGGAGTCCTGAAAAACAAATTTAAAACCCAGATATGATGCTAATGAATTCTGGTATGCAAATCATTAAAATATTCTTAATTTCTATTTCCCTAGCTGTGAAATGAGGATATTATATAAAATGACATCTAAAATTCCTTTGAAATCAGATCCTGTGATCCTATATTATACTTATTATTTATGTGACCTTTGGCATTGCAAATAGAGCTCCAGGTCAATGACTTCTTGCTTAACAGTAAGTGACACTGTTCATGACTCTTGATTTCTGTTTACTTCAGTTTCCTCAACTGTTAAATGTAGATGAGTGTGACCTTGTTCAAGTCACTTAACCCGTTTGCCTCAGTTTCCTCAACTGTCAATTGTGAATAATAATAGCACCGATCTTGGGATCTTGGGGTTGTTGTGGAGCTGAAATGAGATATTTGTTAAGTATTTAGTATAGTGTCTGGCACTGAAATTCTTTTTATTTTTTAGGTTTTTGCAAGGCAAATGGGGTTAAGTGGCTTGCCCAAGGCCACACAGCTAGGTAATTGTTAAGTGTCTGAGACCGGATTTGAACCCAGGTACTCCTGACTCCAGGGCCAGTGCTTTATCCACTGTGCCACCTAACCCCACCCCCAGCAGTTCCTAATAACATTTATTCCTATTTGCCACTCTCCCCACCTTATTTTCATCATCAATAAATGTAGAAGTTGAAATAGAAGACCTTAAAGTCCCCCCCCCAGCTCTGACATTCTATAATTTTTCCTGCATCTTAGGTTTTTTATCTGTCTTAATGACACAAAAATAACTGTATGCATCAAATGGGATAACAAATCTAAAAACGTTCCTGGAGAAAAACAATTTAAAAACTCTACAGAAATATGATATGATACTGACCTGCATTCTTAATTTCTCATCTCTTTAAAAATTTTATGATTATGGTCTTTGTATGCATCAAATATACCCTTGATGAAAGATGAGAATAGAACAGGCAAGTTAGTTTCACAGGGAGATCACTATAGAAGACTAAAGCATCAAATTCACAAAGTTGGCCTAGAAGAAATAGGACCACAAGATTCTGCTAAGTTTATTGTCTGTTGATTACAAAAAAAACAAAAAACACCCCAAACCCATTTGATTCATAGAGCAAAATAAAGAATTAAATTCTCTCTTCCAGCAAAGCATCTTCCCTCGCATAAATTAAAACCTGAAGGCATCCATTTATCAAAGTTACTCATTTGTGTCATGGATGTCCTACACAAGCCCAAAGAGTGGGAAATTTTCTTTACAGATGCTCTTTTTAAAGAATGACCCTGAGGTGATTGACTCTAAGAACACCACAGAACCTCAGTTAAATCTTTAATCAATTAAAACAGGAAGGCTCAGCAATCTACACATAAAAAACCAAGTGGATGAAGAATACATATTTCCTAAATGCTTAAGCAGTATTCTCAAAATTATAACAACTAGGAGAAGTTTTTCAGTATATTAGCTAGCTCCTCTATAGAGGACTTAAGGAAAGATGAAGACTAGAATTTCATGGGAAAAGAAGACTCAGACAAGCTGTAATCTGACCCAGAGGAGAAAAACCCTCTTTCAGTGAAGTCAAGGATCCTTCACAGAATTCAATTAAATATTATATTTAACAGAAAATTCAATTTAGAAATAGTAGGTGAAAATGGTATTTCTGCAGGATATTACCACATAGAAAAGGAACAAATATCCATTTGTATTCTGAGGAATTCCCCAATTTAACCTTGCCAATGATGCTTTATTTCTGCCTACAGATTATAGTATTATAAATGCCATAAATTGCTTTTCTCCTGTAGTTAAATTATCAACTAACAAAAATAGATAGTAGTAGCCAGAGGGATAAACAAGAACAGGAATATATCTTGGAGAATTTCAATGCAACTGAATTTTAATACCTGCCTGTTTCATTTAACTAGCATCCTAATACACTATACCAAAAGTTAAACCACAGTTTCTAGATGTTGCCTGCAATAATTGTGTACAACTAAACAATATAATTATCTCCTGGAGGTTGCTTAATAGTGATATTCCAGAAAAAGGAACAGTAATTATAAGAAAAAAAATTTGCCTATGATTTTTTTTAAAAAAGAATAATTTTCTTTCCAACCCAATTTAAAATTCTCCTGGCATTTTAAATTCAATTAAAAATTATTTGTTGAGTTCCTGACATATACAATGAACTATCTTAGAAGCGCTGGGAGATAGAAAAATTAGTGAGACATCTGCTCTCAAGAAAATGTGGAGAAGGTAATATACATATAATTATAAAACAAAACACCTTGCGATGAATGTACAACACAGGTTCAAGCAAAGTGATATAAAAAATATAAGAATATTTCCTGCTATGAGGATTACGGAAGGCTTCATGGATGGATGAAGGGATATTTGGTCTTTAAAGGACTGGGAGGATTTTGTCAGGTAGAATTGGCTTAGGAAGGAGAGAGGAGAAGAAGGCAACATATTTTAGACAGAGACAATGACATGAGGTAAAAAGCATGGTGGTTAAGTGTTATGTCAAGGGAATTATTCTTACAAGATTGCCAAGCTATTTAGCCTTTACTCATTAAATTGTAGCTGGATCTAACTGAAATTAAAACCAGACTTTTGCCCCTTTTACCCTTATGCTAAATCAATTTGGCAATCATTATCCTAACAGGAAGAAAAAAATTAACCTTGAAAATCCTTTCATTTAAAAATTTTCCTGTTCATAAAAAATATGACTAGAGTATTTTGAGTCTGAATGGACCTTATCAGGAATATTACAATATGTCACATTTACACATAACTTCAAGATTTACAATACTTGGTTTTGTCTAACTCCTTCATTTTATAGACAAGAAAACAGAGGATCAGAAAGGTTTAGTGTTTTGCCTGAGGTCATCTGCCTAATAGCCCCAGTTGTCATCTTTCCACCATGCCTTGGAGTCTGAAATAAGATGGTTGCAAGTATATCCCCATTTGAAGTGAGGAATTGCCAGTTATTGAGAACACTTGACCTGAGAAATAAAGGCCATCTAGGAAGATCATTAGTGTTTCTGCCAAAAAAAAAAGGGGATCAGCATTTTCTTCCAACCAATTCCTATCTAAAATGGCCAAGGGCCAGAGGGGCCTCCAGTTACCTAACTCCTTCCTTGGAATACAGTCAAGCTCTTCAGGATTCTTGATATTGTCACTTTTGTTTCTCACTTTTACTGAAACAAGAGTAATCAAAACATTGGGAAGATAACACTTTAACTTTGGCATCCAAAGATCTAAAAGTCTATCTGGCACCAGAATTCCCAAGAAGAGCCTCCAATAGAATAGCACAATGAAAATTTAGCTGTAGTTAAGAATAAAAAATATGGAAGAAATGTCAGTAGGCATAAAATCTGTGGGTAAATTGCCTTGCTACCTCTAACAAACCAACGTTTTTCTGATTGATTTCAAATTGAATTTTGGTTGGAATTTAGCTTACCCTGAATTTAGGACACACCTTAAAATTAAATTTCCCTAAAAGGAAACAATAGATAAGGATACATTTAAACTACAGAAACAAAATGACTATTTTAAATTCTTACTGTGAATTTATCTTATATTTCTTTTCATTCAAATCAGAACAATTTTATTCTTTTGACCATCAATGCTTCTTGTATGTAATTTTTTGGTTATTCTCTTATTTTATATTTTCTATAGTAATTCATCTTCATTACCATTTGCCAGTATTAAATGGAGTATATTAGAAGCCACATTTAAGTTTTGGATTAAGTCCTATTTGTCCAGGCATCTCTAATAGGATGATGAAAGATAAGTTGGTAGTTCCACACACTAATGAAATCATAGGTTCAGGTTCCTATCTACCTTCTCCACCCAAATTATGGAGACATAAGCATGCACAACATTTTTTGACTCAACCTAAGCATTTCTCACATTCTCAATCCACAATTTACAGAAAACTAAACTGTAGCACCAGAAACAAATACTTCTCTCACTCCTAGAAGTATTCTCTGAGTTACCAGATTCCCTTTTGACCGTGTATTAAGTGACCCAAAGTCATTACACCTATAGCTTTGGAAAGACTTATTCCTGGATTTTCTCTGTTCCATTCTTGTCTCAAACTAGATGGTAGCTGGTGAAATTATAACAGAAGTCACTGATTTTCTTTCTCCTAACTGCAGGATACATTTTCCAGCAAAAATTTTGTTGTAAATGGCTAGCCTACAAAAGTCATTCTAACTCTTTATGAATCTAAAACATCATGGGAAGAGCAGAAGGTGGAGGAGAAAGAGGAAGAAAGAGTACAAGGAATACCAAGGAGTGGTGACAGTGGATGGGTTAGTGCAAAAGTATTAAGTATGAATAACTTAGGTACACTGTGAATTAAATGGGGGGGGGGGGCAAGGGGCTAACCTGGAAACCATAGCTTATAAAACTATTTCTATATGAAAATTTGCTATATTTTCCAAACAATTGGCTTAAAATGAAATTTTAGAACATAATTCTTTTTACATATTTTTTTAATTTAAATTTTGCCCAACTGCATCTGCAAATATTTTGGCAATCATTTACAGTTACATGTTAAAACAAGTTTTAGGGGCGGAGCCAAGATGGCTACAGAAGAGCCTTTCAGGTGTTCTCTCTCTCTCTAATATTCAAAACTCATAAAATAATGACTCTAAATTTTCAAGAGACAGAACCCACAAAGGGATCCAGTGAGGCGATTCTCCAGCCCAAGGTAACCTGGAAAACAGTGGAAAGGCTCAGCTTCACGGAGTTAGAGAGGCTGCCATAAGAGCAAAGGAACTTTAGCCTCTCGGAGGCAGCCCCAGGGCACCTGAGAACCAGGGCTCACAGCAGTGGGGGTAGTTTCCTGATCTACACCCCAGGGAGCACCAGCCACAACTTGGGGGCATCAGCGGGGGATCTCTGCTAGAGCAAGCACATGAAGCCCAGGCCCTCAGTGAGCAGCATGGCCTCAGCAGCCCAGATCCTGGAAATGGAAGCAGGTGGAGTGGGTAAACAGAAGCCCCCAGGCAATAGAGCTCTGATAGCTCAGCCTAGGTAGGGGAGTAGAGAGAAACTTCTGAGGTCTGTCCTCTGTACCTGCAACAGGATGCTGGGGCTCAGCAGGGTCCCCCCACCTCAGCCCCATGGCAGAGGGGAGCATTTGTGGTCATTCATAGACCAGGAGGGAGGACAGAGCCTCACACATTAAGATCCTTGTAGGGGGGAGTGTCCCAATAATACTCAAAAGTTCAGGAAGCACCCCAAGACCAGACACAGGCTAGGGAAATGAGTAAACAGAGAAAAAAGAGGAACACCATTGAAAAATACATTGTTTATGGTCCCAAGAAGGATCAAAATACTCAATCTGAAGATGAGGAAGTACAAGCTCCTGCATCTAAAGACTTCAAGAAAAATGGAAATTGGGATCAGGCTATGACACAGCTCAAAAAAGATTTTGAAAATCAAGTGAGGGAGATAGAAGAAAAATTGGGAAAAGAAATGAGAGAGATGCAGGAAAAACATGAAAAATTAGTCAGCAGCTTAGCCAAGGAGATCCAAAAAAAAAAAATGCTGAAGAAAATAACATGTTAAAAACCAGCATAGGTCAAATGGATAAAACAGTTCAAAAAGTTATTGAGAAGAATGCTTTAAAAAGCAGAATTGGCCAGATGGAAAAGGAGATAAGAAAGCTCTCTGAGGAAAACAAATCCTTCAGATGTAGAATGGAGTTAAAGGAAGCTGATGACTTTATGAGAAGTCAAGATACAATACTTCAACACCAAAAGAATGAAAAATTAGAAGAAAATGTGAAACATCCCACTGAAAAAACAACTGATCTGGAAAACAGATTCAGGAAAGATAATTTGAAAATTATCAGTATACCTGAAAGTCATGATCAGGAAAAGAGCCTTGACCTCACTTTTAAAGAATTCCTACAGGAAAATTGCCCAGATATTCTAGAAGCAGAGGGCAAAATAGAAATTGAGAGAATCCATCAATCTCCCCTGAAAAGAGATCCACCAAAAACAACCCCCTGGAATATTACAGCCAAGTTCCAGAACTCTCAAATCAAAGAGAAAATATTATAAGCAGCCAGAAGGACATAATTCAAATATCATGGAGCTGCAGTCAGGATCACACAGGAATTAGCAGCAACTATATTAAAGGCTCATAGGGCTTGGAATATAATATTCTGGAAGGCAAAAGAGCTTAGAATGCAGCCAAGAATCAACTACCCAGCAAAACTGAATGTCCTCTTCCAGGGAAAAAGATGGACTTTCAGTGAACCAGGGGAATTTCAAATGTTCCTGTTAAAATGGCCACAGCTGAACAGAAAGTTTGATCTTCAAATACAGGACTCAGGTGAAGCATAGAAAGTGGAGGAGAAGTGTAAAATATGAGGGACTTAATGATGAGGAACTGCATGTATTCCTGTATAGAAAAATGATACTGATAATACTCATGAGAAACTTCTCATTTAATAGAGAAGATAGAAGGAGCTTTTACAGATGAAGCACAGGAGAGCTGAATTTGAAGATATATTGTAAAAATGGAGTCAAGGGCTAAAAGGGAAATGTAATGGAAGTAAGAGAAAGAAGACATGGAATAGGCCAAGATATTTTATATAATAAGATTTTTTTATTATTGCAATAGCTATTGCAATGATATGGAAGGGGGGAACCTTCACTCTCATCAGAGGTGGCTCAGAGAGAAACAGCATGTATACTCAATGGGGTATAGACAGCTAGAGTAAGAAGGGGGTGGTGTGAGTGATGGAGGAGAGAGTGGACCATGGAGGAGAGTGGTCAGATATAACACATTTTCTTTTTTACTTCTTGCAAGGGGCTGGGATTGGATGGCCTGTCTGGGACCACAGGGCCAGGTGGTTGCTGGGCCTTAGGGGTGATATGTGGGCTTGGGGCCTCTTGGCTTCAGAGCCAGTGATCAGTCTGCTGCATCACTCAGCTACCCTACAGCACATTTAAGAAGAGGCACAGAGTGAAAAGAGAGAGAAAATATAATGTATGGTATTGGGGAAGTACAAACAGAGGGAGTTGCGATCAGCAATGGCAACAGTGGAAAAATATTGAAGTAGTTTTTTTGATGGACTTATAAAGAATGTGACCCCACCTGCGACAGAGCTGGAGGTGTTAGAACACAGACTGAAGCACATTTTAAAATTATTAATTACTATTATTTTTATTTTTATTTATTTTGGTTTTTGCAGGGCAATGGGGTTAGAATGACTTGCTCAAGAGTCACACAGCTGGGTGATTGTTGGGTGTCTGGGGCCAGATTTGGGTTCAGGCATTTCTGGCTCCAGGACTGGTACTCTGTCCACTACCCCTATTATATTTTTTTAATTTTAATTTTTTTCTCTTTACTTTATTGCTCTTGAGGGTCTATATTTGGGGGGGGAGGGGGTATTGTATTTACTCTTAAACAAGAATATTTTAGTAATGTATAAAAAACATCATTTGTCATCCTGATTCATATTTTGCCACTGGACCCAGATGACTCTGGAGGAGAAAGTAAGGCTGGTGACTTAGCACAGTACCCCTTCACTCAAATCCAATTCATATTCTTGTCATGGCATCACTTCCCTGATATCATGGTCTTCTCTGGAAATGAAGGAAAAATATATATTTTTTAAAAAATTTAGATGATGAGTTTAACTGGGAATATGGTAAAACAGAAAAGATCAAAGAAATTCTGTAGAGTCTTGACCCAAGCAACACTGGTTAAATGACTCCTGGTCAGCTATTTGGTATATACAGGAACCATTGCCATAGGCAGTAACATGTCCACTGATATTCAATCAAAAACAATAGTGTTCAGAAATAAAACAAATGCAAAATGAACCCCTCAGGAAGAAAGCTTCACTAAGCAATCAGGGAAGAGAAAAGTGCAGTGTTTAGAGTTTAGCAAGAGGAGAGACATGAAGCCCTGTGAAGGGAAAAACAGTTGGGTTCCTTTCACTTGGAAAGTGACCCAATTTAGTTGGAAAGTCAACCCCTAATACTAGGGAGAATTTGATTCTAGTTTTGATTAATGAGAAGATCAAGGGTGAGGTTCCCAGAATACTCATCTCATCCACTAACCATTAACCTATTGGACATGCAACACTTTACACTTCAGCATCTTTTTACCTGAAGATTCACACACATGAGTTCAATTCATCTTCAAAACAATCTTCTAAAGTCAAATACTCCTATTGATCAGGTTGGAGATTTGGGAGTACAGGATAGTAAAAACTGAATTTATAAAACCCCCACCTAACCTCATGATGGATTCTCATATGCATGGGAGATAAGAGAGTAAGCAAAATAACCCTTTCTAAAATGCCAAACCCACCCCCCCCCAAAAAAAAAATCTCACACACACACATACACACACATCGAGCAGATGATTGAGACATATGGGAACTTTTCCTTTAATTTTTTGAATAATTATATCTCAGCTTTATTACTTTAATTAAATTTAATTTCTTAAATGAATAAAAATCAATTTTCTCTCATCTCCATACCCCTTAAAAGCAAAATCAAAACCAATATATGCAGAGTCAATCAAAAAATTTCCTCAGTGGTCTCAGCTCTACTGTGTACATGTTCCTTATATTTGTAAACATAAAAGTCATATCTCCACTGTCTACAACCACTTAAATCACACAAGTGCAAACATCTGTCTATAAATGTCTATAAATAATTTGTCTATGTGGAATACTCTAAACTTAGACAGTAAATATTAACCTATATTGCAAACATTTTAACAATCAAAACTACTAACAGGAGAAATTAAATTGATTTGAAGTCTTCCCTTCTGCTGTTCAAGTACAACCATCTGGTAAGGGTGATAAGGAGCATTGAACTAGCTCAACAAGTAAACAGTAGGAGAGAGGAGAAAAGAGAAAGAAAAAGTATAGACTCACAAAATATAGAATCACTCAGTCACTGAGCTGGAAAAGTCCTTAGAACTCACCCAGTCTGATCTTCTTTATCTTTTACTTTTGGGAAATGAAACCCAGAAAAGGTTCAGTGACTTATCCAAAATAAAAGAATAAGTCAAAAACAAAACTATTCAAGGACTAATCTTTTTTCTAGACCCTAGAGAACAGAAGTGACTCCATGTTGGCCCCCTAGTTGACTCACCTATCTCCTAAGAAATTCCACATTTAGACAAGAAATGAAAAGTTCTCTTGATCATAATCAGTTTAGCAAAGATATAATCTGAGTATATATACAAGGTTGGCAAACTTTCATCATTACAATGTCTTTGTGATCAATAAAGGGTGAGGATCACAGTCAGGGCCTCCCCACTGACTTGAGTGCTCCTAAGATCTCTCCTAAATAAATTCCCTAAATTGGTCCTTATCAATCTGCCCAGCACAGATATCTGGGTAAATATCCCACCCTAGGTCTGAGCCACTCCTAATACTTGTCCATGGGACTGTAGGGCATATCTGCTAGTCACAAACTGCCTGGTTTGATCCTTTGAGTATTCTGAGAACCTCACCCTTGATCTTCTCATTAATGAAAACTAGAATCAAATCCTCCTCCCACCCCACCCCTACCCCAACTAGAGTCAGGTCTCCTGAGTTTTCCACTACATTACAGAACCATTGTTGAAAAACCCAAGAATTGACAGGATAAAAAGACTTTTTTGCTTATGTATATTTTAACTACAGTCTTCAGTTGTTGTTGGAATCTCATCACTTGCATGCTCGTGCTTCCAGATGTGATAACTGCCTTTCCAATTTTTCTAAGGAAAAGGGCATATCACCATCTGCAAAGGACATCATTTATCTCACCTATTTGTTTACTTGGGCAATTTGTATGCAACAAGGGACTGCAACAAATAGTAAATACCAAACTTCATGGAGAGTTGAAAAAGAATAATTGGAGAAAAGAATTAACTCATTTTAAAGCTAAAAAGAAACTGAATCTTAAAGACAAAGTTCTTAAAATACAAAAAAGCAAAATGAAAGAGTAAGAAGAGCATGGGAGCTCTGGAATAGGAGTCAGGGTACTTGGGTTCCAATTTCAGCTTTGCTACTTGACTAACTGTAAAACTATTGGGAAAACCATTGACCCTCTCTAGACCTCCAGATTCTTCTTCTAAAATTCTAAAAAAGAAATCAAAAATAGTGAGGCTGATCTAACTGATCTCTCAGATTTGTTTTTGGCTTTAAATCCTATTACTCAAAGCACACTTTACAGATATCTAACTTTTAGTCTAATTATCTGAAGGTTCCAAAAAGACAAGTTCAATTTCTGACAATCAGAATTTTCAAGCTGGGGAATATCTGAAAAGATCATTAATAGCCTCATTTTGCAGATGAGAAAACTGAGACCAAGGGAAGAAAAATGATTGAGGGAAGAACTGTTTAGTGTTCCAAAGGTCCAACTACCAGTATAAAATTTTAATTCCAAATTAAAATTCTACTTCCTTCTCCCATCCCCAAACTCCCAACAATTCCTAAATGGGTGGCTAATCAATGACTTTCACAGTATCTTTAGCAAAGGAGACTTCATACTCTGCACACTACTAGAAAGGTGATAATACTCTAAGATCAGGTTATACCCTTGTTATTACTGTACATATAGTCCACATGAAAGTGAGATCTTAGGTATCCATGATTTATTTGGAGAATTTTTAAAAAATAAGTTTTTAAACCAAAAGGTTTTTAAATTTGTTTATTTTGAATTTTACAATTTTTCCACTAATCTTGCTTCCCTCCCCCTACCCCCCACAGAAAGCAGTCTTTTAGACTTTACATTGTTTCCATGGTATACCTCGATCTAATTGAATGTGATGAGAGAAAAATTGTATCCTTAAGGGGAAAAAAAGTATAAGAGATAGCAAAATTACATAATAAGATAACGGGTTTTATTTTTTTAAATTAAAGGTAATTGTCTTTGGTCTTTGTTCAAATTCCACAATTCTTTCTCAGAAGGTATTCTCCATCACAGATACCCCAAAATTGTGCCTGATTGTTGCACTGATGGAATGAGCAAGTCCATTAAGGTTGACCATCACCCCCATGTTGCTATTAAGGGTGTACAATGTTCTTTTGGTTCTGTTCATCTTTCTCTGCATCAGTTCATGCAAATCCTTCCAGGCTTCCCGGAATTCCCATCACTCCTGGTTTCTAATAGAACAATAATATTCTATCATATACATATACATATACCACAGTTAATTAAGCCATTCCCCAATTGATGGACATTTACCCAATTTCCATTTCTTTGCCACCACAAACACAAGGCTACTTATGAATATCCAAAGGGGTTTTAAAAATATTATCGGTCTTTCCTAGTATCTTTTCCCTTCTAACAAATAATAATTTTCTTTTTCTGAGGGGTCAGAGGGAGATCTGGAGGCAATTAAGATGACATGTTCAAGGTCACACAACTAGTAAATTTCTGAGGATAAATTTGAACTCAGGTCCTGCTAACTTTAGAACCAGGACTCTATCAACTACACTTCCTAGTTGACCTTTCAAATAATATTTTTTTAAAGAGAAAAAAGGAAAAAAAAGGAAAAAATCAATCTAACTCATCAATTTTCCAAAAAATGTATGATACAAGTGGATCTCCCACTTCTGTAAGTTGGTGAGGTGGGAGGATCTTCTTATTATCTCTTATTTATTTGTTTGTTTGTTTGTTTTAGGTGGGGGTTTTTTGCAAGGCAATGGGGTTAAGTGGCCTGCCCAAGGTCACACAGCTCAGTAATTACTAAGTGTCTGAGGCTGGATTTGAATTCATGTACTCCTGACTCCAGGGCTGGTGCTCTAACCACTGTGCAACCTAGTAGCCCCTATTTCTCTTATTTCAAAGCCATGTTTACTTATCCTTTGTAATTCTGCAAGCTCTGATTGTATGTGGATGTTCTTTTCATTTACATTTTTGTATTCACTGTATGTATTCCTTTCATGTTTCTGTTTATTTCATTATGCATCAGATCAAGTAGATCTTTTAGGCTTCTCTGAATTCACAGCATTATCATTTCTTACAGTACAATAATATTCCATGAAATTCATTTCCCACAATTTGTTAAGCCATTCCTCAGTCAATGAACATCTACTTTTCTTTCAATTGTTTGCTATCACAAAAAGTATTGCTATAAATATTTTAGTGGATAGAGGATTTGCTTCTTATTAAAATTCTCCTCTGGGTATAATCCCTGGCCCAAAGGGTATGGTCATTTTAGTGACCATAATGACTTTAGTGACATTATTTGCAAATTATTTTACAAAACATTTGTACTGATTCATGATGATGTTTGTCCTTCATTCTCAATGACCATGACATTAAGTAAAATGATGCTATGACAAACATATGAACTGAATTTGAGTGAAGGGGACTGTGCCAAGTCACCATCCTCACTTTTTCTTCTGGAGCCATCTGAGTCCAGTAGTTAAATATGAATCAAGACAAAAAATGGAGATGGCTCTGGATGGCAAGGCAATCTGGGTTAAATGGCTTACCCAAAGTCACACAGCTAACAAGTGTCTGAAGTCCTTCTTTTGTCTTTTAAAAATATATTTGCAATAATAAATGCAGTTATTATTATCTCCCTTTTACTAAAAAGGGAGTTATGGCAATAGATCCTCCTGACTTCAGGGCAGACACTATCAGCTGTGAATGATTCACGACTACCAAAAATGCACTAGTATGACTATCTTCCCAGGACCTTTGAGAATTTCCTTTTTTATTTAATTTTTTCAATGAACAAAAATCTATTTTCTCTTCTTTCTACCTCTCCTATTAAAAAAAAAAAATAAAACCAGTAACCATGTAACAAATGTTCCTAATCAAGCAAAAGTAATTTCTTCATTGGTCATATTAAAAATATATGTCTCATTCTGCACTCTGAGTCCACCACCTCTCTGTCTGGTGGTAGAGAACATGTTTAATCATTGCTCCTCTGAGTCCTATTTAGACATTGCATTGATTAGAGTTTCAAATTTTTCAGTAGTCTTTGCAATATTGTTTAGAGGTGGTTTAGTATTGTGCTGGGCTTAAAGTCAGGAAGATCCATGTTCCTGAGTCAAATCTAACCCCAGACATTTACTTGCTATATGACCCTGGGTAATCCTGTTTACCTCAGTTTCTGCATATGTTAAAATTAGGTGAAGAAGGAAATTTCTTTGACAAAAAAACTCCAAATGGAGACATGAAGAGTAGGACATGACTAGTCAATAACAACACGATAAACTGGTTATCTAATTCTACTCATGTTCATATACAGAAGATTTCTTGGGTTTCTCTAAAATCAATCTCATACTCTTATACCACAATAATATTTTTGTTACAATTACTGTCACAATAATTTTCATTATATTCATTTTGAGAATGTTTATAACATGCCTACCCTACCAGGCAATTACCTGAAAGTGAATAAAGATATGAATGCCCCACCCTTTCTAAGCAAACCAGCTAAACTATTACTTGCTTTTTAAAAATTAAATTATGTGATACAATTTTAACACAATTTAAACTGAAAGATGTAACACATGGAGATAGAGTAGAAAAGAGAGAAAGTGGAGGGAGAAGAAGGAAAGGAAGAGCCCTTTTTTTACTGATTCATCTTTCTTCTCCCTCCACTTTCTCTCTTTTCTACCCTATCTCCATGTGTTACACCTTTCAGTTTAAATTGTATTGGTATATCTTTCCAAGGAATGATAGTAATAATCATTCATAACAACAATAGCTAATATTATAAGACTGAATGCTTTGCAATTAGGATCTCATTTGATCCTCATAACAACTCTAGGAGGCAAAGTTAATATTATTTCCATTTTACTAATAGGGAAACCATGGCAAACAAAGGTTAAGTGCCATACTAGGATACCCAGATCTAAGGAGATCTATATTGCTTTTCATCTTTGTAACCTTAGTGGACTAATAACCTGGAACAGAGTAGATCTATAATGTTTATTAAATTGAATTGCAAAAGGAGATTAAGGAACAATTATGGCTAATGTATTTCTTCCCCTTTAATGGTTGTTTAGGGGTTTGTATTACCTTTATTTGTACTTGATAATGTGTAGCTTTGTAAAAGTTGCTAAATCTCAAGTGTGTGTTCTGGCTTTCCAATTAGAATTCCAATTCTTCCATGTCACGAATTAGTATCTTTTTTTTTCTTTTGTAATCTTCCCCCATAGCATAGAATATAGTACCTTGGATACAAATACATGTTTGTGACTGCTTGTCATCTGCATCTAGAAGTATTATTTATTTATTATTATTTATTATCTGTTTATCTCATGGAATTCTGGGTTTTCATGGAATGAGAAGAAAAAGAGAGGCAATTGATGAAATGATTTATTAAAATGTGCTACCACTGAGTCACCTATAGTTTTTCAAGTTGTGGAATTACCTGTATTAAATAGTCTCAGATTAGTAATATATACTTTTTTGTGTAATAACAATAACTAAGTATTCAAATCTAGGTCATTTTTACAATCTCATTTGCAGCAACAATTTGAAGATGTTAACAGAATGACTATAACTTTGAGAAATCATGGAGAACCTGAAAAGTATCTTGGGAATGGAGCTGAGCAGATATCCCAATTTTTTAAAAGTGAGTTTAATATTCATACTCAGAAAAATTCTACAAGTTGATTACCCATTAGAGAGTTTGAGAACATTTATCAAAGAAAACAGTGATCTCAAGGAGTTAGGAATAGTACACTAAAAATATTATGACACTTAATTTCTCATGCTAAAAGCTGAATAAAAATGAAATGAGATATATTACAAGATCCAAGAATTTTAGATTTGGAACAGACCTGTGAATGAGGAAGCTGAGGCTTAGAAAAGTTAAGTGACTTGCCCAAGGTCATAGACTCCTAGGTCAAGGGAAATTTTAAAGTCAAGGCTTCAAATAATATTGAAGAAGGAATTCAATGGCTGAAAGTTGGAGTTGATGATCCCTAGTTTTTTATTTGCTTTTTGTGGGAGGTAGGGGGTAGAGTGGAGTGGTGGTTTTGACTTTGATTCCAAGACATCACTCGGTTTCATTAAAACAAATACACATACACACACACACACACACACACACACACACGTGAGTGTGCATGCGCACACGCACTAAGTACAGTGGGAGTAACATCAAAAACAAAAAAAGGAAAATTCTGATTTTAGAAATATAACAGCTTAAAATACCATGAAAGAAAAAAAGCTCAAACTTCAAGAGATACTTTTCTCACATTTTTCATTTCTAGTGACTTCTCACTAGATTTAACTATTTTTATTGTCTATGGGATTAGTTTCACTGCCTTTTTTCTCCCCAAAGTCAGAGAGATGCTCTAATTTTTCCTCCCAGACCATATCCAACAGCTCTCTCAATTCTCTAATTCTCAAATGTTCACTTTACTACAATTCTACACCTTGCTGCTAAATCTATTCATTTGTATGCAAGTGGGAAATTTCTCTTGTGCAGTTTCAACCCAGTTTGGATGAACTAGTGTTTTAAAACTCATCTAGGACATTTGAAAATGCTATTTTTTAGGAAAGAAAAAAAGGCTGGGATGCAATAATTCCTCTAGTGTTAATCTGAGACTTGAGCTATGCTTTAAAAAAAAAGTTTCAGTAGCTACCTAATCCAAAAAGCTGACAGTCAATTTTATTCCAATAAGAGTACTCCACTTTTAAGGGAAAGACTTTTATTTATCCATAAAAGTGAGTAATGAATTACTGATGGCTCTTCTTATATATTTATCATTTGGCCTCCTGTTTGGTTAAAATCCAGGTGTATGATAGTAAATGTTTAACAACCAGTTCTCCAGAGGGAAAAAAATGTAGCCACAACATACTTTTAAGTTTAATCTGAATGATTAACATTTTCTCCATTGTAAGTCTATGCAATCAACAAAACAATATATCAAGCCATGCTTTGTAGGGTTTATCTATTTCTAAGGTGCAAATGCTCATATTGAAAATTTAATAATTAATTGTTTCACTTTTTCAGTTGGCTCATAAACAATCCCACAACAACACAGTAGAGGAAAAATACTTCATTCTGATAACATTTCAGATTTAGACAATGCTATCTTGTGACAAAAAAAAATGTGCTCTCATTTTTGTTTTGGGGTAACTTACCTTCATTAATTATAATGAATAATCTTAGTCCTCCTCCATTCCAACTCTTTCTATGTGGACTCTCTACAGACATATACTTAATCATTGTTTGTTGAATGAATGCAGAAGAAAAATGTTGTGTGATGGGCCTGTGTGGATCTCTCTTTTTTGATTCTTCTACAGTTTGTTTGGGGGTTTTTTTGGTCTATTTTTCCTCCTATTTTTTGGCCTCACTTTGTTTCTGTTCTTTTTTGCCCAGCTAGTCTTTTCCTGTACTTCATTTCCTTTTTTTTCTAATTGTTTTTAATAAAGAATGGAATTAAATTTTATAATGTATTTTAATAGAATTTTATATTACTTCTCAATTGTAAAATTAGATATGAATACATTTCATATTTCTCCCTTAGAAAACATTGCTTTTCCTGGAAGGACTTGCATGAACTGATGCTGAAAGAGATGAGCAGAACCTGAAGAACAAGAACACTGTACACCCCAACAGTAACATGGGAGTGATGATCAACCTCAATGAACTTACTCATACCAACAGGGCAGCAAGCAGGCACAATTTGGGATATCTGCGATGGGGAATGCCATCTATAAACCTGAGAAAGAATTGTGGAGTCTGAATAAAGACTGAAGACTATTATCTTTAATTTTTAAAAAATGTTGTCATATTATGTAATTCTGCTATATCTAATACTATATGTTTCTTCCTTAAGGATATGATTTCCTCTCTCATCACATTCAACTTGGATCAATGCATATAATGGGAATGATGTAAAGACTAACTAACTGCCTTCTGTGGGGGTGGGGGATGGAAGCAAGATTGGGGGAAAAACTGTAAAACTCAAAATAAATAAAACCTTTCTAAAATAAAAAAAACACTGCTTTTTACTCAATTGCTTTTTGGCACTGTAATCTTTCTTCCTTTGACTCATCAGACACTTGTGTAAGAGATTGGATTAAGTTATTTAAGGCTTCTTTTCCTTCCATGAGTCAATTTTTTTTTTGCAATCAAACAATAAACACCTGACATATTGCACTCTATACCCTGATCAATTTTCTGTGACTTCTCAGATCTCACCAAATCTCTGAAACATATACAGACAACACCACATGCCAACCTCATGTTGGCACTTAATAAACCAATTGTTTATAAAGAAGAGCTCAACAATTCTCATGAAAAATATGGCCAGATAAAGTGGTGGTAGTAGACCAGGAAAGTACTGGAATCTGCAAACACCTTTGCAGCTGTTTAATTTGATTTAATGTAACAAAAATTGAAGTGAGAGAGCAAACTGTTGCAATGAAAAACTTAAATAGTTATAAAAACAGGCTGAGAGATCCTGTGGTCTAGGGACAGGGAAGATGCTGGAGTTTATAAATGCAATGGGGTGGTCATTGTAAACATGTTAAGCATCCTTATCAGCAAGGATCTGGTGACTCAGAGTTGCTAGTCACCATGGGGGTATCTTTAAAGGTGATAAATATTTGAAGTAGTGTCATTGTGACTTGGCCATTGAAACCACCTGTTGATGCAAGAGTGGATTTTATTTTGTAACTCTATCGTCCAGAAAACTGACCCAGCTAATGATGAGCTGGCAGTCCCCCACCATTCACCACTCCTCAAGGTCATATTGTTTAGTATATAATTAGTGAGGATCTGGTAAACAGCATAGATTCATTAAACCAATGGTATGTTAACAGTCTTGGTGGACACTATATCAACCTTGAATTATTATTATAGATTATTCTAAGCAGAAGATGACACCTGAGCTTTGGATATCTACCAAATCATATCCTCATGACTTGTGAAAATCTGATAGAACCTCCTATCTTAAAACACACTCCTGCTGGCCCATAGTCATGTAAGAAGATTTACAATGTTAGTTTAAGTTTAGGGAGTTGGTTTATTTTTAGAATCTCTGAAAACCAACATTTTATAGATCAATGGATAGGTACAATCAGATTTTGAGGAGAAAACTCTGACATCTTAAAGGGATTTGGGAGGGGGGGGATTGACATATTAGAAAACAGTGGTTTGCAACCAACAAAATCATCTACATATTATTATTATTAAACTTTATGCACAAACATAGCCTCTCTTCTTCCCCCCCAATTCACTGTCCAAAGGCTAAAGTTCAAAAAAATATAAAACATAAAATTGTTTAAATAATAAGCCGATAGTTCTTTTCTTCTGGAAAAAGACTAGTCTCAACTGTGATGACTGAGGTTACATTCTGAAGCAAAAAGACTAAATAGAAGAATGTACTAACCTAGTAGTAAGCAAAGAAGTCAAAGAGAAAAAGGGATGGGTGGAAATAAAAAGTCACTTAAATTATTACAAAATTTAAAAGGAAGATTTTTTTTAAACAACTATATGTCAGTAATGCCCCTAGTGGGGAGTAGAGAAGGAATGTGGGGAAATACAAAAGGAAATTAAAAAGCAAATTGACAAATTCCACAGTTGTTTTAGAAAAACTCTAGGAAAACTTTTAGTGCTAGAACCAGGAAAAAATGTGGTTTTGGAGTCTGTTTATCAAATGAAGGGCCTTGGGTGACTGCATTCAACCTAGCAATCTTAACAATAACTATTAAGGAAGTTATGTAGTTATTTAGTCATTTTAAGTTGTGTCCAACTCTTTGTGACTTCTTTGGGGGGGGTCACATTTCTGTCATTTCTTGGCTGAGATGAAAGTTTGCCATTTTCTTCTGCAGCTTATTTTACAGACAAATAATGCAGTGACTTGCCCAGAGCAAGTAAGTTTCTGAGTATATTCATAACATTTAATGTATTCATTAAGGAAACTCATAATCAAAAAATATGATTTCAATTTGTTCTGATGTCTGATCCCTCAGTAACTTGGGTATTATAAATCCATGGAAAAGATAACCTTCTCTAGGTTCACATGGGCAACAGGGGAATATCTGCTTCTTCCCTGACTTCAACTAAAATACAGTTTTCAGAATGACAACAGAATGGTATCATAGCCCCTTTATAAGAGCATGAAGCTAACTGGGAGTCTGGCCTAAGTATGATCTAGCTGTATGACCCCACATAAGCAAATCAGGTAACCCTGCTTGCCTTGGTTTCCTCATCTGTAAAATGAATTGGAGAAGAAAATGGCAAACCACAGCATTATCTTAGTTGAGAAAACCCTAAATAGGATGATGAAAAGTTGGAGAAGACTGAAAGAATTGAGTAACCATAGCCCAGACACAAAGCTCAGGATTAAAACAGAATATAGGTGGGATTCCAGAAGTCCATTCTTTAGTACTTGGGGGAAATATCAGTTCAATGACACCAAGTGAATCTGATTGGATTTTTTATAATTTTTGTCAATAAAAATAAAGGGAAGATAAGAGGGAATAAAGGACTTAAATAGAGAATAGATAACTATATATTTAAAAATATCTAATGGGAGCGATCTAGCAAAGACAGTGTGGAACAGTGGAAAGAGCACTGGCATTAGAGTCAGAGGATTTAGGTTCAAATCCTACCTATGGTCCTTAATACCCGTATAACCTTGATCAAGTCAGTTGTCCTCAATTTCTTTTTTAAAAATTGTTATTAATTTTTTCAAGTAATAGCCATTTATTTTCTTTTTCTTACCTCACTCCTTTGGCTGATGGGAAAAAAAGAAAAACAAAATACTTGCAACAAATTTGCATAGTCAAAGCAAAACAAATTATTATATTGGCTGTGTCCAGAAATTGATGTCTCTGTCAATAAGAGGACAGAGAAGGATGAGCAAGTATGATTTTCAGACATGGCTTGGCCCCCATGCCTGAAGTCTCTCCATCTTCATCTCTGCCTTCTGCTGGCTTCCCTGGTTTCCTTCAAGTATAACTTATATCCCACCTTCTGAAAGAAAACTTTTCCAGACCTCCTTAATCTTAGTGCCTTCTCCCTGAAATTACCTCTGAATAAAACTCTATATAGCTTATAGAGACATAGCTGTTTCCAGGGTCTCTCCCTAATTAGGGTTTGAGTTCCTTGAGAGCATAGACTGGATTTTAGTTTGGGGTTTTGGCTTTGGTTTTTGACTTTTTTTAAATCCCTAGTGCTGAACACAGTGTATAGTAGGTACTTAATAGATGGTAATTGACTGTGAACAAACTCTAAGAAATAAACATACAGAAATAATAATTGAAATAAAATAATCCTAAAACTGTCAGTATAATCAATTATATCACAACAAACCTATGAGAAATCATATGATTATATCAATAGATGCTGAAAAAGCTTGACAAAATACAGCACCCATTCCTACTAAAAACACTAGAGAGCATAGGAATAAATGGATTGTTTCTTAGAATAATAAGCAGAATCTATATGAACCTATCAACAAGCATTATATGCAACAGGGATAGGCTTGAGGCATTCCCAATAAGATCAGGAGTGAAACAAGGATGCACATTATCACCACTACTATTCAAAATCATATTAGAAATGTTAGCTTCAGCAATAAGAGAAAAAGGAATGGAAGGATTTATAATGAGAAAGGAAGATACAAAACTCTCACACTTTGCAGATGACATGATGGTAGAGAATCCCCCCCAAAATCTAAAATCTTCTAGAAATAATTAGCAACTTTAGCAAGGTCGCAGGATATAAAATAATCTCTCATAAATCCTCAACATTTCTATATATGACTAGCAAGATTAAAGTAACTTCAGACAATATAAAATGGCTTGGAGTCTACCTGCCAAGGCAGACTCAGAAACTTTTTGAAAACAATTACAGGGTGGCTAGGTGGCACAGTGGATAAAGCACCAGCACTGGAGTCAGGAGCACCTGGGTTCAAATCTGGTCTCAGACATTTAATAATTACCTAGATGTGTGGCCTTGGGCAAGCCACTTAACCCATTTTCCTTGCAAAAACCTAAAAAAAAACCAATTACAAACACTTTTCACCCAAATAAAATCAGATTTAAATAACTGGGCAAATATCAACTGCTCATGGATGGGTCCAGCAAATATAATAAAAATGACAACTCTACCTAAATTAAACAACTTGTTTAGTGCCCTACCAATCAATATTCCAAAAAATTACTTTAATGAGTTAGAAAAAACTGTAAGTAAATTCATATGGCAAAAATAAAAAGTCAAGAATCTCCAGGGATTTAATGAAAAAAAAAGTGCAAAAGAAGATGGTTTGGCCCTACCAGATCTAAAATTATATTATAAAGCATCAATCATCAAAACTGCTTGTTATTGGCTAAGAAATAGTGGGGAGGTTCAGTGGAACAAATTAGGTGCAATAGCAGGAATTCATTTTAGTAATCTGCTGTTTGATAAACCCAAAGAGTCCAGCTACTGGGATAAAAACTCTCTCTTTGATAAAAACTGTTGGGAAAGTTGGAAGTTAGTATGGAAGAAACTTGGATCAGACCAATACCTCACACCCTATACCAAGATAAAATCAAAATAAATACAGGATGTAGACATAAAAAGAAATATTATAAACAAACTAGAAGATCAAGGAGTAGTTTACCTGTCAGATCTATGGAAAGGGAAGCAGTTTATGGCCAAAGAAGAGAAGAAGAAAATCACTGAAGACAATACTAGACAATTCTGATTACATTAAATTAAAAAGTTTTCTCACAGACAAAACCACTGTTACCAAGATCAAAAGAAATGTAGTAAATTGGGAAACACTTTTTACAAATAGTATTTCTTGATAAAGGACTCGTTTCTAAAATGTACAGAGAACTGAGTCAAGTTTTTTAAAAAAGACAAGCCATTCCCCAATTGACAAATGGTCAAAAGATATGCAAAGGCAATTTACAGATGAGGAAATCAAAGTGATCCATAGTCATATGAAAAATTGCTCTAAATCACTACTTATTAGAGAAATGCAAATTAAAGCATCTCTGAGGTACCATCTCACACCTCTCATACTTGCCAATATGACTAAAAGGACAATGATCACTGTTGGAAGGGATATGGGAAATCTGGGGCACTAATACATTGTTGGTGGAGCTGTGAACTCATCCAAGCTTTCTGGAGAGCAATTTGGAATTATGCCGAAAAGGCAACAAAAATGTGCAAAGCCTTTGATACAGCAATACCACTACTGCGTCTATACCCTGAAGAGATGATGAAAAAGGGTAAAAACATCACTTGTACAAAAATATTCATAGCAGCCCTGTTTGTGGTGGGTGGCAAAGAATTGGAAATTAAATGAATGTCCATCAATTGGAGGATGGCTTATTAAACTGTGGTATATGTATGTGATGGAACATTATTGTTTTATTAGAAGCCAGGAGTGATGGGAATTCAGGAAAGCCTGGAAGAATTTGCATGAACTTATGTTGAGCAAGATGAGCAGAACCAGAAGAACATCGTACACCCTAACAGCAATATGGGAGTGGTGATCAACCTTAAAGGACTTGCTCATTCCAAAAAGGCAACAATCAGGCACAATTTTGGGGTATCTGCAATGGAGAATGCCATCTGTATCCTGAGAAATAATTGTGGAGTTTAAACAAAGACCAAAGACTACTATTACCTTTGATTTAAAAAAAAGTTATCTTATTATGTAATTTTGCTATATCTCATACTTTGTTTCTTCCTTAAGGATATGATTTCTCTATCATCACATTCACTTAGATCAATTTATAACATGGAAACAATGTAAAGACTAACAGACTGCCTTCTGTGGGGGATAGGGGGAGGGAAGCAAGATTAGGGGAAAAATTGTAAAATTCAAAATAAAATCTTTCTAAAAATTTAAAAAAGAAATAAAATAATCACACACACATATAAGAATATACACATATATAAACACATAAAATAATCTCACACACATTTTTCGTTGGTAGTTTTGTCAGCAGGTTTTTGTTTTGATACAAAGAAAGAGTTTTAGCAAAGAGGAGATTAGAAAATGACAGTGCAGCAAAAAAGTAAAAGGCATTGATTAAAAACTTTTTACAAAAATATTAAAGAAAAGAAATTTTTAAAAAATCTCCAAGGGCAGCTAGGTTGCGCAGTGGATACAGCAGCAGCCCTGGAGTCAGGAGGACCTGAGTTCAAATGTGGCCTCAGACACTTAATAATTACCTTGCTGTGTGGCCTTGGGCAAGCCACTTAACACCATTTGCCTTGCAAAAACCTTAAAAAAAAATCTCTAAATTCACCAATATAAATATTCAACGTCCTGAGCTACACAGTACTCTCAAAAAGTAAGTAAGCAGAGTTCTGACAAGAACAGATCCAATTTAATTACTCTTGAGAATGAAAGTGTAAACAGAAGTACAAATCACATATTTGATCATTGTTTGGTAGATGGTAGACTTTAGCCAGAATTCACTTTTTATCTATACACAGGGATTCTAGTAGCTGTATATTTTTAAATTAAGAGGCAATAAAGGGATAAAGAATGAATGCAAATTTTTAAAGCTGCCTTGTATAGCAGCAAAGAAAACTAACCTGGAAATTGAAAATCTAGATGATTTGGATGAAGGAGCAAAGTAAACACAGGTTTATAGGATATATCACTCATCACTACCATCACAAGAAGCTTTGTTATCCTTCTGCCCTTGAAGCAAATGAGAGAAATTTGAAAAGATACTGTTTGCAGAAATTGTAGCTCACTGTTAAGAAATCAATTTTCTCTTTGCCTTGAAAGTTTATCCCAGTGTTAGAAGTTTTAGGAGAGAACCCCCCCCACGACATAATTAAGCTACTTGGTACTGTTTGAGGTAGCCTGAATTGTAGCAAACATAAGTTTCATAGACCAATACTATTTAAAATACTCTTTATTTAATGAAAAAAGTTAAATTTTATTCTAATTATCTGAAGAATTACAAGTGGCAGTCTATACAGAAAGAAAATTATGATTGTCTAATAGAAAAAAAGGCGGTTCCTAAGATAGAAGCTAGGATTTAGGACACCCAGACTTCAGAAGATACCTTAATCCTTCCATGAATAATTAATCTGAAGGCAACAATGTGTACTATAGGGAAAGAGATAGTTATGTTGTATTGAAAGAATTAATTTGCCATATTGGGACTGCATGGCTACATGTAGAATCACCACCAGATTTTCCTGTTTCCCTTCCATCATATGTGGATATCTTCCTTTTCCCTGGGTTCCTAAAGCAGACACCTATTTCCTTAACCTGCACAGAATACTCCTGCTTCCACTGATTTCCCATCACCACCACAAGGTCAACCATGGAAAGAAACTAAAAGAGGTCAGGGACAATTTTGGGCTGTCTGCAATGGAGAATACCACCTGTATCCAGATAAAGAACCATGGAATTTGAACAAAGTCCAAGGACTATTTCCTTTAATTTAGGAAAAAAACTGATTATTGTCTGATCTTGTTATCTCTTATACTTTATGTTTCTTCCTTAAGGATATGATTTCTCTCTCATCACACTCAATTTGGATCAATGTATAACATGGAAACAATGTAAAGACTGACAAATTGCCTTCTGTGGGGAGTGGGGGAAGGAAGTAAGATTAGGGGAAAAATTGTAAAATTCAAAATAAATTAAATCTTTAATGGAAAAAAATGGAAAAAATATTATGACCACATGATTCTTTTTTCTGGGTGTAAATTAAGTTATTTTAGACACATTATTAGTTGACTAAATTTTTATGGACTGGTTTATGAAAATAACTACCACATATAAAGATTGTTTCTGAGGAAAACTGTATTCCAAATTCTGAACAAGATGATGATGATGAAGCATGAAATAAATGAATGAGTCATTCAAACTTGTTTACAAAATTGGAGGGATTTATGATGGTAATCTAGACTAGATCAATGCCACTTAAAAATTACAGATAAATTAGCCTTAAGGAGCTCACATTCAAAAAGAGATCAAATTCTGCAAGTGAAACAATTAGGTTCCAATAGTTGGGAAAAAAATAGGCTTTTGAGGGGCAGCTAGGTGGCACAGTTGGGGCAGCTAGGTGAAGCAGTGGATAAAGCACCCGCCCTGGAGTCAGGAGTACCTGGGTTCAAATCCGATCTCAGACACTTAATAATTACCTAGCTGTGTGGCCTTGGGCAAGCCACTTAACCCCGTTTGCCTTGCAAAAACCTAAAAAAAAATAGGCTTTTAACTATCCTAAACTTAAGTCACTTATGTTATCCTGCCCATGTTTTAAATGGGAAGAGCATTCCTACTAACTCACTCCCCTTCTGAGGCATGTTTTTCCTTTCAAATCCTAGGTTGTGCTGCACTTCAAGAGAAAGGAAAAAGTGAATTCCCACTTTAACTCACTCATCTGTTTTTGAGATTCTACCATCCCAGTTTGAGTTTACTAGGATTATCATCCCAGGAATAGTTGCCACTCCTCTGTGTATGCAATTATGAAAATCAAATAATAAATTCTCATCTCTAGTAATGCATGGCTCCAAACCCATTCTGTCATTTTGTACTGGCAAAAACCAAAAAGGGCTTATAGTTCCTCAATAATTTAGTTACCTCTCTTCTGGGGTTGCCTTCTTCTCCTTTCCAGTCTTATTGAATACATTCAAGTAAAAAGAGCTGGGACAAATTAAATAGCTATCTGGCTCTAATAAACTTTCAAATGCATAACAAGAAACCCAAGAAATAATAGTTTGAAATGTCTGTTGTTCATTTTTCAGTTAGAGGTGGGGTGAGGAGTGAGAACACATAGCTTTTTGCTCGCTTCACCCTGTTTTCTGTTGGAATTAAAACAGAAAGTGGGGAAGTATCTAGTCAAGGAGAGCATAAGGAAATATCCCAAGCTAGTTTCAAATGATAGTACATCATGACAGATGGGTGCTGGTAGTCTCTGGGCTATTCCTTTTGTCAAATAGCATTGTCTATAGGGTTTAGGGCTCATTTTACCCCAGTCAGGGGAACAGAGAGCCTTACTTCAAGTCTTTGAAAAAAAAAAATTCCACATAAGAACTACTGCCAAGTAGCTGTCGGCCCCCCAGCTAGTCCTGTATCTCTATCAATCCCCTTCCTACCCTGCCATCCCTACCCCTCTTCAAGGTCAAGTCCATTCTTTGTTTCAGTTATCTACCTATGGAACTTGATTCATACATTAGAACAATAACTTCTTGAAAACAAGCACTGGTTTTCCTTTTCCCTTTGTATTCCTAGTACTTTAGCATAGAGCCTGGGGTAAAATAAATGCTTGTGGATGAACTGACTGATTTTAGCATTCTGAAAGTTTATGTGGATGAATTTGCTACACTTATTCAAATGCTGGACCATTTGACTATGCCAAGAGGTGACAATACCTTTCTCTTCTGTGTCTTCAGGAGTTGGAGCTGTAGCCCACGCAGGAACAGCCACCAGGCTGCATTTCTAGAGGGGCTGTTTCCCAGGATGATGTCTGAGGGCACTAGACTAGACTAGAAGGATTGTTATTCTCAAGGCTCTTGGGATGGGTCCTTGGCTATCCTCACTAGATCTGTGGGGAAGAAATGATGGTGTGTGTTTGGCACACTGAGCACATGTAGCCTCCTCTTTCTCCCTCAGGTGCTTTGTTGCTTCAGGCATATACATGCATGTGCATGTATATATGTATGTTCATATGTATATGTAAACAAACAGTATTCAGAAACAGTGGTACCTAGGCATAGATATGGCATCCTATTTAATAGTGAGGCCTTCTAGTCTTTCTTCATCAAGTTGAAAGAAACAGGTCAATGAATTATCATTTTAGGCCAGTCCCTTTACCTTGATGGGCCTCAGTTTCCTTATCTGAAAAATGAGGGGACTAAAATACAGGCTCTCTAATAAATAACAATTAAACAATTATCAAACTCCTCCTATGACAAATCATTCACTCTTCAAAGCTTAATGAGGTTGTTAGGAATTCCATTTGAAAATGGGAAAATTAAAATACATAGTACTTGGTACATAGTACGCTCTTTTTTTTTTTTTTTTTAACGTTTTTGCAAGGCAAATGGGGTTAAGTGGCTTGCCCAAGGCCACACAGCTAGGAGATTATTAAGTGTCTGAGACCGGATTTGAACTCAGGTACTCCTGACTCCAAGGCTGGTGCTCTATCCACTGCACCACCTAGCCACCCCAACATAGTAGGTTCTTAATTATTGCTTGTTGCCTTGAGTCCCCAGAAGATTAGTATATTTACTTCCTGAACCTAGTTAATACTAATAACTGAAAGGGGGCTAAACAGATCTAAGATATTCTCCCAACCTTTCACTTCCTAGTACTTAATCTTTTTATCTTTTCTTCTACTTTCTCCCACACCAGTGGGAACAATGCCAGTGGAAACAATCTTCTATCTCTATGATGATTATTTGAGAATTCAGGAACCTAAGGCTTTGATTTTGAGAGCGGAAAAAAAAACAAATAGATCAAATTGAATATGGAATTCATCCAATGACTGCCTGATCTGGTCATGGCATGAAATAATAGATTCAGATTCCCATCTCTGATGATTACCAGCTGTGGGACCAAGGACAAATCACTAAACCTCTTGAAGGTTTAGTTTTCAGTAATTGCCAAGAATCTATTAAATGGCCAGCTCTAAATTTAAGGTCCCAGTTCACTCAATCTTTCTGCTTCTTTGTGACAGCCTACATGATTAGAACTCTTTGCTCCCATCACCCTCAGGGATGGGTACTTCCACAATGAGACTGTATGTAGCCTGTAAAGATTTTCCATACTCACTTTTCTCCACACCCTCCAGCCCTCTCTCTCCTATGCAAGGAAAAGTCCTAGGACATTTGTCTGAATTACATTTTCACATATGTATATCATGCCTGGTCCTAATCAAACTAGACATCTGTGGTTAAATGAAGTTATTTTCCTTGTAACAAACACAGACAATTGTTGTAGTCAGTCCTGACAAGGACCAGTCAACTCTTGTTATTTCTGAACACAAACAACCCAGAGATTAGCTCTCATCAATGTGTGTGCTGTTGAAACAACTCCCTAGAGAAAGCAAAAGGGGGGGGGGGGAGCCATGCAGCATGTTTACACTCTGGTATATAAGGACAAGGGACATCCTAGAAAAACATAAAAGAAAAATTTTAAGATGAAAAGTAGCATTCAAGTGGAAAATGCCATGATAAAAATGACAATAATTCACATTTATAGTATATTAGTGTTTCCTCACAATATACTTTATAGGTATTTTATATATTCCCACTTTGCAGATGAGGAGACTCAGGCTCTGACAGGCTACGTGACTTGCCTAACAACACCCAACTAGGATGCATTGGAGCTTAGATTTCAACCCAATTCTGCCTCTAAAAGCAGAATTCTACTATATTATACCATATTATATTTTATGTTTTTTGTTGTTATAGGGTTATTTCAGTTGTGTTTGACTCTGGGATCCCAAATTGGGTTTTCTTAGCAAAGATACTAGAGTGGTTTGACATTTCCTACTTCAGCTCATTTTATAGATGAAGAACTGAAACAAAAAAGGTTAAGTGACTTGCAAAGAGCTAGAAAATGTCCAAGTTTCTGAAACCACATTTGAACTCTAGTCTTTCCAATTCCAGGCTGGGTGATCCATTCACTGTGCCACCCTTTTATTATATTATATTGTATATATATATTTTTATTTTATGTGAAAATTTTCAAATTTAATATTTTAATTATATGTAAAAATAATTTTAAACTTTTGAAAATTTTGAGTTCCAAATTCCCTTTCTCCCTTATCTTTCATCAATTTTACATGACTATACATACAAAGTCATGGAAAGCATATTTCCATATTGGCCATGTTACATATAAGAAAACATAGAATTCTTCCAAAAAAAAGAAACAAGAAAAATAAAGTAAAAAAAAGAAATGTGCTTCAATCTGCATTCAAACTCTATCAGTTCTCTCTCTGGAGGTAGATAACATTCATAAATCCTTCAGAATTATCTTGGATTATTATACTACTCAAAGTCATTCACATCCCAAGAACATTGCTATTATTGAATACAATGTTCTTCTGGTTCTGTTCATGTTACTTTTCATCAGTTTGTGTAATTCTTTCCAGGTTTTTCTAAAAGTATTCTGCTTTCTTATAGCACAATAATTTTTCATTACAATCACATGCCATATCTTAACCATTCCTCAATTGATGAACATTCCTTCAAATTCCAATTCCTTGCTACCACAAAAAAGGGTTGCTATAAATACTTTTTATATATTGGTCCTTTTCCCTTTTCTTTTATCTCTGAAATGCAGATGTCTTAGTGATATTGCTGGGTCAATGTATATGCACTGTTTTATAATCCTTTGGGCATAATTCCAAATTTACTTCACAACTCCACCAACAGTACATCAATGTCCCATTTTTCCCATATGCCCTCCAACTTTTATTATTTTTTCTGTCATATTAGTCAATTTGATAAGTACAAGGTGGTAACTCAGAGTTGTTTTAATTTGCTTTTCTTGAGTCAATAATTATTTAAAGCATTTTTTCATATGCCTATACACATCTTTGATTTCTTCATCTGAAAATGTTTATTCATATTCTTATAACATTTATCAATTAGAGAATAATACATAGTCTTAAAATTTTGACTCAATTTCCTATATATCTGAAAAATGAGGTCTTTCTCAGAGAAACTTGTAAAAAATTTTTTTCACAATTTTTCACTTTGTTTCTAATAATCTTGGCTGCACTGATTTTGCTTGTGCCAAAACTGTTTATATCCCACAATGTTCTCTAGCTCTTGTATGGTCATAAATTCTTCCCTTATCTATAAATCTGACATAAAATATTCCATGCTCCTCTACCTTTATGTCTAAATTATGTACCTATTTTGGTCTTCTCTCAGTATAAGATCTAAGATGTTGGTCTATATCTAGTTTCTGCCAAACTGCTTTCCACTTTTCCAGCAGGTTTTTTTTGGTCAAATAGTGAATTCTTGTCCCAAAACCTTGGATCTAGTAGTAATCTAGTATCAAACACTAGATTACTATGATCATTTACTATGTGTATTGTGTACCTACCTAATCTGTTCCACTGATCCACCACTCTTAGCCATTACCAGATTGCTTTTATAATTACCACTTCGTAATCAGGTTGAGATCTAACACTGCTAGGCCACCTTCCCTCACATCTTTTTTTATATTGGTTCCTTTTGCTATTCTTGACCTTTAATTCTTCCATATATTATCTGTTTATATATTGTACTCTCTACAGTATTATACTGTACTACTATACTTTGCCATTTCATACTTCTTTATGTAGAGCTATACTAGATACTGGAAAAAACAAAACTGAAATAAAGCTCTGTCCCCATCTCCAAACTCATCCCTCTCTTCTCCTACTGTTAAATTCTTCTTGGAGCCTCCATTTTGAAGAAGGGCCCAGATCAGTTATCTTTCATTCTCTAGACTTTGCCACCATGCCTCAGCTACCTTTTCTTTCCATTCCAGCAATCCCTTCTCCCATTGATGAGTTCTTTTCTTGAACCTCTTTTTTGAGAAAGGACCATACCCCTTTGCAAGTCCCTTCTCCCTTTTTTGCTTTCATGTCTTGTCTTCTCCCATTTAGAATGTAAGCTCCTTTGAGAGCAAAGTCTTTCTTTTATGCTCCTATTTGTATTAAACACATAGTATGTATTTAATAAATGATTGTTGACTTGCCTTGCCTTGATAGAATTTTATAGAAAAGTTAAAGAGAACCATTGCTTTATTCTTCTACAGAGCTAAAAATTTAAGACAGTAAGAAATGTGAACCATTAATATTTGGATGGGTGTGGAAGTATTTATTTCACCTTTACCTAGAAAAGGGTAAATTAAAGAGGTTTCTCTGATTCAAAATGTTATTCTGAATATATGTAATTACACACAGTTGCACTTACACAGAATATTTATGAATCTCCTCACAATAAATACTCTTTTTAAAAGTCCAAAAATGTAGATCTATTTGAATTTTACAGTCAAACAAATTGAGGCTCATAAAGATTAAGTGATTTGCTCAGAATACCACTGCCCATAATACTCTGGAAAAATCATGACTTTAATTCAGATCTTTTCATTCTTTTCTCTATAGTATGTTTGCTATCTCTTGAATGTTACATGCATGGATCTGTGCTTTGGGGACAACTCTAAGTAAATTGGGTCAATCTAAGAAAAACTGTATAGTAGGAAAAATTTGGCACTGAATATCTCCCTACCTTATACTGCCTCATGCTCCCTCTCAAAAAACAAAACAAAAAACCCTTCCCTTTTCAAGGGCTGACTAAACTTGACACATAATGTGCTCATGCTCCTCCCCCCCACTCAGATCCAGAGTATTAAAAACATTTTTCAATCATTTATAATACTCATTTACAAATATGTTATAGTCCAAGCTATCTTTGTTTTTCTACCAGGACCATCACTGGCCAACTGTCTTTCTTTACCAAATTCCCTTCTCAAGTTCTAATTATTTTTTATCTAATTATTTTATTTAATTAATATTTATCTAATTATTTGTCTAAATATTATCTATATAATTTATCTAAATATTATCTAAATAATTATTTATCTAAATATTTTATCTAATTATTTTTTTTCAAAACTCTATTTTATTCCATTCCTTTTTTGCTCTGTATTTTTTCAAGTAAATATATCCTTCAGTCTGTTTTTCTGCCACCGTCTGTCAGCAATTGTTCTCCATCTTTTCCCAATGAGATCTCCATATAGTTATTCATTCTATATGTAATTACTAAATGTCTTTATACACAGCACAATACTGAGTTTTCCTCTTTCTTCTCAAACTATTTCTTGTCCATCCAGATGTAGGTAACTTTAGACAGGTATAGACAAATCTGTGCCTCAGATAAGTTTTAGTGGCACAAGAGCTTGTGTGCACAAATAAGACACAGAGAATGAGGTTAAACAACTCAAGTTCTCTGCCAGGTGGTCAAGCCTCAGAAAAACATTTGCCTAGGGTTATTTCTACTATTATCTTCACCAAAAGAATAGACAGGAAGTTTCCTAGTATGAATCTGGAAGGCTACCAATATATTTCTTACTCCCTCTCCCCCAAGAAATGGGAAATGGTAAGTCAGGGCAAATAGCTGCCCTCATTTCCCCTTATTTGTTTCCTCAAACATTCTAGGAAATCCAACTTTTACTGACTCAATTTAGATAAATACTTAATGCACAGAAACTATTTAAACTGCACAAGAATCTATTAGAGGGTGGAATTAAAGATGGCAATTTTTTGACTCTACATTCCATACTGCCATAATAGGCAGTTTTCAGAGGAAGAAATCCAACTATCAAGAACTGTAAAATAAACTCTCCAAATTACTAATAAACAGAAAAATGTGAATTTAAGCAATTCTGAAGTTCCACCCAACATCATCAGATTGGCAGAGATGACAAATGTTGGATGGATTACAAGAAAACCATATTAACATATGCTAGTAAAGTTGAATTCATCTAGTCTTTCAAGAAAGCAGTTTGCAACCACTGTCCAAAATTAATAAACTGTTCACACCCTTTGACCCAACAATAGCATTACTAGGCTTATACTCTTCAATGACCAAAGAAAAAAGCAAAGAACCCATCCATAAATATTTCATCAACAATTTTTGTTGTGGTAAGGAACTGGAATCTAAGGGTGCCCTTAATTGGAAAATGGCTAAACAAACTATGGTATATGAATGAAATGAAATAATATTGTGCTATAAGAAACAATAAAAGGGTGGCTTCAGAGAAACTTTTTAACCTATGTGAACTGTTTCAGAGTAAAGTGAACAGGACCAGGAAAACAACTAATACAATAAGAACAGCATTGTTTTAAAAATACAGATCAATGAAGTGACCAACTGCTACCATTCCAGAGAACTGATAATGAAGCATGCTGTACTCACCTCACAGGGAGGTGATGAGGTCAAAATGAGACATAATTTTTGTTCATAGCCATTGTTGGAATTTATTTTGCTTGATAATGAATTCTTATTACAAGTTTTTTTAAATGAGGGGAGGTGGAAAATGGTGTTTTTAATTAAAAAACAAAATGAAATTTTTATAAAAGAAAAGGGTGTTCAAAAGTATCAGTTTCTTTAGAGGGGCTGAAAAAAAAGATCCTTGGATTTATTGATTAATAGATCACTAATACAGTTTGGGATAATAGTTTCAGCAAAGTGGCAAATTTACATTCCCTACTCCAGGAGTAAATGATAGTGAAATAAAAAATTATTTGCCTTACTGAAACTCATCTTCTTTTGACAAGAAAAAATAATTTACAAAAAATATTTGATCCAGTGGCTACATCTGACAATGTGTATCACATTCTGTCCTGGTCCCTTACCTAGGTGCCAAGAAGAGAGAAATATGTATGATTCATTGTATTTTCTATAGGGCTTTCACTGGTTTGTTGAGGTTTTTTAAACCAAGTCTTACAGTGATAAGTAGAAATTTCGAGAAAGTTGCTAAGTTGGTTAAAGAATTTTTTAGGCCAGGACAGACACGAGCATGTTTGCAGACAGAGAAGAAAAGAAGGCACTACCAGTAAAGAGAGATGATTGAAAATGTAAGATAGGGAAAGGATAAGTGATGGGGGAAGGTCTTTGGGTGCACATGAGTGAAAGACAGATAGAGACAAAGAGAAACACACACACACACATACACACATACATGCAGAGAGAGAATGTGTGTGTTTAATGGAATCAAATAAGGATTATATTAAGATGAACCTGAAAAAGAAGGGCAAGAGAGAAAGAGAAAAATTCTCAGTTGGTAAGAAAGTTGTGGTTACAGAAACATGTTGAGGAGGGATAAGGAAAGACATAGAAGTTCATGTCAGATTACTTCTACTTTCCCAGTTCAGTAGGAAGTGAAATTGTGGGCTGAGAGTGGGGTTGGAAGCTTGGGTATGGGAGGGGTTTGTAATGGACTCTGTGGGGAATATGATAGGAATTCAACAAGAGATGAATGAAATGATTATAGAGCAACAACCGGGGCCCTATTGAGTTTGAAGGGATGAACACATAGAGGATCCAATCAATATGATTTTTGTGACTTTCTTTTTCTTTAGAAACTGGAAGCAGAAGCAAAGAAATTGGATGGTAAGGGTAGTTCAGGATGGGGATCAGCAAGGTAAGCAGAGTGGAAAGTGGGCCCTGAAAGGGGAAGCTTTGCAGGGTGTTTGAGAGGGCTCTAACTTTGTGCAGTCTGAAAACAGTTACAGGAGTATGGGCAGTTCTGGATTTCTGATGACAGCAGTCAGTCAGTTAGTATGCAGCACTATGTATACTGTGCTAAGCACTGGGGATCCAAAAAACCCACCTGAGTTCAAATCCAAGACTTGTCACCTATTATCCAAGTGAATGCTTGGCAAGTCACAGCCTCCTTGGAACTCTGTTTTCTTGTCTTTAAAATAAGGGAGCTGAATTAGAGAACTTAAGATCCCTTCCATCTCTAAATGTGCATATGGGTCATATGGTCCTATGGCTAGGTTGGGAAGGGACCTTCAAATTAATTTAAACTAGGAACATTAGCTTTGAAATCAAAGACAAACCTAGGATTTGAACCCACCACCCTGGACTTCAAATCTACTCCCTAATCTAACTTCATTTTAAAAAACATAAATATCTTCATCTTAAATCAACCTATTTTTGAGGGCAGAGAGAGATCTGGGAATGAAATTCTGCTCAATCTCCTCACCAAAGTTGCTTCTTCCTCTAGTCCTGGTGAGGCACATAATTTAGGGTCTTCTACACACACATCTGGTAGCTTCAGAGAAGGAATGCTAGAGTCCTTTCCACTATTTCACTTCTATGATGGCATGAATGATGTTATCAGAGGGAACCTTCCCTCTTTATAGAGAATAGTCCCACAGCTGATCCTGAAGTTCTCAAATTGAGTATGGATTAAAAAAAAAAACTAATAACAAGTCACCTCAACCAAGAGAGCCAATATGGCCAGTGGATAAAGCAATAGCCTTGGAGTCAGGAAGAATTTGGTTCAAGACCTGCCTTTTAGACCTACTGATTATGTGATCTTGGGTAAGTCATTTAACCATTCACCTTGTAGGCAACTTGCTAATAATAAGCCTTTTAAGGCCTAATCCGCACTGATTGAAGGAGTTCCACACCAGGATTTCCCTAAACTAATAAAACCACTGGTAAATCAACCCATATCCCTTCCCCTAAACCACAATTAAACAAAATAACTTTTCCCCATTCTTTCTCTCATTGTACTCTACAACAGAAGTGCCAAGTCAGTTAGGGAACTGGATTGGGAAATATTTAACAAAACAAATAAAAAAAAAAACCAACAAAAGGCCATGCTTCCCACAGAGATCCTTATGTACACATTAGTACCCCGCCTCACCTCCCCCATTTCCAACTGAGTTTGACATCACAGGTTTACAGTACAATTTCTCTAAGAAGCAATCCCTACTTCTAAGGAAGTTGAGGCTGATGGATCTCTTAAATTTGGTATTTCTGAACTTCTCCAAGTTTAAAGACTTAAGACTGCCTATGAAGAGGGGAACCAGGAAGAAAAAGAGGTTAAAGTTCTTTGATTATAGGTCCATGAGTGAAGAAAAGAGATGAGAGGAAAGAAAAAAAAATTGAACTAAATGATCTCAAAAGTCTCCTCTGGCTCTAAATTCATGTATTTAACATCCCCCTGCAAGATTTCCTAAAATAGTGAGCTTACGATTTACACTTTGTTTCTCATTACTTGGCACAAAAAAAGACCTATGCTAGAGAATAAAATACAGAAAGTATATGCTAGAGGGATTTCTCCCCTCATCCTTACTACTTTCTAAAGTACCTGTTTGTAATTTATGAAACTATATAACAGAGAGGGTTCTGGCTCTGTAGATGTGTCTGGGTCCAATATGAAGTTGTATGACCTGAGCAAATCCCTTAACTTGTCTGGGTCTCTGGCTCCCTATCTGTGAAATAAAGAGGTTCAATTAGATGCCTTCAATAATCATAGATTGAGGTAGTTTTGTTTTTTACTTTAAAAAATAAATATGTAGTCAGCCTATCTTACCAAATGAGAGTAATTTTTGCTAAAATGACAACTTCCTTGGAAAGCTGGATGAGGCAGCTGTCAGTAGCATTTATTTTGAAACTCGGGTTGCCCCTGTAAGTAAAGAAAGCCTTCCTATCATCACAAGGAGTAACTCTAATCAGAATTGATCTAGTTACTTGGAAAGCCAATGGGTAGCTGCTCTATCACATCAGGGAGCTGTGGGGACACCAGGACCCTGCCTGAGGCAAAAATGCTCAAATTGTTCAGCAAGAGAGTGTGATAGCACAGAGGGTGGAAACAATGGATGCAACATGGGGCTGCTGATTCAAGCAGAAAGGATATGTAGGAAAATCAGCACCTGCGAGACATGGGCAAAATTCTAGACCAGAACAGTCTAGGAAAATGTGCCTTTAGAAAATCAAACTTAAGGAATGGCCATGCAAGAACATGAGTAAGGATGAGATGTGACTGGGAAAAGGTGATTTGTCATAAAGAGTCAGAACCAGTATATGAAGAGATGAACACAACCTATCCCAGAGCCACACTACTGGAGCCCAGAAAATGCATAGGGATTACTCAAGTGAATTAGAAGCATGTAAACTCTTACATTCACAAACTCAAAATAAGAAAGTCAGAAGTTCTGGGGCAGAATAAATGAGCCCCACATATAGCCCTCTTCTGATTTGACCTTGGCTGTAATATAAACAGATCTTCACAAAGGATCAGAACACAATTCCCATTCTCTTTTTTTCCTTCTCTATGGCAAACAATATGTATTTACAGTGAAATCAGGAAATAGAAGGAAATGACAATAAAACCTTCACCAAAGACTAGAAGGAATCAGAAACAGTATTGAAGATTGCCTTGATGGAAATTTACCAAAAAAAGGCATCCAGGTCAGAGTCCCATGAAGTATCTATCCCCAACCCTCCATGAAAGACCAAATGAGGGAAGACCTGAAATGTGTTAAGTCTCTGAAGTCATTCAGCACACTCACAGCTACCTGTAAAAGTCTTGCTTTATAAGCCCAAAGGGCAACAAAAATATGCATATCCTTTGATCCAGCAATACTACTGGGTCTATACCCTGAAGAGATTATGAAAAAGGGTAAAAACATCACTTGTACAAAAATATTCATAGCAGCCCTGTCTGTGGTGGCAAAATGAATGTTCTTAACAAACTGTGGTATATGCATGTGATGGAACACTATTGTTCTATTAAAAACCAGGAGGGATGGGAATTCAGGGAAGCCTGGAAGGACTTGCATGCACTGATGCTGAGCCAGATAGGCAGGATCAGAAAAACACTGTACACCCTAACAACAACATGGGGGTGATGGTCAAACTTAACAGATTTGCTCATTCCATCAGTGAAACAATTAGGCACAATTTTGGTGGTATCTGTGATGGATAATACCATCTGTATCCAGAGAAAGAATTGAGGAGTTTGAACAAAGACCAAAGATTATTACCTTTAATTAAAAAAAAAAATAACAGTTTATCCTATTATGTAATTTTGCTATCTCTTATACTTTATTTTTCTTCCTTAAGGATACGTTTTCTCTCTCATCACATTCAACTTAGATCAATGTATACCATGTAAACAATGTAAAGACTAACAAACTGCCTTCTGTGGGGGGTGGGAGGAGGGAAATAAGATTATGGAAAAAAATTGTAAAATTCAAAGTAAATAAATTCTTTAAAAAAAAGTCTCGATTTAAACAGTGAGGTGAACCACCTAAGTCCAGATCAAGTTCATGTGCTGTGCCTCACAAACAACATATAATCATTTCCTATGAGGCTCTATCAAATGAGATAGTCTTGTAAAGTAAACTTTGTAAACTTAACAAACATATATAAATGCCACCATTATGAATTCAGGTGGCATATTTAAAATAGTATAGTCATCAAAATGAGAACATGCTGTGTTTGGGCAAAATATAGAAGGATTCCCATGCTCCCAAACTTGACCCATCAATCTCTACCCACAGTACTCATAAGAATTATATAGTAGAAAAATATCTGCTTTGAAAACTAATTTTAAACAGTACTGATAAAGCATGGTTGGGGTAATACTCTGAAGTGTGAATGCATAAGACCAGATGAAATACATATATATATTTTCACTCACACTCAGAAACATTTGTGTGTATCTGAAAAGATGTTTCTACCTTCAGGGAATAACCCTAAGCCTTTGGCAATCTGGTAGTGGACAGTCTATACTGGTTCTCACTAGACTATGCTTTCTGAAACCCTCATCTTCATCTTCCTCTTGCTGGAATACTGGACTCTGAAATTACACTTCCTGGCTCCGATTGGTGAGCTTTAACCATATCTTGCTAAAAACCTAGGCCCTCCATCCTCTTCTTACACAAAGCTAAGGCATTTCCCCTCCCCGCAACGCCTTATTTAGATGCTGTCTTACTCCTATAGAATAACAGCTTCTTGAGGTCAGGAATCATTTTGCATGCTTGCATTTGAATTCCTAGCAGGTATTAGCATAGTGGCACATAATAAGCACTTAAGATATGGTTTGTACTAACTAATCACACATAACATTTCTTACATTCTAGTGCTTTTTATCTCTAACAAAAAAAAGTATCAAAATAAAATAAGATATGAAGATTTCATTCTGCATTTAGCAAAAGGAAATGCTTTCCCCCCCACCCCATGTCAAAATAAATAACATAAGTAATGAAAGTCCAAATTCATTCAGGAACTTCTGTTAAATCTCTTCTTCCCCACACTATCACAGATGAATAAAGGCCTTTGTGATAGCCATTGGTACATCAAAAGTAATTCTTTTCTAAAAATTTTATCAGATATGCTGAGTGAGATGAGCAGAACCAGAAAAACACTATACACCCTAACAGCAACATGGGAGTGATGTTCAATCTTGAAGGATTTGCTCATTCCATCAGTGCAACAATCCGGAACAATTTTGGGCTGTCTGCAAAGGAGAGTTCGAGCTGTATCCAGATAATGAGCTGTGGAGTTTGAACAAAGTGCAAGGACTATTCCCTTTAATTTAGAAAAAAAACAGATACCTTATTGTCTGATCTTATTACCTCTTAGCCTTCTCTTCTCTTCTTTAAGGATATGATTTCTCTCTCATCACACCCGATTTGGATCAATGTACAACATGGAAACAAAGTAAAGACAGAGTGTTTTCCGTGGGGGGGGAGGGGGGAGGGAAGCAAGATTGGGGGGGAAATAGTAAAACTTGAATAATATCTTTAATAAAAATAAATTTTAAAAAAATTTATCAGATAATAAATTGCTTCAGATCAGAGATTTTGTCTTATTTAACACTTAGTTATTTCCCATAGCTCTTATATATAGGAAACGCTCAACAAACATTTCTTTAATTTGAATAGAACTTAATTGAAACTCACACCAGGGATCCAGGTGCAATCAATGTACTTTCCAAGCACCAATGTACTGAGCTGATGAGGGGGCACTAGCTATTGCCACCTGTGACCTTAGGTAAATCATTTTATCTCAAAGCTTGATTTCCTCCTTTGTCATTATCTACATCAGGACCTGTAAGGGCCAGTTCAGCTCCAAATTTATTAGGCTATTGTTAACTATTTTGATTTACAAGCATCCATTCACTGAGATGGGTATCCTTTTCCCTAATCAGCTAGATACACAGAGACATAGGGAAAAAAAGTTCAGAAATAAAAAATTATTTCTTCATTTAGGGATCTATCACATTTTCCCTTAAGCTGATTCTATTTTGCTCCAAAAATGAAACATATAAGACAATGGACTGGGAATCAAGGGACATAAGCTCTTGTATTCCCTCCACCACTCATTATCTGTGTGATCCTGTAAAAACTGCTTTACCTCTCTATTATCACAATTAAGAAGGCAGAGTAATTTAGTTATGGGGACAGAAAGGCAGCAACTGCTATTGAAAGCCCTAATAAAGACATCAACTTCTCACCAAATCTGAGGCCACCTCTTGGCAGGTTACAAAAGCACAGCTAGTTCAGGTCTTTGGACCAGCTGATACCATTACTGTGACTATAATGGCCACAATGGGATGTATTGGCAAGAAAGAGACATGGGGGTGGGGGAGTTCCTTATGTTGCTCTGGTGAAGTTTAATTACCTGGAAGGCTTTCCCTGTGGGTCTGTGTGTTTGCTCCACTGTGCTGTGTGGGTACCTGGAAGAAGGTCACTTTCACTGTGAGTTGCAGAAGGTCTTAGATATAGAATACTATCCATTGATAATGATGACTGGCAAAGAGGCCAGTGACAAGCATTCACCTTTGACATCTTCTGAGCCCTTCCTTGTTCTCTCAGGTCTTCCTCTGACAAAACAAAGAACCTTGAAGGTTGTGCTCACAAGTATCTAATATTCTGGGCTTCATTTTTGTCTTTTATACAAGAAAAGAATTCAATTATTGCAAAATTACTTCCCACCTCTAAAATCCTATGATTTCATGATTCCATGGAGCAAAAGACTAATTTGATAATGGTGGTTGTTTGCCAGTTGTCACTGGTTCACGGATGACTAATTGATAGTCACTAATACTGTGCATGGGCTAAAAGGAAAAGGCACATCTGCTCCAAAAGGAACAAGCAAATAGCAGCTGTGAGACCCTTAACTCTTTTGTTTACAAAGACACAATTCATCACAATCACATCTGATCTGCCTAGGAAGATAAAAGCATCTCCAACTTGAAATACCAGACTAAACAGCTCTGGGCATAACACTAAACTCCCATGTTATCTTTTTCTAGTTAAAGACACTGACTGTATGTTGACAATCCAAAAGTAAAGGTCACATTTAAGAATATCACTTCTTGTTTGCCGTTCAGCATCAACATAACTTCCCAAAGTTAGACTGTCCTTAGAGTCAGTCAATGACAACCCACAGACTCTTTACCTAGAAGATAGCATGGGGGGTGGGGGGGGGGAAATGAGCTTTCAATTTCCCAGCTCTACTAGATATCATTCAGGACCCTGTGAGATTTCAGTTATAGTTTCACACTTACTAGTTATGTGATCTTGTATAGGCTGTAAAATGGCTGTTGTGTGCCTCAGTTTCCTCATTTGTAAGACAGAAATGATAATATGGGAGTACTTACTACAACGGTTATCATTAAGAAAGTGCCTTATAAATTAAAGTATGATGTTAATATCCCTCTTGAATACTAAGATTTAATATAAGGTATATTATCTTCCCTCCTCCAACTTAATGTTTTGGTTTTACCTGACCTAAATAAAATTTTTGGGCCTCTTACCTGTATAAATTAAAAATTCAAATTAAATGAACTTTTGTGAAGTGTTTCCTCTGCGCGAGGTACTTTGCTACAAAGACAAAAAAAAAATCTGCCCTCAAAAAAAGTGGTATCTTACTAGGGGAGAGAAAGGAAACAAATACAATATGTACACAGGTAAAAGAACAAGATAGTGAGTAAGGCAGGCAAAGAAGAAATTGCTGTAGTCAAAACTTTAGTCAGCCTAAGGCCAGGTGGGAGAGAAAGTCGCTGAACCTGGGTGATTGGGCCTTTGTACAACAGGTCATCCCGGGATGACAAGAAAGAAACGTTAGAGTAAAGTTCCTTATATTTCTCTGGTGACGTTTAATTACCTAGAAAGGTTTTTGAAAGTTCAGCAAAACTGCTAAAATGTGGCAAGAGAATGGCTTTGAACTCTATTCAAAATGGTGTAAGATCTTTTCTATGCATGAAGGCCTGAAGAATGTCAAGGTCTGAAAGTAGTAGGCAAAGACTTAAAATAAAGAAGATTTGGGGTATTTTGACAGATTAGTTGCATGTAGTTGCAAACAGTCATTTAGAGTCTTCTGCTTATGTATGGTCAAAGATCATTTTTCAGCTGGAACAAAGGCAATGTAACACTAAATGAGAAGAAAGGAAAAAGGTAAGAAAAAGATAGCTCTCTCTCTCTCTCCATATACATATAGATAGATAGATAGATAGATAGATAGAGAAGTTCTCATTTGACCTGCGTAAACAAAGTATCAATGCTATAAATAGGAAATGTCTGAAGGTAAAAATACATATCTTTTATTTCCCAGGGAAGTCTCATATATAAAAGTTTCCATAATGATGGAGGCCAGAGAACCCAGAAACCACCCTAATCTATTAAGGTGGCAGTTAAGTGGCACAATAGAGTGTCTGACAAATAGTAACCACTACATAAAGGTTAGCTATTATTGTTATTGTTGCATTGTTATTTGCTTCTAGACAAAGTCCATCTTTGTAATGACCAAAGGGAATCCCATATGGCTATAAATCACAAACTTAATGATCATGAAAGAATTTAACTCCCAGACAACTCAAAGAGCAATGAAAAGATGATAGTGGGCATATAAAGGTTAACAGCATATTACCTATTGATGATATCTCTAGTAAGAATTGACCTTGAGACATATATGATGATAACTCCTGAGTTTTAAAGTACCAGCTTTGAAATATTTAGCTCGACAAATAAATAACTTGCTTAATGGTTGACCAAAAGTTTAGAAGTTCCTACTGGAAGATCAAGAAACCATTTCCTACAAAGATATCTCTAAGGCTGTCCAAAGGGATTCTTACAAACTGCTTTTTGACAGGTATGATATAAATATAAGACTGAATCCAGATGGCTCGGATACGAAGAAAGTGGGGAAAATTGTTTCCATATTTCCTTTAAATGTCACCTAACTGCAGGTGCTATTGAAATTTTTACCTATGACATTTCTTCCAGTTTTTTTCTGACCAATGAAATTAATTTTTGTAGAAATAATAATTTTTTTATTTACTTCCACAGAAAGGAGAAAAAACTCAGAAATAAAGAAATAAATTACCATCACAAATGTAAGAAAGAACAGAGATACAACACTCATATCTTGCAAAGTTATGACTAACAAACTAAATATACTGCCTTTCCTTTTGAGACTTCAATAAAATATCATGGAGTAATTTTATATGTTCTAAGCTTCATTTTGTGCTTTAACAAAGGCAGATATTTACTTATTGGGCAGATTTTTTTCCCTTAAATGGAGTTAAATCATGGCCCTCCTAATATGCATAAAGTCCAGAGATAATTTCTGTCATTATCTCAAGAATGTGTATATGTATGCATGTATGTATATATATATATGTATGAATCATAGATTTATGTGTATATGTTTGCATGCATGTATCTATGTACCTTAAGTGGTGGCGAGTAGAATGGTGGACTTGCAGTCAGGATGACCTGAGTTCAAGTCAGTCCTCGGACAAGTATTAGCTACATGATCTTGATTAACTTGGTTAAGTCACTTAACCATGTATAACAGTTTCTTATCTGTAAAATAAGCTATAGTAGGAAATGACAAACCACTCTAGTATCGTTGCCAAGAAAACCCCAGATGGGGTCACAACTAACAACAGCATGAACACACACACACATATATACACAATAACCATTCAAATAAGGGGGTGAAACTGAATTTAAAAGGTGAAATAATATGCAAAAGCTAGTCTTTGACTCTAATATTCTTAGTCAGATGGCAGAATAAATCCTATTAAAAGTGACTGATGTTTTAAGATACTTAGTTTGCTTTAGAACCTTGTAATATTAACTCAGACACTTACTATATATGTGACTATGCACTTAACCTCAATTGAGTTATCTCATCTGTAAAATGTTAATAATAAAAGCACCTACCTCTCAGGATCATAGTGAGGATAAAATGAGAGATGATAATCTTTGTAAAGTGGGGCTATATAAAAGCTGGGTTGTTGCTAATTGTTATTCATTTATGCTAATTAAATCATTCTATGGACCCTTTGGTTTTAAATCCTAAGGTCTAGTTATCTATAAGAACATGTCTGGACAAGAAGACATTAGATTCCATTATTCATAAATTTTAAAATATTGGTAAGTTAAATAATTAGATTCTGCAAGAATAATTTTGGATATTTTTTATATTATAATCTTAACAGAACAAAGGAATTAGAATGAGAGGACTTAATTCAGTATTCAAATTCAAACTGATAATTAAAATGGGAACTATAGTTGAATATTTGAAGGAAAATTTTGATATTGAAGGACTCAGTGAAATATTTTTATTTAAACAAAGCAAACTTTAACCCATGTATCTTTACATAAAAACAATTATGGGTTGCAGTTCTCCTGTAATAACCAGATGCTAAAAAAAATTACCTTAACTGCAATGCCAACCTTTGACAATGGCTGCTGCTGCTAGAGATTTTAAAAAGCTATTTAGGAAAATGCTCAAATTTTCTTTTGACAAATATCAAGAAGAGCTGTAAAGTCATTTCCATGCGTTCACAATCTGCTTATAGACATCCTCCTGAAGTTACATTTCGCTTTTAAAACTATTCTCATATTAAGTTTTAAAAGAAGCTCCTCAGGTATTACCTAATAAAATACTTGCATAATCTCCTTAAAGTTCCTCCATTATAAAGAGTTATAAATAAGAGATAATGAATTTAAAAAATATCTGAGTGAAAAACGAAATAAAGGCAAAGTACCCGGTAGCCTCTATTTTCCCCCTCACACAGACCTTAATTGAAACAATTACTCTAAAATGCATCCATCTTTGCTAGATGCTTTAATTTAAAAGCAATGTTTTCTCTGATTTTAAGACATTTGTCTGATAAAGTTTTTTGGTAGCAATGACACTATACTAGGATTGTCTCCTCAAGGAAGTAAAAAGTGATCCTGAAGATGTTTCATTTATTAATTTTTTTATAAGCTAAATAAAGCTGTATCAATTTCAGAATCCAGAGTCACAGATAAAGAGACTGGACTGTCGGAGCAGCTGTCAGTCCTTTTATCTCTTGTTAACAATTCCTATGTGCAAAAAACTGAGGAGTTTGAACAAAGACTAAGGACTATTAACTTTAATTTAGAAAAAAACTGTATCTTATTGTCTGATCTTGCTATCTTTTATACTTTATGTTTCTTCCTTAAGGATATGATTTCTCTCTCATCACATTCAATTTGGATCAATGTATATCATGGAAACAATGTAAAGACCGACAAATTGCCTTCTGTGGGGGGAGGGAAGTAAGATTAGGGGGAAAAATTGTAAAACTCAAAATAAATAAAACCTTTAATAAAAAAAAACTGCTATCTTATTATCTGATCTTGCTATCTCTTATACTTTATGTTTCTTCCTTGAGGCTATGATTTCTCCCTCATCACATTCAATTTGGAATTGATGGAAACAATGTAAAGACTGACAAATTGCCTTCTGTGGGGGTGGGGGGAGGGAAGTAAGGTTAGGGGGGAAATTGTAAACCTTAAGATAAATAAAATATTAAAAATTTAAAAAAAAACCAATTCCTGTGTGCTGGCTGTTGCTGTAACACAGGCGGGCATGAATGTCACCGACAAGTGAATGAAGTGAAAATTCCCCGGAGAATATTTTTATTAGAAGCGGCCGCGGCCCGCGGTCCGGACCCCGCGCCGTGGCCCGGCTGGGCTGGGCTGGGCTGGGCTGGGCCGGGCCGGGCTGGCAGGCACCAGGCGCGGGCTCTGGGGTGTCTCTCCCCCACGGTGCCCCCGCGGCTCTCGGGGGGTCAGGGTCCCCCCGAAGATCTCGCCCGCGGCCCGGGGGCTCGAGGCGGACCCAGGAGGATGCTGTGCTCCGGCTCCGGGGCCGTTCCGTCCCCCGAGGGCCGGGGCCGGCTGAGGGGCGGCGGCGGAGGAGGAGGATGAGGAGGAGGAGAGGGAGAGGAGGAGGAGGAGAGGAGGAGGAGGATGCTCCTAAGGGAAGCCGCGGGGCCGGGCCGGGCCGCAGAGGCTGGGCGGGGGGCCGGACTGCCAGTCTTAGGGAGCCCCCGAGGAGAAGGCTCCAGAAAAGGCCCCAGGAGGGGCGGCGCCCCCGGCACAAAGCCCCCGCAGATCCCGTTTCCCCGCGCCCCCCAGGAGAAGGGGGCAGACTTACTGGGCTCGGCTCGGCTCCGCTCCGCTCCCGGCCCGCTGGCCGCCGGCGCACTGCCCGCTGCTCCGCCGGCACACGCCCCTTCCCCGCCCCGCGCCCGCGCACACGCCCTCGCTCGGCGCCCGGCCGGGCGGCAGCAAGGGTGCCCCGTGGGCAGCAAGGGTGCCCCGTGGGCAGGAACGGTGCCCCGGCGGGCTCGTGCCTCCCGGGCTCCGCGCTGCGGAAAGGCGGCGGCGTCCCTCGGCGCGCCGAGCCCGGCCGAGCCCAGCCGCAGCGCGGCGCAGCCCGCCTGTCTGCCTGTCTGCCCGCCTGCCCGCTTCTCTGCCCGCCTGTCTGCCTGCCCGCCTCTCTGCCCTCCGCGCGGGCCTCGGGGCGCCTCCCGCTCCGGCCGCACGGCGGCGCTGCGCTGCGGATCCCACGCCCCCCCCCCCCCCCCCCCACCGGCGCCGGGCCGCTCCTCCCGCCGCCGGGCCTCGGGCCGCCCGAGCGGGCTCCTTCCCGGCCGGCCCGGCCCGGCCCGCAGCCGCGAGCCCCTTTGTCCCGCGGCCCGGCCCCGTGAGTCGGGGGCTGGACAGCTGCCTGTGGGGCCCTCCTGGACAGCGCTCCCCGGCTCGGGCACCGGCAGCTTACTCACAGCCACCAGTGGGAGCGATAGTGGGGATATTATATATATATATATGTATTCATATACACTTATGTGTCTATGCGTTCATACAGTCACATAGTCATGCTTATATAGTTATATGTAGTCATATTTCGTTATTTCTATATTTAGACATGCATTTATATTTTATATGTAGATAGATTTATATGTATACAAGTATGTATAGATATTTATATAAATTTATATATTTATGTATATATATTTACATTAAAAATATTTATATAAATTTATATACTTATGTATATGTATATTTATATAAAAAGTATGTATAGATATCTATATAAATTTATATATTTATGTATATATGCATATTTACATTAAAACATTTATATAAATTATATACTTATGTATATATGTATATTCATATAAAAAGTATGTATAGATATTTATATAAATTTATCTATTTATATATGTGTGTATTTATATAAATATATATTTATGTATATATTTTATGTATTTCTATATACACACATTTTATATATGCATATATTTATATGTGTTTATATATCTATATATTCATATTCATATACTTATATATTTCTATATACATATTTTATATATGTATAGATTTATACATTTATATATTTATATAGCTAGATACATAAATTATATAAATATATCTATTTATATATCTATATATTTATGTTTGTGTATTTATATATTTATATATTCATTCATGCATTTATATATTTTATATATTCATATATGTGTATATTTATATATAAGTATTTATATTTATATAAATTCAGATATATTTATGTATATTTATATGTATATGTATTTATATATTTCTATATTTATACATATATTTATATATTTTCTATTGTATATATTTATGTGTACTTATATTTTTATATATTTCTATGCATAAAAGTATTTATAGATACTTATATGAATTTATATATATATATATATATATATATATATTTTTTTTTTAATATTGTTGACTGTCTTTGGATCCAGCTCCATGTATCTCCATCCACTCAGTAACACAGACTTAAGATCTCCTCACTACTTCCAATCCCCGGAAGAGATTTTACTACTAAGGGATACACAGGCTAGCAGTGACTCCGCTTGAGATCCTGTCTCTGAATATAAGGATCTTAAACTTGAGTTGGGGGGGGAGACTGCAATCTTAGGTGCCATCAACTAACTGCATCTTAGTTCCAGGAGCTAGGATCCAGGAGCTAGCTCCTAGGATCCTGTGGGTAAAGATGCCTTTTGGGAAGATAATATTACAAAGTTATTTGACAAAAAAGGATTCTGAGATGGACATTTTGACAAAACTCAGAGGTTTATTTATCCTTCCACTCAATTAAAAAGGAAAAAAAGGCAGCTAGGTGGCACAGTGGATAGAGCACTGGCCTTGGAGTCAGAAGAACAGGAGTTCCAATCCAGCCTCAGATATTTACTTAGCTGTGTGACATTGGGCAAGTCACTTATCCCTGATTGCCTTCACATCCATGGTCATCTCCAGTCATCCTTATCTATATCTGGCCACTGGACCCAAATGACTCAGAAGGAGAAAATGAGACTGGTGACTTAGCACAGTACCCCCTCACTCCAATTCAATGCACATACTTGTTGTGGCATCACCTCCTTGATGTCAAGGTCTCCAGGAATGAAGGACAAACATCATTACCCTTCCACTCAGTAGGACATCCAGTAAACCATAACCTTGGTAAATAAACCTGAAAGTCAAACAAGCTGGAAAAAATCCCACCCTTCTCAGTGATAAGGTCAAAGTGCTACATAGTAACAGAAGTGGACAATTACATTAATTATAGACTTGAGTTGTTCTAAGATGAAATGTTGAGTTTTTATCATACTGAAAAGATCATTGCTTCTGATACTTCATATTTGTGGGATAATGGCGCAAGACACTTAACCTCTGGTTTCCTCATCCAAAAAAAAATGACAAAGCACTACTGATACCAGTAAAGATGTGAAAAAGGCCCTTTACAAACTTATAGACATTATAAAAATACATATTAACAGTATTCATTTTAATAGATCAGAGGAAGAAAAGAATTAGCAAACTGAGGGATTCCATAAGTTTTAGAGTTGAGGTTTCCATGGAAACACATAAGCCTGAAGTTTACTCTTGACTTTAATTCTTTATGCATAAAGACATAAATTGTGTCACTCATTGGCTGGTAGTTTCACTGGGAGACTTCAAATGTGATGACATTTAAGGGTGGCTATAGCAGAAAAGTGAATCACTCTGCAGCCTAATGAACCTCTCCAAATTTAGCTAGATTACTCCTTGGACAACAAATACACATTTCATCATGGGATCCATATTGATCACCAGAGTCAAGCTGTAATTAAATAAACCCATAACAAAAACTGGTGATAAGACGTGAAAAGGTGAAACAAGAAAAAATAATTTTCAGCATTGACTAGGATCTCCCACTGCTGGAAATAGGCCTGAGAACCTTTTGAAGGTAGCTTTAATAAAACAACTTTACTTAGGTATTAGTTAGATACTGGCAAAATTTGGTTTATGCTGTCTTTGCTTAACATTGGGCTTTGAGTTTTTGATTAATAGGAACTGTGTTGTACAAAAGAGCACTGTATATCCTTGCTCTGCTATTAATGTGACCTTGGGCAAATGACATTTTATCTCTAACTCAGTTTCCCAATCATTTAAAATGAAAGGGTTGGACTTTTATAGATGGTCTCTAAGGTCTTTTCTAGCTCAGTTGTATTATCTAGCTTTTTCTATAGGAAAAAAAATATCAAATCTAAACACACAAAATGTAGATTTTAATTTAAGTTTTAACAGTTACTTTGTAAATTAGTAGGAAATTCTTTCATTAAAATGATGACCAAATTCACCATTTTGTCCAGATCTTTGAAATCCATATTGTAAAGTCAAAGACAAAAATCAGGTCTGTGATGTTTTCTCCGCTGCATATGTCAGTACATTTGTATTTAGGCACTTCATTTCTTGCTGATAGCATAAATACTGCTATTGGGTCTTGTTATATTTTATTTAACTTTATCAGTGCCTTAGATGAAAGTATGGATAGCACACTTTTCAAGTTTTCAGGTGGCAGGAAAAATAGCTAACATAACTGGATGATAGAATCAGAATCCAAAGAAAATATGAAAGACTGAAACTCTGATCTAAATATATAAGATGAAATTAAGTAGGGGTAAAATTAGGTTCAGAAAAATCAACTGTAAAAACAGTATAGAAAAGCAGTTCAAGAAGACTTGAGGGGGCAGTTAGGTGGCACAGTGACTAGAGGACCGACCCTGAAGTCAGGAGGTCTTGAGTTCAAATCCAACCTCAGACATTTAATAATTACCTAGCTGTGCTAACCTTGGGCAAGTCACTTAACCCCATTGCCTTGCAGAAACAAACAAAAAAAAACTTGAGGGGTTTGATGGACTGCAAGGTTAATAGGAAGAAACTTGGCATGCAGAAAAGAAAATCTCCAAAACCCTAAACCCCAAGTAAACTTGGGCTGCATTAGTACCATTGGAGCCCAGAACATCACAACCTGTAATCTGTTGTATCCAGTTCTGGCCAGACCACATTTGGAGAATTGTCTTTTGTTCTGAGCAAATTTTTAAAAAACTATTGAAAGTTTGAGTATGTAGAGGAAGATGAAAAGGTTAGTAGGTGAGTGGAAACCAAGCTACTCATTGAGGATCAACTGGAAGAATTGTGGTTAGGGGTTGGGGGGGGGGGGAGGAAGGATATTTAAAGGATTATCATGTGAAAGATTTGTTTTGCTTGGCTGACAAGGGCAGAAGTAGGGTTAATAAGTATAGAAGTTTTGTTTCAACAGAAAGCGTCTGGGAGAGGGGGAACCAGATAACGTTAGGGGGCATTTAGAGCTGTCCAAAAACTGACTAGGTGATTCCATAATTTAAGATGAAGTAGGGGGTGGCTGGGTGGTGCAATGGATAGAACACTGACCCTGGAGTGAGGAGTACCTGAGTTCAAATCTGGCCTCAAACACTTAATAATTCCCTAGTTGTGTGGCCTTGGGCAAGCCACTTAATCCCATTTGCCTTGCAAAAACCTAAAAAAAAAAAATCAAGTAGAAGCTGTTCTAGAGGAAATTGATATTTATGATGTTGTGTGAAGTCCCTTCCCATTCTAAGAGTCTATGAAAATCCACTTTACAAAGATTCAGACTTAAATGACCATAGAGTTATGTACTTAGTTTAGCAGGGCAAGTGATTCTAATTTATGCACTCTTGAGGTATTGAAAGGAAGAAAAGGGACTGGGGAGTCCTATCTTGGAGTATGACAACTTGGCTTTGAGTATCAGCAAATATCCATATCCAATGTTAAACAGGCAGTTGGTTTTGTTAGAGAAATTAGAGAAATGTTTTCCAACTAGAGGCAGCAAGGTGGTGCAGTGGATAGAGCACCAGCCTGGGACCTGAGGTTCAAAACTGACCTCAGACACTTGACTCTTACTAGCTGTGTGACCTTGAGGAAGTCACTTTATCCCAATTGCCTTGCATCCAGGGCCATCTCCAGTCAATCTGATCCATATCTGAATACTGGATCCAATGGCTCTGGACTTAGCATAGCACCTCCCTTACTAAAATCCAATTCACTTGCCCCCAGACCTTGAATGAGAGAGTTCAATCCTTAGAGGGTAAGGGAGTCAGGGGAGATTTCAGAGGTCTCTTTTCTATCCCCGAGGCAGGACTCTGTTACTTCACCTATACTCAGATCCAAGTCACAATCTGGGGCCTCAGTCTCAGAAAAAAAAAACAAAAGCACAAAGAGCTCACTGCCTGCAGCAGAGCAGGGCGTCTCCCCATAGCTCCAGGGAAGAAAGGAGTGCTTGTGATCATCTATAAGACCAGAATACAGGCCAGGAGAGCAGTCAGAGCCTCTCATGAGATCTTGGAGGAATTGATAGTGGGGGGAGTAATGTTAAAAATAGCTGCAAAAATGCTCAAAAACTTGGGAGTAGAGGGGAGGGAAGTAAGATTGGGGGAAAAATTGTAAAACTCAAAATCTTTAATAAAAGAAAAAAATGTTGATCCTAAAAAACAAAACTTGGGAGTGTTTCCTCCACCTTGGAAGCAGAGCCCCACCTCAACAAAGAATTAAAATTGTCATAAGTTGAGGAAATGAGCAAACAACAGGAGGAAAAAAATCCAACCATAGACAATTACTTTGGTTAAATAGAGGATCAAAATGTCACTCAGAAAATGATAAAATCAAAGCTTCTGCATCCAAAGCTTCTAAGAAAAATATGAAATGGTCTTAGGCTATGGAAAAGCCCACAAATGATCTTGAAAATCAAGTACGGGAGGTAGAGGAAAAATTGGGAAGAGAAATGAGATGTGGGAAAATCATGAAAACTGAGTCAGCAGTTTGGTGAAGAAGATACAAAAATACTGAAGAAAATAATATCTTCAAAAAACATTTTGGGTCAAATGGAAAAGGCAGTACAAAAGGCCAATAAGACAAAGTATGCCTTAAAAAGAAGAATTGGCCAAATAGGAAAAAAGATTCAAAAGCTCTCTGAAGAAAACAATTACTTAAAGTGTAGAATGGAGCTCAAGGAAACTGATGACGTTTTCAAGAAACAATAAAACAAAACCAAAAGAATGAAAAACTAGAAGAAAATGTGAAATATGTCATTGAAGAAACAACTGATCTGGAAAAACAGATCCAAAAGAGATAATTTAAAAATTATTGGACTAGGGGCAGCTAGGTGGAATAGTGGATAAAGCACCAGCCTTGGAATCAGGAGTCCCTGGGTTCAAATCCAGTCACAAGACACTTAATAATTACCTAGCTGCGTGGCCTTGGGCAAGCCACTTAACCCCGTTTGCCTTGCAAAAACCTAAAAAAAAAATTATTGGACTACCTGAAAGTTGTGTCCAGTAAAAAAAGAGCCTAGACATCATTTTTCCAAGAAATTCTCCATGAAAACTGCCCTGATAGCCTAAAAGTAGAGGGTAAATAGAAATTGAAAGAATTCACCAATCACCTCCTGAAAGAGATCCCAAAATGAAAATTGCCAGGAATATTATGGTCAAATTTCAGAACTCCCAAGTCAAGGAGAAAATATTTCAAACAGCCAGAAAGAAACAATTCAAATATCATGGAACAACAGTCAGGATAACACAAGATTTAGCAGCTACAAAGTTAAGGACTCATAGGGCTTAGAATATAACATTCTGGAAGGCAGAAGAGCTTGGATTTCAACTAGAATCAATGACCCAGCAAAACTGAACATAGTCTTTCAGGGGAAAAGATGGACAGTCAAAGAATTCAAATTTTCCTGATAAAATGAGCAGAACTTAACAGAAGGATGGATCTTCAAGTACAGGACTCAGGTGAAGCATAAGAGGGTGAATGGGAAGGGCAAAATATATTGAACTGCTTGCTTTTATTCCTGCATGGGAGGATGATACTGAGAACTCATATGAACCTTCTCATTTATTAGGGCAGTCATGTAAAGACATGGGAGGGGCAGCTAGGTGATATAGTGGATAGAGCATGGGCCCTGGAGTCAGGAGGACCTGAGTTGAAATTCGGCCTTAGATACTTATTACCTAGCTGTGTGACCTTAGGCAAGTTACATAACCCCATTGCCTTGGAAAAACAAACAGACAAGATAAGACCCAGGAGGTAATTGAATTTGAAGATATATTTAAAAGATGGAGTTAATGGGAGAGAAAGGAATGTACTGGAAGAAAGGGAAAGGTGAGGTAGAATGGACTAAGTTATTTCACAAAAAAAAGAGGCTAGAAAACGATCTTGCAATGGAGTGGAAGAGGTGAGGGGGGAGTATGTGAACCTTACTCTCATTGGAATTGGCTGAGAGAGGAAATAACATACACTCATTTGGGTTTAGAAATCTCTCTTATCCCAAAGGAAAACAGGAGAGGAAAGGAATGGGAGCAAGGGGACAGGAAGAGGAGAGGGGGGTGGGTGATAGGAGGGAAGATCATGGGAAATGGTAATCAGATGCACACACTTTTGAGGAGGGACAGGGTAAAAGGAGAGATAACAGAATAAATGGGGGGTGTGGGAGAGATGAAGGAAAATACATCTGGCAATAGCAACTATGGGAAAAAATATTGAAAAGTTTCTCTGATAAAGACTTCATTTCTCACACTGAGAATGGAGTTAAATTTATAAAAAATAAGTCATTCCCCAAATGACAAATGATCAAGAGATACGAACAGCTTTCAGATGAAATTATCATGCAATCTATTTAAGTTTATTTTTTAAATGTCCTGTCTCACTATTGATAGGATAAATATGGATTGAAACAATTCTGAGGTATTATATCTATTGGATTGGACAAAAGGATAGGAGAAAATGTTGGAAGGATGTAGGGAAATTGAGATATTGATACACTGCTGGAGGAGTTGTGAAATGATTCAACAATTCTGTAGAGCAATTTGGAATTATACCCATAGGGTTATAAAATCAAGCCTACCCTTTGGCCTATTAGTGCCACTGCTAAGTCAATATTCCAGAAGAATCTTCAGGGATATTCTTTTGGTGGCTGTGACCTGGAGATTGAGGGGATGTCCAGTAGTTGGGGAATGGCTAAACAAATAGTGGTTTGGGATTGAAATGAAATGCTGATGTTATGGGAAATGATGAAGATGTTCTTAGTGAAAAATTTACATGAGTAGATGCAATGAGAAATGTAACTTTATACAAATTAACAGCTGTGAATGACCCACCTTCTCTCAGCAATGTGAACCAGGAGAACTCTGAAGGACTTATGATAAAGGATGCTATCCATCCCAAAGACAGAGTTGGTGGTATCTGAATACAGACTGAAGTATAATTTTTTTTCCACTGTATTTTTCCTTAAGATTCTTTCTTGGGGGGGGGGATATGTTTACTTTTAAAACATCACAATTGTAATGTTTTTCAAATAATATGCTTTTTCAATGAGGGAAAATGGGATAGGAAGAAGGGAGACAACTTAGAATTATATGTTGAAACTTGTTTTTGCATGTAGCTGGGGGGAGGGGATTTTAAAAATTAAAAAGATGCTTCATACAAGACCATAGTGAAAATTGAGAGCACCCTAGCCCAGTTTATAGTTCCATTATTTCAATGTCATTTAATGTTAATTATATTTTATTTATATATTTATATAAATTTATATGTTATATATTAATATTATATAGTATATGGTATGTATATTATATAAAATATATATAAATTTATTAGTTGAGAAAAATATTGACACAAGTTATACAACAATGTAACATTAAGTTACCACTGGCAGGAATTACTGTTTAACTTTTTTCTTGCTTAGTATCCAGCACAGGATTTTGCACAAAGTAGGTAGTTAAATGTTTACTGAATACTATCTAAAACATTCTTTTATATCTATCTTATTAATATCACAGACATACAGGATGGAGATTCATGATTTCTTTGAACTTGTCTTCTAGCAACACCCCACTTCATTCTTATGCATGAAAAAGTTGAAGATCATGAAACTGCCCTAATTTCAACTGGGCCTTCACTATGGAAAGGCAACTTTAACAATTCCATAATCTTTTCCACTATGCCATCCTAGTTAATTCTCCAAACCTTTTCACCCTTCCTCAAACTTGTCATGGCTCTCTCTCCCCACATTCTTAGCTGAACATTTTGCCTCATATTTCACCGAAAAACTTGAGGGCATTCACCAAAAATTTTCTCATCTGTCTTCCCTATCTCATCACTCAGGTCTTGTGCCACTATCACCTACCTTACAAGAGTTGTTTGTTTTCCTTGCCAAGGCAAACATCTCTATATGCATAGGTGGTCCCATTCCATCCTGTTCTCTCCAGAAGCCTGCCTCCTCTATCATCCCTTCTCTCTAAACTTTACTCTCTCTCCCTCTCATCTGACTGCTTCCTTGCTGCCTAGAGACAGGCTCAAGTCTCTCACACCTTAAAAACAAATAAAAAACAACCCACTTGGATCCACCTCCAGTAATGATCGTTAGACAGATCTCTCCTCCCTTTCATGGCTAAACTCATAGGTGCCTTCACTTGATTCTGAACATTCTATTGAAACTACTCTCTCCAGTTACTATGATCTTATTTGTCAAATCTAAAGGTCTTTTCTCCATCCTCATCCTTCTTGCTTCTGCAGCATATGGCACCATAGGTCACTCTTTTCTCCTTGAAGCCATCTTTTCTAAGTTTTCATACTACTGTTCTAATTCTCTTCCCTAACAACTCCTCAATCTCTTACAATGTGTATCTAGATAGTTATATGTTCAAGAGTATCATGAAAATAATTTTAACTACTAATGAAGAAAATTAGTAGAGATATTGGACAAAACTTGATCCTTGACAAGAAAGATCCTCTATCCTCTATCCAAAATATGCCTTGATACTTGACTCCAATATAGAAGTAGTCATGAAAGAAGATGGCTAAAATATATTGGGGAAATGTGGTTTGGGGTTAAGAAATGAAGAGTTCAAAGTCTATAATTTACAAATTTTAAGTAATTTGAAAGGTGTTGATTATAATAAACATTAAATATCATTGAAAATGTCATTATTATATAATGAATTTAAATAATGTTATTGCAGCTAGGAGAGAATTTAAGGCTTGACCCTTATTTTATCTGCTTTGTGACCTTGGGCAAGCTCTATAACTTTTCATTTCCACTTATCTGTCTGAAAGCTCCTCTGACTCCTTAACTTGATCTTTGTATAAGTCATGCCCATTAATTTATAGGTATCCTCCACTTCTTTGTCCTCCATACAATTTCACTTGGTGATCAACAGTTTCCATGGACTCAGTTATCATCCTTATGATAGCTTCTCTCCTCTCCAAATTCTACTGGACATTTTGACCTGGATATCTTTATAGAAATTTTAAACTAAACATGTACAAATGTGTGTACAAAAGAGAACTTACTTTCTCCTTCAGCCCTTTTCTCCTACTTTCCTTTCACTATTGATGGTACAACTCTTTTCTCAGATACATTTAATAAACAGGTATCTATCAATACATTTCTTATTTAATACAAAAATATGTTACTAATTAATGTGCTTAGTTGTTGAGAGCTGATGGGGTGTTTGGGTTAAAGGTCAGTTATGACTAGAAGTCCAAGCTCAGGTGACCATTGGGCTGAAAGCTTTCCATGGAACTCTACTATGATAATACAACTGCATCATCTGTGACCTCACTTGATGATAGCCCTGTAGCTGAACTTCTTGACCTGGGTTAAATCCTACTAGGTTATAGCCTGCTCAAATTTGAGAAATATCATTGTTCTATCTTGTATGCTAATTTTGTGGTTTTCTGCTATACAGAACTATCTGATACTGTGAATAAACTGCTCTGCTAGTTGTCCTGCTAGCATCCCCACCCAAGTGTATGCATGTTTCTTTTCTCTCCTGAGCCCAATTAATCTCCCTGGTGGACAGGGGAACTCAACACTTAGTTACCACTTCCTCATTCTTTTACATCCCTCACATCCATATCCAAATTTGTTGCCAAGCCCTACTGATTCTACCTTTATAATATTTCTGTACATAACCCTTTTATCTCCTTTGCCAAAAGCCAGGTGCAGGCCCACACCACCTCATGACTATACTATTGTGATAACTTCTAGTTGGTCTCCCTGTCCCCTGCCAGTCCATCCTCCTAAACTGATCTTCCTCAAGTGCAGGTCCAATCACTTCTGTCCTTTGCTTAATAATTCCAGTGGCTCACTATTACCTCTAGGATGAAATATAAATTTCTATTTGGCTTTCAGTGTCTTTCATCACTTGACTCCCCCCTTTCCAGTTCTCATTCTTTTCTGCTTTTTCCACATTGCTCTAATCCAGGGGCACCAGCCTCCTAGCTGTTCTAAATACTTATCCAACTGGGCATTTTCACTGGCTATAACCCATGCCTAGAATTCTCTCATCTCTGCCTCCTGGCTTCCCTGGCCATGTCTGGTCGAAAATCCAATATGCTACATGAAGCTTTTCCTGATCCTGCTTAATGGTTTTGTCTTCCTTTTGTTAATTGTCTATAATTTAACCTAAGTGTATAGTTTGTGCATGGTTGTAGCATGTTTTCTCTACCATCAGACTAAGCTCCTGGAAAGCAGGAAATTTTCTTCCACACAATCCCTCTTTTGTTTTGGTAGCAATCAGGGTTAAGTGACTAGTTCAGTGTCACACAGCTAGTGCCTGAGGCCAGATTTGAATTCTAGGGTCAGTGATCTATCCACCTTACCACTCTTTTATATTACTGGGTTAGCATAGTGGTTGGCATACAGTCACTTAATAAATGCTTTTTTATTTACTTGTGCAGCACATTCCCTCTCTTCATAAAAAAAGAAAAATGTTAAAATATTACTTATAAAAGTATACTGATCTTTCACTATAAGACAGTAAAAGGGTAGGAAACAATAATTAAACAGAATGTGAAAAGAGTCAGAAAGCCATCTGACTCCTGTGTTGAGTCTGAAGTGATTTGAATAATGAAAGCTTAGTCACTCACTAATATGACTCCCAACTTGAGCAAATGAATATAAACATTTATTTTGCTGAGAACACAGTGGAGTTTTTTTCTTCTTCTTTATTCTTCTATGCTTCCAGGCTTGTGAGTTGACCTCACTCCTCTCTGCATCTGTCCTCTCCTAGAACTTTCCCTGAAGGAGTACCCAGGCCAGGTCAACCTCCTTCCCCAGAATGCAGCATGCCTCTGCTCCCCAGACCCTTGTTTTCTACCCTCATTCACTTTTCAGCTTTGCTTCAAACATGTTATCTCTCCCCCCCCCCAAAATTAGAGATTAAGTTTTTATAGGATCATCTTTCTGCTTTAACTGCTTGTTCCCAGATTCTAGCTTAGGGCCTGTCCAAACACAAGAAGCCTTAATAAATGCCTGTTGACTCTTGCTGACTTTCTCTAACTACTTCCTAAGTGTTCAATCATTTTCCTTGGGAAATCTAATCTTTTGAATGTGGGTGTCTCCTAATATTGACATTTATTTAGCACTTCAAAGCTCTTTTATATGCAGTAACTCATTTGATTTTACCCAATGCCAACCCCCCCTTCCCATCTGGCATCAAATGAGTTACTGCATGGAAAAGAGCTTTGAAGCTGCTACCCTAAATGCTCAATATTAGGAGACACCCACATTCACAAGTTTTACCTGTCTTCCAAGGATAATGTAGTCTAATCTTTACCTTCTTTAAAGAAGTATTTTATTAGCAACCTATTTTTTTTTGTTACTCTTTATCTACCTTCTAGGATATGCTTTTCCAACTTTATTTCCAGTTATCTAAGAGCACAATTCTGAAAATCTACTTTTCACTGATTATTATGGAACCTCTTGTTTCTCTAACAGGTACAAAATGCCAAAAATTATCAAATGATATATTTCTTATTTAATACTACAAAACTATGCTAAATAAATTAATATGTTTAGTTGTCATTTATTTGTATATTTTTGAAAGACTTTCACCAAACAAGCAAACAAAAACAAAAATCAGGCAAAGTACTGTCACATTTGCTATTTGATCATTTATACATTTTGTATTTTTGACTTATGATCTTATTCATGTTTTAACAGATCTGTTTTAAAGGGCCTGCTGTATTTTAGTAAATAAATATATGTTGCAAATAAAGTGAAATGAGCAAAGAGACTTCATCTTTTTTTCAAATATCTGTAACAAATTACATGATTTTAAATAAATATTTAGAATTCAAGTACATTGTATTTTAAAAGATAAAATAGTACACCTTCTTCCACTTAGGACATTATGGTTATCAAAATAAAAACTATAGTTAAAAATATAAATAAGAATTATAATTGAAGATATAAAAAATAAATGGCTAATAAAAATTTCTCATTGTTGCATTAAGGCAGGGGCAAGGGAACCTCCCCATCACAGGCTGCATTGATGTGGTGTTGTCAAGGTAACTGAACACAGGACTCGAAATTCAATAAATCTAGCACCTTTTTAGGGGTGAATTAATTAAATCATTGACCAAATATAGTCCAGGAATGATGTTATAAATACCCAGCCGAAAAAAGTTTTTTTCAACCCTGCATTAAGAAAACAAAAACCATTATTTCTCTTAATTTATATACAATTACTTATTTAAATGTTTTGCATACCACAGGAAACAGTACTATTTCTCTTGCTTGGATTTTGCAACAATACAAGATTCACATTAGTGAATGGCTTATAAACAACTACTATATGAGATAAGGTGGAAAAATGAGTCATATCATACATGCATCTATCTATATTGAGCTATTACAAAGGTCAGATATGGAAATTTTAAAGGATAATATTAGTGCTTTTAAAAACAGAAACACAAAACCATTTATCAAAATATTATATTTATATCAGTATATCCAAGTAAAATATGTCCAAATAATTGGCTAAGCTCTTCTATTACTTTTCTCTATTAATTTTTACTATTTTACTGTAATAAATTGGATTTTTTGCTATTAGAGTAATTGAAGTATTTTTTAAAAATTCCTTTTGTCACTACCTGCACATGCTTAAATTTTTTGAAAGCATAATTTGAAAATATTAAATAAATTGTAATATACAAACTCAGAAGAAAAAATGATAAGCCTGCTAGAGGTATGCTGGAATTTAAAAATACTTAACTATAGTTACTTGATAGATTTTTTAAATCTTAAAAGATTTCTAGTTTATTGACTGAAGAATTTCATTTGGAAATTTTCTAGATCTTTATTTTGTATGAAAGCTCATTCAGAAAGCCTTTAAGATTCATATTGAAAAAATCTGCATTGTCAAAAAACGTTCACATGATAGTATAAAATGTTATATTATAAATAATATATAAATATATACTTTCATCACAATACTTCTCATTGGTAATACAAAAATATTTTTTAAAATGTGAATCATTAATTACTTCACATAAAACTGCTGTTAGTACATAACACCTGAAGAAATCCATTACCACTCCATTCCAGTGATAGGTGGCAAAAACCTGTGAATTGTTAATTTTACACTTGAAGAAAAAAATTACAGGTGATGGTAAAGCATCAAGGCTGAAACTTTTGAATTATAAACACAGATATGAAAAATGCAATCACACTTGAAAAAAGCATTGTATGTACACATTTATATTAAGAGTGTTTATAAAAACAGTTCATCAAAGCAAAATATGCATATTCTTGTATATTAGTTCACAGTATAAATAAATCGTAGGGAACTATATGATTTAAAGACAATGAAAACATGAACTAGTACAAATTCTATCTACATTATGCCAATGAAAATATATACAGCACATTAAAAAACAAAACAAAACAAAATATCTCTCCACATAAAAATTCACTGATTTAAAGAAAACTTGACAGAGGTAGAATCCATGTCAACCTTCATGATTTTCAGGAACAAGCACTTCAAAGCCAGTTAATAGTTCTCAAAAGATCCATATGGCCTAGTTTTTGAAGACAACAATTCTGTTGGGGAAAAATTTTTGTAGTTATTCACCATATAGAGGGAAGAAATTAAAGTCAGAAAGTTCTTAATTGAATCAAATCTCAGTAGCAAATAAATGATAAGACCAGAGCTAATTAATGTCTCTTTTGAGCTTTTAAAAATGATTACAGTATAATCCATATGAGACTGCTTTTAAACTCTTAAAATTTATTTTAAGTTCTATTTGTAGTACCTTTATGACTAAAGATTCACAAAAGGGGTATGCAATATGTATGGCATGTTGACAAAGAAAAATTGTGAAAGATGAAATGCAATAAACTTATTTGGCATGATTTTCAAATAAAATGTTTTGAAGTAAATATGTTGTCTGGCAGTTACTCTAAGCACACATATATGAATTATCAATTTTTAAAAATTTAAAATGTAATAAAATCAATATTAAAAATAGAACATAATTTCAGTGCTATATTCAAAAGTTATTTTAGGATCCTTGATGCTTTAGGGTTATCTTTCTAAACATCAACTTCTTTTATAATAGATACTAATAGATGTCCTTAGATTTTAGTTTTCAAAACATTTTTACCTACACTATCTCACATGAACCTCACAAATACCACATAAGGTATCAGGGCAGGTATTATTCTCTCCTTTTGAGAGAGGAGGAAAATGATCCCCCAAGAGGCTATATGCATAAAAAGAGACTGATTCAGACATTCTAGTCCAAAGCTAGAATGAGAAACTATTATAGGAAAAGTAGATCCTCATATATTATTAAACATTAAGTACTTTGCATGAAATGTATCTTGTGAAACATGTATATTTATCATATTTGAAACAGCTGCTTCCCTTTTTGTCTTTCTCCATCTCTTCTTACTTTTATTCCTTGGATCGTAGAAAGCCTCTTTAAGAATCAGAAAACTCTGGACAATAAAATGAAGAATCTGAGATCATAGATGAGGTTCCCCCCAGTGTTATCTGAAGTGAAGGGCATCAGAAAAGAAAGTAGATTTGGGGAGCAAAGAGCTAGCTTAAAATATCCTGAACTCTATGATTAGGCTTTTTGAACCATGGCAAAGGAAAGTGAAAAGCTTTTCTTCAGGGATGGAGTACATCCAAGGAAGTCCGGAAATGCCTTAGTTACTGAAGAATGGTTGATTTGATTAAAAGGGCTTTAAATGAAAAAGGGAAGTTTCAGGAGAAATGTATCTGGGCAAAGCTGCTCTTTAGGAATAGCACAATAGGAACAACAGAAGAAATTGTAGGAGAGTCTATAATTTTTAGGAAACAACAAAGGGAGTCAGGGGTGTGGTGGCATAGCATGATTAAGAACAATTTGTTAAGGATCAAAAGAGGAAATAAAGTATTTTGGAGTAAAGTACAGCTTGTCAGGCCAAATCTGTTGAAATGGGATCAGTGAATTACTGACATATCATATCACTAGACTAGCATGAAGGAAAAATAGAATCAAGACAGTGGATATCAACCATCTGTGAAAGGATTCTATCTGTTTGAAAAAAAAAAGAAAGAAAAGTTGATAAAGTTTTGACAGTCACCATTCAGAAGGAAAAAATACTGATATTTGGGATCTTGTTTTGATTAATAAGGAAAACTTAGGTAGTGAAATAGACAATAATCTTACCATTTCTTCTCGTCATCTTCCTATCTCTTTTCCTTTTCTCAGCTAAATGCTCTAGAAAAGCCAGATACATTTTTATGCCTGAACTGTATTTCACTTTCTTCTAAACTTCCTAGCTTCAGACTTCTTTGATAAAATTAAATCACTCTTTTCAAAATTACAAATGATTTTGTAACAGCCATATCTACTGGCCTTTTCACAATTCTCATTCTTCTTGTCCTCTGCAGAATTTAACAGTTTTAATTACTTTGTTCTAGATACTCATTTCTCTCTGGGCTTCTTTTTGCAACATATTTCCTTCTTAGTTTTCTTCCTGTTTTAATTTGATAAGTTAATCAGTTCTAGTGCATTCAATTATTATCTATGTAGATAACTTCCAGATCTAAATATCATTCCTAATCTCCAACCAGCACTATTTCTAGATCACAGCTACCTTCAATACATTTTGAAATAAATGCCCCATGGGCAGACACATGTCTAAAACAGAACACATTTTTTTCCCTAAACTTTCCCCTTTTTCAAATGCCCCCTATTTCTGTCAAGGATACCATAATCGGGGCGGCTAGGTGGCACAGTGGATAAAGCACCGGCCCTGGAGTCAGGAGTACCTGGGTTCAAATCCGGTCTCAGACACTTAATAATTACCTAGCTGTGTGGCCTTGGGCAAGTCACTTAACCCCACTGCTTTACAAAAACTTAAAAAAAAGAGTAGATGTCAAGGACTTCAAACAAAGGATGGGTTCAAAGATCCAACTGTTTGTCAAGTTGTGACAAGAAAGCAATTCATGTGAGAAAAGACCTAGATATTCTAATGGACCAAAAACTCAACAACTTAAAAACTATTATAATTTTGGGCTAAATTGATATTAGCATGATGCCCAAAATGAGATATTAGATTGCCCTAATGCCCTGTCAGATTCTGAGTTATTCTATCTAGTTCTGGGTAATCCCCTTAAGAATGATGAAGGATGGGGCAGCTAGGCGGAGCAGTGGATAGAGTTAGGAATACCTGACTCCTGGAGTCAGGAGTACCTGAATTCAAATCTGGCCTCAGACACTTAATAATTACCTAGCTATGTGGCCTTTGGCAAGCCACTTGACCCCATTTGCCTTACCAAAAAACCTTAAAAAAAAAAAAGAATGGTGAAGGAACTTGAAATCATGGCCAAAAAAAAAAGCATTTGAATGAATTGGTGATTGTTAGGCTTCAGAAGACTTAGGTAAAGGGGTAGGGCGGTATCTTTCACATATTTAAAGAGTTGCCATGCAGAAGAGGCATTAAATTTGTTGTTCTTGGCCAAGAAGTGTAATACTGGTAGCAACTCTTAAGGAAGGAGAGTTCAGATAAACCTAAAGAAAAAATTCCCTAGCAATTAGAGCTGCCTCAAAAATGTGATAAATACCTCAGTTAGGTAGGGAGGTTCCTATAACTTGAGAATTTCAAGGTCAAGTATGGATGACAACCAGTGGTGACCCAGAGCCATAATTTTCTTTCAGTCTTTAGGACCATATTCCTTTTCTCAACAAGTCTTGACCTGCTTACACCCCTTGGGTGAGCAGCAAGGCACAAGTTATTTATCTTCCAAAAGGATGGTGGACAACTGGGCCTCATCATCTGCCCTACTGCAATATCTTAGGAACCATTCAGTCTTCGTTGATCCCCACTAGACATATTCTCTCTCTCTCCCTTGCCTAATTTGAGTCCCTGGAAAGGAGGAACTGTCTTGTTTTTCATTTTGTATTCCCAGGATTTAATAATACTTGGCATAAAAGATTTTCTACCCATTTATCCTCTCATTCATCCATTCAAACAATGTATACAAATATCAGAAACCTAATATTTCTGATTATAACTTCTCCAGCCTTCCTAGACCTATCATTCACATTCATAATGATTGTTCCTCAGTACTTTTTTTTTTTAGGTTTTTGCAAGGCAAATGGGGTTAAGTGGCTTGCCCAAGGCCACACAGCTAGGTAATTAAGTATCTGAGACCGGATTTGAACCCAGGTACTCCTGACTCCAGGGCCAGTGCTTTATCCACTATGCCACCTAGCAGCCCTTCCTCAGTACTTTTTAAAGCCTTGCTCTGACTTCCTTTTCCTCACTTTCCATTCTCCACTTGTTAATCACTTCATCTCTGTATTGTCCTCTACTCATAAATCCCTAATCCCTCCCACCAGATCACAATCTATCTCTTGTCAGACTTAAGCCTTGAATTATATCCATGAGCTGCCTTTTCTATTCCAATTCATAGGCTGCAGAAGAAAGCAAAAGAAGCTAACACAACTGTGCATCCGAGGTACATTACAAATTTATGTTATTGATCTTCAACTGCTTTTGTTCCTTCCAAAATAATTCCTTATCCCATTTCCCACAGAAGCTACTACAAACTTTTCCCTCTATCCTCAGATCTCCCATACCATATGTTTACCTCACTTTCAGTTGTGGACCTTGACTCTTACTTTACTGAAAATATTTCACATAAATAATTTTTCCTCTTTGTCTCAAAACCTTTTTACATCATTTCTTTCTCTCCCATAGTTATCTAAGAGGTGGCCTTTCTCCTTGCAAAAGTCATCACCTTTATATTTGTATTTGCTTCCATACCCTCCTCTATTTTCCAGCTACTGCAATATTACCCACCTCTGCCACCCCTCTCAAATCTTCAACCACTTCCTATCTACTGTTTCCTTCTCTACTGCTATAGACCTAGGCCCTCTTAACTTCTCTTTCTTGGTCTCATCAGGCCTGAAGGATCAGTAGGATTTGGATAACCAAGGAGGAGAATGGATAGCTTAGAGACAGAAAGGTCCTTGTATTTGCTTTTATTTTGTACTTTTTTGATCCAGTCAGCATTTATCAAGTGCCTTCTAGGTGCCATGCATAATTAGGTACTGGAGATGCAAATATAATGAATGGATCAAAATACAAAATACAAAGCAAATACAAGGATCTTCCTTTCTTTAACTCTACCCATTCTCCTCCATGGTTAATCCAAATCCTACTGATCCCTCAGAACCAATGAAGTTCCACATTTCCTAAGGCATTCCCTGGTTCTGGTAACCTACAGTCATTAGTTTTTCCTTTTCTCTGAGGAAATATTGAAAGTCTCCACCAGTCAGGTGACTTTCAGATTTTCCTATAAAATGACTTCACTACTTCTCTGTCTCTTTTATGAATCTGGACTCAAGGCCCTCATCAGGATTATACCCAGTACTTTGTCATGTAATGCATCATGTCTTATTTTAAAGCTCTCTGTGTTATCTTATCCCAATACTAAACTGGAAGGTTTTTGCTAAACACTACTCAGATACAAAGATAGTGCCTGGCTCATATAAAAAGCACTTAATGAAAATGGATTGTTGCCTCTTGAATTTTCATTTTAAATACTAGAAGTCTATGAACTAGAACCTCAGTGCTTTGGCTGCAGGGACAATCAATTCTAATTCTTTGCATTTCTGCATAGGGCTGAAGTAGCAGTACGGAATTGTGATTAGATCACTAGATTTAGTCAGAAGACTAGGATTCTCAATTTAAATGAGATAATATAGGAAAATGTTTTTTAACTGTATAATGAAATAAAACTATAGGTTATTTTATTATTCTTACTGACATTCTAAAAAATGTTAAATGAATGAAAAAATGGCTTTAAAAATTTGTGTTCTAAAAGGATAAAGTTTCAATCATCTTGGAAAATGCATGTATTATTTTTCTAAGTAGAACATAAGTGATCCAATATATACACATACATAATACATACCTTTCTGTTTATCTATTTCAGGTGGGAGTGATCAGGTGAATGCGAAGGAGATCTTCGCAAAGGAGAGCTACATGGAGGAGATCTACGTGAAGGAGATCTACATGGAGAAGAGGTTCGGAAAGATGTAGCAAGACCATGTAGACGCATCTCCTGGATTGCTCGTTCTCTGTAACACAATATACTTGTCAAATCCAAGAAATTTATACTAAAAGCATTACTTCCATATAAATGCTAATACTTTTTCAGAGTATTACTCTAATTATTGATAAAAAAGAATGGATTTTCAATTAATTAGGCAGGTACCATATACATATATAAATATATGTATATATACATATATAAACACATACATATATACATATATAAAAGTCAAATCTGTCATGCAAAATTTAAAGATCAATGATAAATAGAAAAATAATTCTAACACATACATATATATGTATGTATATATGAATGGGAGAAACACAAATCCATCCCTATTAATTCCTGGAAATAATATGTGAAATAAATTGTAAAAGGAAGAACTAATATATTTAGGTAATTCTGACCACTGACATTGGTCTCTGCCTAACCATGGAATTTTAAGAGTTGGAAAGGACTTTGGTGACTATCTAGTTCAATTCCTATTCCAATGAACCTCATCTATAACATACCTCATATATGAATATCAAATGAGAGAGAACCCACTACTGCCCAAGGTACTGCATTCCACATTTGAGTAGTTATAAAGTTTTTCTTTAAATTAAGTCTAATTTTGTCTATTACTTCCACCTGGGGCAAAAGCGAGCAAATCTAATTCTTCTTGGTAACAACCCTTCAAATACTTTAACACAGTTATCACGTTCTTAGTTCTCCACCCACCCCAATCTTCCCTTCACCAGGTAGTCATCCCTGTAGTACTTTCAACTGACCCTCATATAGATAAACTCAGTAGCCTTCACCATCAGGGTTGCCATCCTATGCATATTCTCCAATTTATTAATGTATTTCCTAAAATGTGTTGCCAATTGCTTAAAATAATATCCCAGATATGGCTTGACCAGGGTAGAATATAGCTGGACTACAAGGCTCCTATTCCAATAATCAAAAATTGCATCACATTTTTTTTGGCTGTTATGTAACATTTGACTTATACTAAGCTCGCTGTCCACTAAAACCTTTAGATCTTCTTCAGATCAATTACTTTTGAGACAAATTTTCAAAGTCTTTTACTTTGGAAAGGAATTTGTTTTTTCAAGATTGGATCTTCTTATCTGGTCTGAGCTGAAATTGTAGGTTGGTGGCCCCCATTCCCAGAGGCTCATCATATTGGTCACAGGTCTACTGAAGATACCTAAACAGTTTTATTCCTACAGCAACTCAACTCTCAAACCTCCACAGTGGAGACTACAAGAATGCAATCTAGCACAGAAAGAAACTTTAAAAAAAACCCCACAACTATGACTATTGGCACCAAACATATCACCATATCATGACTGGGTACTATATCACACCACTGATCATATCAGCTACAATTATTATCAAATCTAAAACAAACTGACAATACATGCTAAGATAGATGTTCACAATGCATTGGCATTGAATACTAGAATACTAGAATAACATAATTTTTATGTTTCAGCACCAGTGGTCCTTTGAAATTATAAGTGAATACAATCTTATAAAATCTACCAATACTTCTGCGAACACAACTTCTATGTGTTTACATTGATCTGAAAGTCAACAAAGTTATTCATGTCAAATGAATCAAAAAAATTTCCATTCCTATTTTTCCCCAATCTTTTCCTTAGTTCCTTACATCAGTCCTCTTTCCCGCTACCTAAAACTCTCTTCTCAAAACAATGACTGAAACATTAGTTATTTTCATTTAATCATGAGTCCTTTTCAGATCTGATTTCTGCTGATAAATTATTTCAAGGAATTATTGGGGGGGGGAACAGAAATAATCTAAGTTTCTTTTTTTTTTTTTTTTTGCAAGGCAAATGGGGTTAAGTGGCTTGCCCAAGGTGACACAGCTAGGTAATTAGTAAATGTCTGAGGCCAGATTTGAACTCAGGTATTCCTGACTCCAGGACTGGTGCACTATCTACTGCACCACCTAGCTGCCCCAGAATCTGAGTTTCTAACAGGGAAAAAACCCCAAAGTCTAGAACTCATTGCCTTGAAGACAGATTAATTATCTCTCCATTTTTTTCCCTAAGAATAAGTCTAGCTTTCTTCCCTAAGGCTTCCACATGCTGGAGAGTCTTCCTACTTCAATTTCCAAATCTAGCTTTAATGAGTACTAATAATAATGTTGATACACATTGAATAGACCATCCATAGTCTTTGGTTCTGGAGTTTTTGCCACCTTGAGTTTGTAAACATTCAAAAGATCTAAAGACTGACCTTTCTGTTGAGGGAAACAAGGAACAGTTCAACATGCTGTTAAAAAACATGGAAAGCGATCCAGCAATACCACTACTGGGTCTATACACTGAAGAGATGATGAAAAAGGGAAAAACCTTACTTGTACAAAAATATTCATAGCAGCCCTGTTTGTGGTGACAAAGAATTGGAAATCAAGTAATTGTCCTTCAACTGGGGAATGGCTTAGCAAACTGTGGTATATGTATGTCATGGAACACTATTGTTCTATTAGAAACCAGGAGAGATGGGAATTCAGGGAAGCCTGGAGGGATTTGCATGAACTGATGCTGAGTGAGATGAGCAGAACCAGAAAAACACTGTACACCCTAATAGAAACATGGGGGCGATGATCAACCTTGATGAACTTGTTCATTCCATCAGTGTGACAACCAGGGATAATTTGGGGCTGTCTGCAATGCAGAATACCATCTGTATCCAGAGAAAGAACCGTGAATTTTGAACAAAGTCCAAGGACTATATCCCAATTTGACGGTAGGAAAAAAAACCTGATATCTTATTGTCTGATCTTACTATCTCTTATACTTTATGTTTCTTCCTTAAGGATATGATTTCTCTCTCATCACATTCATTTTGGATCAATGTATGCCATGGAAACAATGTAAAGACTGGCAAATTGCCTTCTGTGTGTGGGGGGAGGGAAGTAAGATTAGGGGAAAAATTGTAAAACTCAAAATAAATAAAATCTTAAAAAAAATGGAAAGACCTACATGAAAGTGAAGTGAACAGAAACGAACCAGAACATTGTATGTAGTAAGAGCAATACTGATAAATTATTCTCAGCCCCATACAATGATCTAAGACAATTCTGAGGAACTTATGAAGAAAAATACTATCCACTTCCAGAGAAAGAACTAATGGAGTCTGAATACAGACTGAAGCATACTTTTTTTTTTATTTTTTTTGATCTGTGCTTTATTTTATAGCATGACTAGAAATATGTTTCACATGACTCCAAATGTATGATCTATGTCAAATTGCCTGCCTTCTCAAGAATGGGGAGGGAGAAAATTTTAAAACTCAAAATTTTATTTTTTTAAAACTATTTTCTTTTTCCCAATTACATGTAAAGACAATTTTCAACATTTATTTTTTTAAAAATTTAATTTTCAAATTTCCTCCCACCCCTCTTAAAAAGTTAATTATTTTAAATAGGTTTTTTTGTGCGATCATATAAAACAGATTTCCATATTAATTATGTTGGGAAAGAGGAAATGGAACAAAAGAAAACACACACACAAAATAAAGTAAAAACAATATACTTTGTTATGTATTCAGACTCCAATTCTTTTTGGATGTGGACAGCATTTTCTATTTATGAGCTCTTATTGTACTGACAAGAGCCAAGTTATCCAGCATTCATTATCACATAACATTGCTATTACTGGGTACAATGTTTTCTTGCTTCTGCTCTCTTCACTTTTTATCAGTTTATGTAAATCTTTCCAGGTGTTCCAAAATCATCCTGCTTGTCATTTCTTACAGTACAATAGTATTCTATTACATCCATATATCACAATTTGCTCAGTCATTCCCCAATGAGCATCCTCTAAATTTCCACAAAAAGACTGCTATAGATATTTTTGTACATATCTTTTTTTTCCCTTTTCTCTGATTTCTTTGGGATAGACATAGTAGGGGTATTACTGGATCAAAGGGTAAGCACAGTTTGCCCTTTGGACATAAGAATTCAAAATTAAAAAATACAAATGTTAAAATTTCCTTTTACATGTAACTTTTTTTTATTAGGTTCCCTTAAAAGGAAAGATGCAGATAATACAGCAAATCCTGAGCACAGTATAGCAAATCTTAGCCCTGTATCAAGGGAAATCTCACCTAGGATCCCTGTTCTTAAGGAGTATGATTGTCAAACTCTATATGGATCATATGTACTCCCTTAAGGATTTGAGATCTCATTGATATGAATATTCATAGCTTTAATCCATACATGGGCTGACTATCCTGAGTTACTCTCATCCCTGTCCTCCCATAAATTCCTGATGGTGAAGGGAAGGGACAGAACAGGTACCATTTGTGTTCACACAATGACATGAGAATTATCTTGTCATTGTGTGAACACAAATGGTACCTGATGATGTCCATGAACTCTTCCTTACTCTTGCTAAGTGACAAGTCGGTTTATTTTTCTTGTCTTTATGGGCTAACATGCTTTATGATAAGAATATCAGAACTGATATGATTCAGATATGGTAATAGATAAAACTCACTGGTCAGTTGACAAGGAGCTTATACTGAGAGTATTAACAATTCATTTAATGCTTACAGACAGACTAAAATTTGTGATCCTCAAATTATTCTGCATTCATTTCCACCACTCTGCCACTGTTATTGCAGAAATGGATAGGCATTGTTTGGATTGAAGGTCATTTTGTATTTTAATTTGTTTAATAAGTTGCGAATGCCAAAGAATTCATCATCAAGTGGTCACCCTTTCATGATGGCCTCTCCATATTTAGCTAAGCTCATCCACAGAAAGGGAATGTAATCTTTATCCAGTACCATACTAAAACACTTTCGAGTATGATAGAATCTGTGTGTGTTTATGCTATATTTGCAAGGCCTTTAAGGAATGAGAGTCACCTCTATGCTACAATAAAGCATCAGAGTAGTACTTTGTGTAGGAACTTCTATGATTATAGATAGTATTACTCATATAGCTTAATCATGTGTTAATGTAGCAACTTAAAAATCAGATAGTATATCAATTTATACTATAAATTTTTCCTTACCGTTCAAATTGCTCAGTTAAAAGCTGCCTTTTTAAAAGCTCGTTGTCTGACTGCAATTGTGTAATTTTACCTCGAAGTGTGTTAGTCTCTCGTATATGAGTGGCTCTAAAAAAAATTTGCAATCATAAAGAAAAAGTGAAAAATATTTTATTTTGCATTTTTCCAATAAAGATGAACTTCTGGGAAGGAACATGAAAGAACTATATATAGCTATAGGAAGACCTCAAAAGTAACTGTTCACAGGTTATAGGTTAAGAGTTTGCAAGAAAACATGCTGCAAATTACAAATAAGAGAACTGCAAATGTATACCATGGAAACAGTGTAAAGACTGTCAAAATGCCTACTGTGGGGGGCTGGGAGAGGGAGAGAAGTAAGATTAGGGGAAAAGTTGTAAAACTCAAAATAAACAAAATCTTTAAGCAAAAAAAAGAGAATTGTGAATCAGAACAACTGAGGTTTCACTTTACAACAGAGCAGATAATCATTTGAAAGAGTTTGGTTTGACTACGCAAAAAAGATAAGATTAAGTGCATTAAGAATGTCTTCAATTCAGATTTAACATTCACTTGAATTCATAGAATAGGGTATGGCCATCAATCTATGACAAAAAAAAAATCGATGAATTTGGAACTAGAACTGAATAGGAAGAAGGAAGGATGGATTGTAAAATTCTTTTACTGGCCCCAAGTTACCCATAAAAGCAAAAGACCATTTTATAAATATCAATAATCTATCACTCTCATTATAAAATAACAAGAAAAGGAAATCAAGTAGGTAAAAATAATAAAAAAGATGCAAATTGTCAATCCTGAAGGAGTTGTGAAAAGATAAATCTATACCTGTATAAAATATGTATTAAACATAGGTAAAAATACATACTTGGACACAGGTGATATACCTATCCATATGATACAGATAGATAAATAAACAGATGTCAATTTTGCACATGTCCTTCTTGGTTGTATATATAACTAAGCCTCTGAGGGTAGCAGACCTCATTCACTGTCATAGGAGGCCACTTTACTTACCTTTTTCTTTTAAAAGAAGGGAGATTTCAACTGTGTGCTATTTGTAGGCAATAACTGAAAAATGACAATAGTATAAAAAGCCAAAGTTTTCAACAATAGGAAAGAGTAGTAAAGTATAACTAAAGAGTTGTGAGATCAAAACCAGATCAGAATCAGGCAACAACAAGTCTACAGATTACTAGGGCTATATAAGAGCTTGAAACAAATTGAATATTCATTGAATCTTAGAAATCTGATTTAAACACAAACTGAAAGATAAGAAATTGAGGCCCAGAGAAATGCACAAAGTCATGAACCAATATAAGCAGAAGAGTCAGGAAAGAAACAAAGGTCTCCTAACTATCATATTTCAGTGTTCATGACAAAAACAACAACAATAACAATCAATTTTTATATAGGTTAGGTTTGAAAAGTGTTTTACATAAATTATCTTATACAAACAAAACATAAGAAATATAAAGAAAGTAATTACAGATATTATTAGCCCTATTTTACAGATGAAAACATGGTGGTTCAGAGGTAAAATAACTTATTCATGATAATAATTCAGTAACAATGCCAGAGAATAATTTAAATCTATAGTGGACACTTGGATCGATCCAACATTTCATCCAGTACAACACAACTTCTACTACACTACAATAATGACTAATTATGTTGCGATGAAGAACACTAAAAAAGGAAAAGGATAGAAGTTTAAACAAGAAAAGAAATTTAAAAAATGAATCTCAAGAGGCAGAAGGGAAAACCGACCCATGTTAAGAGGCTGGAATAGAAAAATGTTTTATAGAAAAATATACCGAACATTTGAAAATAGAAAGTCAATTTAAGTTCTTTCTAAAGAGTGTAAAGCAGGATACTCCAAGGAGGAAGCAGCTGCTTGGTCTCCAGGAATGACCAACTAAACCTATGATTACTATGAGTGAAGAGAGAAATCAGCCAGTAAGAGGTATTTGAACAAATGAACTCTAATGGTGGTTGTTGACTCTCTAATGAGGCATGATGTGGGATGTATCAACTTGAAAAAAGTAGACAGAGTTCCTGTCTTAAAAGGGATACAGTAGAGAATTTTCCTCAAAAACTGTCAAAACACAAGATGATTACTCACTTCTGAACATTCCTGTGGGTAGCAAATGATACTGGCAGTTGCCAAGTATAGGGTAAGATGGCAAAGAAAGAGAGAAAAGAAGAAATGAGAAGTTTAAAACTGGTTAGGAAGATGGTATATGAGAGGAGGATTAGAATTTCTGGACTAAGGTTTAAAATACAGCTCCTGGACTTCCAGCCAAGATGGCGGAGAGAAGACAGGCACAGTTCTAAAGTCTCCTGATCTCTTCCCCATCTATCACATGAAACAAACCTCTTAAAAGAAATCTGACCCACAAAACCCAGAAAGAAAAGCCAGGGGAAAGAACATCTACCTCAGGATTTGTCTCCAGCAGCAGCTTTGGCCGAATTCAGGCAGGTGAGTCTGGGCTCAGAGGGAGGATCAGCCCCGGATCAGCCAGATTAACAGCTGAATTGAAACCAGGAGTCAGAGGGACATGAAAAGGTAAAAAAAAGGGGGGGGCGGGGCGGTAAAAGAAAAAAAACATGCAATGCAGTAAGTTGAAACTGGCTATATCCAGCATGGGGGCGGGGGGGGGGGTAAGATTCTCATAAATCTTGATAATTGTAACTCTAACAGAGAGAATACACCTGGCCAGACATGATGGACATTCATGACCTATCCATGAGACTGCTATCTAATGGGATGTAACTGGCTTTAACCCCACTTGGGAGAAAGACTCTAATAACTCTCAGGCTATGACTTAGAACGATCTAAAAATACACAGGAAAGAGACTGGAGGAGGGAGGGGACTGAATGGGGTAAATCTCATTACACTAAGAGGTACAAAAAACCTATGGTAATAGAAGGGAAGAAGGGAGCAGAAGACAAACACCTGAATCTTCTTCTCATCAGACTTGGCTTAAAGTCAACCTACACATACTTAGTTAACTTATAAAACATCTAACCTTCCAAGTATTAAAAGGGGAAAAGGGGAGGGGGGTACAGAGAAAGGGAAGGGGAGTGGGGGGAAAAGGGGGAAATAACAAAAGGAAGGGAAGGGAAAAAGGGAAAGGGGAAAGAAAGGGGAGGGTGTGATATAGGAGGGCAAACACACTGAAGGGGGTGGTATTCAGAAACAAAATACTGGGGAATATGGATAAGGGGGGGAAGGGGGAAAATACAGAGAGAAGATAACATAGAGGGCAATAAAGAATTAGTAATCATAACCTTAAATGTGAATGGGATGAACTCTCCCTTAAAACGTAAGTGAATAGCAGAGTGGATTAAAAACCAGAATCCTACAATATGCTGCTTACAAGAAACTCATTTGAAGCAGAGAGATACATATAGAGTAAAGGTAAAAGGTTGGAGCAAAATATATTTTGCTTCAGCTGAAGTAAAAAAAAAGCAGGGGTAGCAATCCTTATCTCAGACAAAGCAGCAGCAAAAATAGATAGCATTAAAAGAGATAAGGAAGGAAACTTTATCCTCCTAAAAGGTACCATAGACAATAAAGTCATTTTAATATTGAATATATATGCACCCAGTGGGACAGCATCCAAATTCTTAGAGAAGAAGCTGAAAGAACTACAGGAAGACATAGACAGCAAAACTCTACCAGTGGGAGACCTCAACCTCCCGCTATCAGATCTAGATAAATTGAATCATAAAATAAACAAGAAAGAAGTTAAGGAAGTAAATAGATTGTTAGAAAAATTAAATATGGTAGACTTATGGAGGAAACTGAATGGGGATAGAAAGGAATATACCTTTTTCTCTGCAGTACATGGAACTTATACAAAAATTGACCATGTACTAGGACATAAAATACAGCTCCTGGTCAGGGATGACGTAAACCTAGCTAAAGGGATATTTGCAAATTTAATCAACTAATTGAACTAAAAGGAAAGAGAGAAAAAATGCTTACCCAATCTATCAGACCACAGAAGAACCACAATGTAGGAAGAACAGTTTTTAAAGACACTCAAAAGTACACAAAAATCCAAGAAGTCAATAACAAAACCCAAGGCTTCAAATATCTTTAGGTAATCATAAAATAAAGAAGAAGGAAGTCTGACATTAAACACTCGATTTTGGAAAGGTTGATAAAAAGTGGTTTAGAGGAAAAATAGGTAGGAATTCATTCATGAAAATCCATAGTGGGAAAATCAGCCCAGAAAACTCAGGAAGCTAAGGAATAAAATTATGACAACACAATGAAAAACAATTCCCAAGTGGAGAAATAATGAGAGTTGTCTAAAGAAGCTTCATAATTTCTTAGAGACTATTTAATTGATACTGGTCTGAATATAATTTTCACAATTCATGTTGTGTTCTTAAAATACAATCTTTAGTTGTACAGCCATGTATTTAATGTTCAGGAAAGTATATATATATATATATATATATATATATATATATATATATATATATATATATATATATGAACAATGGAAGAGATGTAGAGAAAGAAGAATGGAAAATTACAAATGATCAGGAGAACTTTTAGTTCTTAATCTAAAGGCAAACTTGAAAAGATTTATACAAAATTATTTCCCCAAAACATTCCTATGGACAGACAGATTATATTTCATGTATATATTTACTGTGCACCTGCATACTCATTTTTTAAAAAATTATAAGTGATCTTCAACAAGCAACTGTCAATATACTGCTTAGTTTAGGAAACTTACAGTTTGCTCTCAGAAATGGTTAACAGGTCTTTAAGTTGAAGAATTTCTGAATTTTTCTCATGTGAAGTCATATGAGACTGAAATTCTTTGTCTCTATTCGTAGCCAACAGTGTTTCAAGGTTGTCAACTGTAATTCTCTCGCTTGACAATTGTTTTTTTAATATTTCTGTTTCTGTTTTTGCAGTTTCTACTTCTTCCAAGGCCTATAAAGGAAAAGAAAATGCATTTAGAGTAATAATGTTTACCAATCCATAAATTGAGACTTTTTAACTGTGAAATATTTCAATATATATTCTCAGAGAGCTTATTAAAATGTTGCAATTTAGACAATAGCTAAAAATTATTAAAACTACAAAGATATTGTTAAAATATGGTTCGATGAATTAATCAATGCAATGACCAATCAAGATCCTTTCCACTTAATTTATTGACTGACTTTCCCCTCCATTCCTGTTCTTAACATCCTGAACTTCATGTTCTCTCTTGTTCTCACTCCTGGCACCAGACTATCCTCTTCCAAGCCTGTCCCCCATTCCCCTTGGTGAATCCCTCCAGGAGCCTCCCCAAGTGAAGGAATCCAGGCCAGTCTGCTGGCACCATTCTCTTCCTGCCTTTCAACATTCTGTCTCTGGCTTAATCCCTCCCTTTCTTCCCAACAGTTTTCAGCTCCCTCTTGTTGATTTCCTTCATTAGAATATATGGTCCTTGAGGCAGGAAATATTTCTTTTTGTTTTTGTGCCTGGCACTTAATAATGTTTGTCCTTCATTTTCAAAGAAAACCATGACATCAGGGAGGTGATGCCATGACAAGCATGTGAATTGGATTTGACTGAGAGGGGACTATGCTAAATCACCAGCTTCTCTTTCTCCTCCAAAGCCATCTAGGTCCAGTGGCCAGTTATTAATCAGGATGACTGGAGATGGCTTTGGATGTGAGACAATCAGGGTTAAATGACTTCCTCAAGGTCACACAGCTAGCAAGTGTCTGAGGCCAAATTTGAACTCCCATCCTCTTGAATCCAAGGCCAGTGATCTATCCACTGTGCCAAGTAAACAGCTTCCTTTTTTGTAGAGGACTAAGAAGATACAATGTAACCCTACTCTTAAAAGACAGGTCATGGACTCAAAATAGAGAATTACAAAAGCATTTTTTGACTTGGTCAATGAGGAAATTTGTTTTACTTTAATATCAATTTGCTTGAATTTGTAACAATAATTTTTTCTTTTTTCAAAATACTAATTGAAAAAAGTAAAATTAAATAAGATTTCCATTCAAAATCATACAACAAATGTATAAAAAACTATATAATCTTCAAAATGTGTCTTTATAAAATGGCTTTATTTTTATATAACAAGAATAAAAAAAGGGGCGTCTAGGTGGCGCAGTGGATAGAGCACTGGCTCTGGAGTCAGGCGTTCAAATCCAACCTCAGACACTTAATAATTACCTAGCTGTGTGGCCTTGGGCAAGCCACTTAACCCCATTGCCTTGCAAAAACCTAAAAAATAAAATAAAATATGATAAAATTATTTTACAGATAGGAAAGTAAAAAAAATCAAGAGATTGATATCAAGAAGAAATTAGTTCAAAATGAAAAATAAAAAATATATACACTAAAAATTCCATTATTATAAAATACTTTATAATATAAATTGTGAGTTTTATTATATCTATATAAATATATGTATATATACATATATACACATATACACCATAACTATAAAGACTTAAATATAGATATATCTATATATGTATATGTATATCTATATCCATATCCATACACACACACACACACACACACACACCCCCCACAACTATAAAGACCTAAAAGACTTAATTGAAATAGTAATACTACAGTGATTTGCTTTTTGGTTTTTATACCAAGGAAACAATCGTGGTTTACTTAAGTAACAGAGATCACATTCCATTCTCCTTGGTTCCAAATCTCAGATTATTTGTAAATATTAATAAAATTTTTAATTTGTATAAGACAAATACAATCATGGTTATAAAAAGGTCAGTCAAATCAACAAGCACTCCTTAAGTGCTTACGAGGGTCAAATACTCTGATAACACTAGTGATACAAAGAAAGGCAAAAACATAGTTCTTGACTTCATTTTAGCAGAGGAGACAATGTGGAAATAACTAGGTCTATAAAAGATATATGGAGTGTAAAAGAAAGTAGGCACAATCTGAGTTGAGACTTGAATAAAGTTGGGCTAATGAGGAGGGAGTGGAGAGGAGGAAGAGCTAGGTCTGAAGAGGCCCATACAAATGCAGAGTAAGGAGATTAAAGTGTGGGACAGCAGATGAATTGTAAGAGGAGAGTGCAACTGGAAGACAGCAGGTGATAAAAGCAGAGGGGAAGAAGACTGCAAAATTAGGAAGAATGGGATCAGGTTGTGAAGAGCTTTTGTTTTCAGTTTTTTTATTTTTGCAAGGCAATGGGGGATAAGTGACTTGCTGAAGACCACACAGCTAGGTAATTGTTAAGTGTCTGAGGATGAATTTTAACTCAGATCCTCCTGACTCCAGGGCCAATGTTCTATCCATGGCACTACCTAGCTGCCCTGTGAAGAGCTTTATTTTATTTTATTTTTAGGTTTTTGCAAGGCAAATGGGGTTAAGTGGCTTGCCCAAGGCCACACAGCTAGGTAATTATTAAGTGTCTGAGACCGGATTTGAACCCAGGTACTCCTGACTCCAGGGCCGGTGCTTTATCCACTATGCCACCTAGCTGCCCCATGAAGAACTTTTAAATGTGAAAATAAAGACTTTATTTTTGATTCTGGAAGTGGCAGGAAATCAATGGAATTTATGAAATATAGGGAAGGGTGGAGTAGTACCTAAAACTTGAAAAATCAGCTTGAAACCTAAGGAGGAGGAGAGGAGTAACTAAAATTTGAAAAATCAGCTTGATATCTAAGAGGAGAATAGACTGGAGTGGAGAAAGACTTGAAGGAGGAACAACAATTGCAAGGCTCTCCTGAATCAGTGTAGTAGCTGAGTAAATGGAGAGAAAGAAGCATATGTGAAAAATGTTTTGAGGATAGAAATTACCACAGATTGGCTAATAGGGTAAGTGAGGAGTTGAAAATAAGACCATCATCATCATAGACTGAGTGGGAGAACAGTGATGTCCTTGATAGTAAAATGTAAGCTGTGGAAAGGATTTGATTGGAAAATTTGGAGATGCCCTTTGGACATTGAATCTGTGATGTCTAAAAGATACCTGGTAATAAGAGACTAGATATCAGGTGAGAGGTTATGGATGAATAAATAGACCTGGGAATCATCTGCATACAGATAATAACCAAAACACTGGAAACTCATGAGATGACCAAGTGACATAATATAGAAAAAGAAAAGGGTGTAGGATAAAGCCTAGGTAGAACTTCCCCCCCACCCCCAGGATTAAAAGATATGAACTGCATAATGTTCCAGTAAAGGAGGTTCAGAAGGGGTCAGTCAAATAGGAGAACTAGAAAATAACAGCATCCCCAAAACCAGAAGAGGGTGAAGCAATAATGTCAAAATCTGTAGAGAGATCAAGAAGGACAAGACTGAAAAGAGGCAATTAATTTGGACAACTAAGATATCACTGGGGACTTTAGGAAGAGAAATTTCAGCTTCATGAGGGGATCAGAGGTCAAGTTGCTAAAAGGTTTAAAAATGAAAATGGGAAAAAATTGAGACAGGGAGCATAGATAGCTTTCTCTAGAAGTGTGACTGAGAAGGGGGAAGAGATATTAAGATGTTAGCTACTAGAGATTGAATGATTTTTTTCCCCTCAAGGATCACACCATTTAATGTGAACAACAATGTACAAGCAAGATATGGGTAGGATAAAATGGAAATAATCAGCAGAAGGAAGATGTTAAAGTAAAGAGAGATCAGGAAAGCCTCCTTATAGAAGGTGGAATTTTTGTAAAAAAAAATTTCCAATTACATGTAAAGATAATTTCAATATTCATTTTTGTAAAATTTTTTCCCTTCCACTCTACCCTCTCTTCCCTAGGATAATAAGTAATCTGAAATGGATTATACATGTACAAAGATGTTATACATTTCCATATTAGTCACACTGTGAAAGAAAAATCAAAACAGAGAGAAAAACTACAAGAAATAAAATTTTTTAAAAAAGTAAAATTGTATGCTTTGATGTACATTCAGAGTTCAGAGTTCTTTCTCCAGATGTGGATGGCATTTTCCATCACAAGTCTTTTGGAATTGTCTTTGATCACTATATTGCTGAGAAAAGTTAAGTCTATCATAGGTGAACATCAAACAATGTTCCTCTTACTGTGTAGAATGCTCTTTTCATTCTGCTCACATTACTCAGCATTTCTAGGTTTTTTCTGAAGTCTGCCAGTTCATCATTTCTTACAGTATAATAATATTCCTTTATATTCATATAACACTATACCATAACTCGTTCAGTCATTCCCCAATTGGTGGGCATCATCTCAATTTCCAATTATTTGCCATCACAAAAAGAACTGCTATAAATATTTTTGTACAGGTGAATAGAAGGTAGGATTTTAGCTGGGGGAAAACCAGGAAGCAGAGACAAGGAGAGAAAGAATTCCAGGCACATGGGTCAGAGAATAAAAATGTACAGAGCTGAAAAATGGCAAATGATGTGTTTGTGTGTAATGTGTTTCCACACAGATCATAGAGATGTGGCAGAGCATGAGATGGGAGGGGACTGGAAAGGTTGGAAAGGGGTAGCCAGGTTAGAAGGGCTTTTAATATCAAGCAAAGGATTTGATATTAGAGGTGACAGAAACTGCTCCAATGAAGTGAATGGGAGAAGGGAGAAAATGAAGTGGACATAAGCACTATGAGATAACATGCCTGACACATTTTTATGAAGAAAGGAAACTGATATAAGTTTTCTCATATCTTTGGATCTTCTCCCCAGAACCAAAGAACAGCTCTATTTCTTTATTAAAACTTCTCATCCTTCCTTCAAATATCAGAGAATAATATACAACGTTTGCCTTATAGAATACCTGCTCTCTTTGGACACTTCCATCACTTTAGTACAATTTCTCATCACCTCACATGGGACTATTGTAATCCTCATACCTCAAGACTTTCCAAGTGCCAATCCTCATTCACTGAACTGTCAAATTGATCTTCCTAAAGCATGGATCTGACCATGTCACCCTCCAGTAGCTCCCTATTATTCCAGGTTCAAATATAAAATCCTTTGTTTGGATTTTAAAGCATTAGAAAGCCTGTCCCTTCCCTACCCTTCTAGGCTTCTTACACTTTACTCTCCTGTAGTTATTTAGCTATTCTGTTTCCCTGAAAATAAGACCAAGCATGATTTTTTCAGGATGCTTGTAATATAAACCCTACTCCCAAAATAAACCCCAGTTAAGATCGTCAGCCAGACAGACACATTTAGCATGTTAGTTGCAACACAAGACAGATGTTTTGAATCATAAAATAATAAGATTAATATATAATTATAAATAATACATTAATACTTAAAATAAATCACAACAAATTATAATTATTTGTAAATACCCAAGAGGGCACCTTTTGAGGAGAGGTAAATGCCTATGTAAACAGATGAAATAAAACTTATTGCTGAATGGCATGATGCATAAAAAATGTACACACTTGATGATGTTTGGATGGAAAGAAAGCCCCACCTCTAATCATCACTAAGGGCAAAAAAGAGGATTTGAATGTGTTTCAGGCATTAATGTTCTGGAAACTGAAGAAGTCTGGTGCCTCCAAGCAATTATGAGGAAATGGCTAGAAAGGTCTGCTAGTCTGGGATTCAGCCAGCACTCATGGCACTTAAAGACATGAAGAACAACCTTGCAGAGAGAAGAAAAAGACAAATAATGATTCCTGTTGGAATGACTTTCTCCAGATATCCCCCTGAAAAAGAAACCTTTGGAGCAAAAAATTAATATAAGACCTGAACATATTTTCAGGGAAATGTAGACAGTGTCCCTGACCTCCTTAATATTCTTCACACACAATAGTTATCTCCTATATCTGATATCTCTCACTGACTGCCCTTCCTTCCTGGAACACTCTCACTCTTCATTCTTATCTCCTTGCTTCACTGGCTTCAATCCCCAGGTAAAATCTCACCTCCTGCAAGAAGTCTTTCCCAACCACATTAATTCAGTGGCTTCCCTCTGTCAGTTATTTCCTATTTATCCTGTCCATAGCTTGCTTGTCAATGTTTGTATGTTGTCTATCCCATTAGAGCTCTTTGAGTGCAGAAACTATCTTTTGCCTTTCTATGCAATTCTAGAGCTAAGTGCAGGATTTAATAAATGCTAAATGATTGATGTTTGAAATATTGTATCATTTCTCAATGACAGAGATAGCTACTAAGTAGTGCAGTAGATAGACTGCTGAGACTGGAGTCAGGAAGACTCAGCTTCCTGAGTTCAAATGTGGTCTCAGACTCTGTCTAGTTGTGTGACCTTGGTCAAGTCACCTAACCTTGTTTGCCTCGGTTTCCTCATCTACAAAATGATCTGGAGAAGGAAACAGTAAACCACATCAGTATCCCTGCCAAGAAAACCCCAAATGAAATCACAAAGAGATAGACTCAGATTAAAACAACTCAACAACTATGTTCTAAGCACTGGAGATACAAAAGAACGTTCTTGCCCTTAGGAGCTCACAATCTGATGAAATCAAGAAGAAAAGAGGGAGTCAACAGTGTCACATGCTGCAACCAGGGTAAAAGAGCCAGAGAATTTTATGATAAGGAAGTAGGGAGAAGTGATCTGGAAGACAGTGATAAGAATGGAAGTAAGATTGCAAGAAGCTGAGAAATGAGGGAGTACTTGGGGGAGATCTGGTATAGCCTCACAATTCATGTAGACGGTTATTTCTACAACTACGTCAGTGACTGAATCAGATCTTTAGAGCTAGAAGGGCTTTTTGAGTTCATTGAGTTCAAACTCACATGTCACTTATTTATTTGGAAGCAACTAAAGGTAAATGACTTGCCCAGGATCACACAACTAGTAACTATCAGGTCAAATGTGAATACAGGTCCTCCTGACTCCAGGGCCCCCCATGCTCTATCTTCTGTCCAAGCCTACAGTAGTCACTTAATAAAGGCTGATTGATTCTTTTTTTTTTAAGGTTTTTGCAAGGCAAATGGGGTTAAGTGGCTTGCCCAAGGCCACACAGCTAGGTAATTATTAAGTGTCTGAGACCGGATTTGAACCCATGTACTCCTGACTCCAGGGCCGGTGCTTTATCCACTGTGCTACCTAGCTGCCCCAGGCTGATTGATTCTTTCCAAATGCTTCAGTGCCAGTAAGCTCTATAGATCTCCCACTTCTGTCTGCTTCAAGTTTTTACATTTAACATGTTTTGGTGGACAGCACCTCAAAGCGTTGTTATGAGGATCAGATGAGATGACATAGGTAAACTTATAGATTCAAGTCACCAGCTTCTGAATGTGATCTTGAAAAGTCAAAGAAAATTTCATCAAGATGACCAAGTGGTATTTCACACTCTCCATAGCTCCCAACTTCATTCCTTTCTGGGCTTCACTCCTGAGACTCTCCAGACTTTTAGTACAAAAGCTGCCTCACCATGAAAATTCTTTCCAACCCCTGAATGAAGGCTTTTTGAGAGAGAGAGAGAGAGAGAGAGAGAGAGAGAGAGAGAGAGAGAAAGGCAGCAGGGGAGAAAAGCTCTAATAGAAAGAGAGAGACTTAATATAGAGAAAGAATGAGAATGTTAGTGAGGGTAATCATCTGCATAAGATGGTAATGATGGCATCAAGGGTGCACGTGGGTCTTTTTATCTAAGAGTTCAACAAAAGAGATTATAGGGGAAGATATTTAAGTGGTTTGAGAAGAGTAAAGGAGAATGGTTTGGTGAGCTATGACAAGCTAAGAGGAGAGGAAAAAGAGAAAATATTTAATGAAAGGAATATCAGCTAACATTTGTGAAGCAACTACTATGATCATAATATTGATTTAGAATATAAGAGTGATTGCCCGGGCAGTCAAAGCCAGTTTATATTTTCAAGGAACATAAAAGAGAGAGAACAAAAAAACAGTATTTACTCATGTATTTTTTTCCCTCTCACATCTCTCCTCAACCCATTATGAGGGAAAAATTTAAAAGTTCTTTTTACTGAACACTCCTTTAACAAATTTTTTTATTTAAAAAACAAAACCAAATGAAGTGCAGCCAAGATGGCAGAGAAAAGTAAGGTACTTCCCTGAGTTCTCAGCTTCCTTCACAAAAATAAACAATCAAGCCTCTAAATGGATTTTAGAGTGACAGAACACACAAAAGCCAGAGTGGACTAATTTTCCAGTTTAAGATATCTTGGAAGGACTTTTAAAAAGTCTGTCTCACTCAGGTGAAGAAAGTGTGCAGGTATCTAATGAGTATAAGGGAAGCTAAGCCACAGTACAGATCAGCTACCAAGACTCCTTGGTCCTGGCTCTGCAGGCCAGCTATAAAGCTTCCAGCCCCAGTGCAGAAGGCAAGCTGCAAGCCCAGAACCTTTGTGCTGATGGTAGGACTAAGCCAGGAAACTCCAGTGAAGTGGAAAAGTCACCAATACCTGAGGCCCCAGAGTGGAAAATCAATGAGCAAGCTCCTCTTCCCCAGCTTGAGAGTCTTGGGACAATGTCACTTGTGGCTCAGGGTCAGAGCTCAACTTTAAAAATGAGAAACTGGGGCGGCTAGGTGGGGCAGTGGATAAAGCACCGGCCCTGGAGTCAGGAGTATCTGGGTTCAAATCTGGTCTCAGTCACTTAATAATTACCTAGCTGTGTGGCCTTGGCCAAGCCACTTAACCCCATTTACCTTGCAAAAACAAAACAAAAACAAAAAAAAAAATGACAAACTATGCTACAAAATGAGTCTAGAATAGAAAAAAGCCCTAACCATAGAAAGTTACTATGGCAACAAGGAAAATCAATACTACATCTCAGAAGAGGCCACAGGAAAAAGGTTTAAATGTGAAGTTCCAGAGGGTAATATGAATTGGTCTCAAGCCCCAAAAGTCTTCTTGGAAGAGCTTGCAAAAGAATTTAAAAAAACAGAGAAAAGAACTGAGAGGCAGGCAAAAGAGAGTCATAGCTCCAGGAGAACAGAACTGACTCAGGAAAACAACTTTAAAACTACAATTGGCCAAATGGAAAAAGGAAACAACTTTAAAAAATAGAATTGGTCAAATGGGGGAAAAAATCCACTTTAGAAAAAAACTCCTTTAAAAATAGAATTTGGCAAAAAAAAAGAGTGAGAGATACAAAAGCAACAAAAAAACTAGTACTTAAAAATTAGAACTGGGCAAAGTTAAAGTTAATGACTTTATCAGATATTAATAATAAGTCAAACAAAATTTTAAAAAAGAAAAATAGAAGAAAATGTAAAATACCTCACTAGGAAAAGAACTGACTTGAAAAATTGATCCAGGAGAGAAACTTCAAGAAATATTGATTGTTCCTCAGAAAATGAGCCTAGACAACATCTTTCAAGAAATTATTCAGGAGGGGCAGCTAGGAGGCATTGGATAGAGCACCAACCCTGCAGTCAGAAGGACCTAAGTTCAAATCCAGACTCAGACCCTTAATATTTACTTTTCTGTGTAACCCTGGGGGGCACTTAACCCCAATGCCTTGGCAAAAATAAAACAAACAAAAATTGCCCTGATATCTAGAATCAGAGGGTAAAATAGACATTGAACAACCCACCCACCACTTCCTAAAAGAATACCTCAAATGAAAAATCCAAGAATTATAGCCAAATTACAGAATTATTAGGTAAAAGAGAAAATAATTCAGGCAGTCAAAAAGAAAATTCAAATATCAAGGAGACACAGTCACAATTACACAGGATTTGACATTGAAAGATTGGAGGGGCATGGACTATGTTCTGGAGGGAAAAGAAGTTTGGCAATCTAGAACCAACTTCCCTGCCAAACATAGCATATTCTTTCAGGGTCAAAGATGGACATTCGACAAAATAGAGAACATTAGAACTTTACTGATTAAAAGAACAGGCTAAACAGAAAATTCGATCTTCAAACACAAGACTCAAGAGTTGCATAAAAAGGTAAACAGGAAAGGAAAAAAAGATTATACAATAAGATTAAATATTTTGCATCCCTATATGGGAAGATGATACTTGGAACTTTTGAGACCATTATCTTTATTAAAAGGAGTATACAGGGGCAACTAGGTAGTGCAGCGTAGAGCACCAGCCCTGGAGTCAGGAGGACCTGAGTTCAAATCTGGTCTCAGACACTTAATAATTACCTAGCTGTGTGACCTTGGGTATTTAACCCCTTGCCTTATAAACCCCCCCCCCCCAAAGGAGTATATTTAAACAGAGGGTGCAGGCATAATCTGATTTTGATATGAGAATATAGAAAAAAATTAAGGCCTGACAAAATGGATTGTACTAGGAAAAGAGGAAAGGAGGAGGCAGAATAGGGTAAATCATAAGAAGAGGGACAAAGGACCTATGACCTATTACAGTATAGGGAAAGAAGGATGGGAACTTAAGAATTACTTGAATCTTACTTTCATTGGTTTTGGCTCAAAGAGGGAATAATACTCAAAGAGGGAATAATATATGTTACCCTAAAAGGAAGCAGGGGCGAAAAGAGTAAGAAAAGGGAGAGAGGGGGCTGCTAGAAGGAAGAACAGATTGAAGAAGGTTGGTAATCAGAATAAAAACATTGGTGAAGAGGGATAAGAGGAAAGGAGAGAGAAAAGTACAGATGAGGGGGAAAATAGGATGGAGGGAAATACAGAGTCAGTAATCATAACTGTGAAAGTGAATGGGATAAACACTCCTAAAACAGAAGTGGATATCAGAGTGATTTAAAAACCAGAATTCTACAATATGTTGGTTCACAAGAAACACATTTAAAGTGGAGACAAAGCATAAAGGAAAAGGACTGGAAAAAAATATATATTATACTTCAGCTGAAGTAATAAAAACAAGGATAGGAATCATAATCTCGGGCAAAACAAAAGCAAAAAGAGGTCAAATTAAAAGGGAGAAGAAAGGTAATTACATGTTCATCAAAGGTACCATTGGCAATGATGTAATATCAGTATTAAACATATATGCACAAGTGTATAGCATCCAGATTCTTAGAGGAAAAGTTGAATGAGTTATAGGACAGAGGTAATGTAACTATATTAATGGGGCACTTTAATATCCCTCTATCAGAAGTAGCCAACCACAAAATAAATAAGGAAATTAAGGTAGTGAACAAAATCTTATGAAAGTTAGCTATGATAAACCTCTGGAGAAAATTGAATGGGGATAGAAAGGATAATACCCTTTTCTCAGCAGTACATGGCACTTACACAAAAATTGGCCAAGCACTAAGGCATAAAAACCTCACAGTCAAATTCAGAAAGGCTGAAATATTAAATGCATTCTTTTCAGATCATGATGCAATAAAAATTATGTCACAAAGAGCCATGGAAAGCTAGACTAAAAATAAATTAGAAACTAATCTAATTTTAAAGAATGAGTCAAACAACAATTCATAGAAACAATAAAAAATTTCCTCTTAGACAATGACAAAAAAAGAAAACGTAGCAAAACTTGTGGAATATTATCAAAGAAGTTCATGGGGGAAGTTTTATATCTTTAAACAGTTATATGGATAAAACAGAGAAAGAGGAGAACAATGAATTCAGCATGCAATTTAAAAAGCTAGGAAAAAAACAAATTAAAAATACCTAATTAAATACCAAATTAGAAATTCTGAAATCAAAGGAGAAAATTGAAACTAAAATAACTACTGTAGTAACTACAGTATAACTACTGTAGTATAATAAATAAAAGTAAAATAAAAAAAAGTAAAAAAAAGTAAAAAAAATAAAAGTAAAAATTGGCTCTATAAAAAAACCACAATAATAGATATATCGTGGTTAATTCAATTAAAAGAGAAGAAAATCAAATTACCTGTATTAAAAATAAAAAGAGTGAAATAACAAATCAATGAAGGGGAAAACAAAGTAATAACTCATAGTTATGATAAACTGTATTACAAAAATCTGAGAATCTAAGTGAAATGGTCTAAATAAACCCATTTTAGAAAAAAGAACACCCTAAGGAAAAAAAAAAATCCAAGGCCAGATGGATATATAAGTGAAATCCAAAATTAATAACCATTCTAAATAACCTATTTGAAAAAGATAGGCAAAGGAGTCCTGCTAAATTCCTTTTATGTTACAAATATGGTACTGATATCTAAACCAGAAAGAGCTAAAACTAAAAAAGAAAATTATAGACTACTTTCCCTAATAAATGTTGATGAAAAATTTTTAAATCAAATATTAAAAGAGATTATAGCAATTTATCACAGGATAAAACAAAAAGCAGTATCTATTTAAAATCCTCAGCAAGAATTATAGGAAATGGGGATAAATTAAAGTATTCCTTTTATTTTAATTTAAGACAATGGGGTTAAGTGACTTGTCCAAGGTAACACAGGTAGGAAATTATTAAGTGTCTGAAGCCACATTTGAACTCAGGTCCTCCTGACTCCAGGGCCAGTGCTTTATCCACTGTGCCACCTAGCTGCCCCAGAAGTATTCTTAATAAGATCAGGGGTGAAACAAGGATGTCAATGATCACCACTATTATTCAATATTGTATCAGAAATGTTAGCTTTAGGAATAAGAGGGAAAAAGAGATATTGAAAAAATTAGAAATGAGAAAACAAAAACACTCTTTTTCAGATGGGATGATGACATACGTAGAATATCCTAGCAAATCAACTACCAAATTACTTGAAACAATGAACAACTTTAGCAAAATTGTAGAATATCAAATAAATCCACATAAATCATCAGTTTTTCCAAATTTTACCAACAAAGTCCAGCATCAAGAGATAGAAAGAGAAGTTCCATTTAAAGTAACTGTAGGCAACATAAAATACTGGGAGTCCACCTGCCAAGACAAACCCAGAAACTTTATGAACACAATTACATGGGGTTTTTGTCCTTTATTCATTTCAAAGAAGACCACAACATCAGGGAGGTGAGATAATATGACAAGCATGCGTACTGGATTTGAGTGAGGGTGGCTGTGCTAAGTCACAAGCTTCAATATTTCCTCCAGAGTCATCTGGGTCCAATGGCCAGATATGAATCAGGACTGGAGATGACTTGGGGAGGCAGAGTTAAGTGACTTCCTCAAAGTCACACAGCTAGGAAGAGTCAAGTGTCTGAGGCTGAATTCGAACTCCTCTCCTTCTGAGTCCACTGAACTCCTAGGTCAGTGCTTTATTCACTGAACCACTTAGCTTCCCTATACAATTCCAAAACACTTCTCACACAAATAAAGTCAGATCTAAAAAACAGAAAACTCAACTATTCCTGAGAAGGCTGAGCTAATATAATAAAAATGATAATTCTACCTAAATTAATCTACTGTTTTAGTGCCACACCAACCAAACTACCAAAAATTATTTTATAGAGCTAGCAAAAAATGGTAAAAACAAATTCATCTGGAGGAACAAAATATCAAGAATATTAAAAGAATGACAAAAAAAAATGCAAAGGAAGGTGACCTAGTCATACCAGATCTATAACATTACTAGATCTGTATTCCAAAGAAATTATAAAAAAGGGTTAAGAACTCACGTGTACAAAAATATTTATAGGTGCTCTTTTTGAGATGATCAATAATTGGAAACTGAGGGGATGCTCATCAAATAGGGAATGACAGAGCAAGTTGTGGTAGAACAATATGATGGAATACTATTGTCCTGTAAGAAATCATGAGCAAGTGGATTTCAGAAAAACCTTAAGTTACATGAACTGATGTTGAGTGAACATTATATAACAGTAGCATTGTGAATGATCAGCTATGATAGATTTATTTTTCTCAACAATATAGTGGTCAAAGACAATTCCAGAAGATTTTTGATGGGAAAATGCTATCTCTATCCAAAGAAAGAACTATTGAATCTGAATGCAGACCAAAGATAAAAGTACTCAACAGCTTCATCTACCCCCTCCAGGCTAAGGGAGACAGCTTCAAATTAAGGTAACAGACTCCAGAGATAGCAACCAACACAGCCTACTGGCCAGTCCACTTGGAGTTACTAAACCCAGTGAGTAAAGCCTTTAGGGATCTCAATACCAAAGCTCTGTGAAACAGCCCCTTGCCAACATAAGGTCTTAGGAAAATGAAGAAAGGTTAGAGAAAAGGAGGGTCCATAGAAAAATTCCTAGAAGGAAAAGACCCTAACTCAGAGAGACCTAGAACCTCTGAGGAGAATATGACTTGCTTTCCAGCATAGAAAGACTTCCTTGAAGAAATCAGGAAGGAGTTTAAAACTGATTGGAAAATTTGGGAGAGACAATTAATGAACACCTTGCAACAAGAAAACAAATCATTGGAAAATACAATTTGACAAATGCAAAACTCTTTCAAAAACAGAACTGACCAATTGGAAAAGGTATTGCAAAACATAAATGAAGAAAATTCTTCTCTAAAATAAAGAATGGAGTCTGTGGAAACTATCACATAAAAGAGAAAATCCTGCAAACAGCCAGAAAGAAACAATTTAGATTCCAAGGAGTCACAATAAGAATTACACAGGATCTGGCTGCATCAACATTAAGGGATCATAGGACCTGGAATGAGATATTCTGAAGAGCAAGGGAGCTTAGAATGTAGCCAGGAATCCACTACCCAGCAAATCTGAGCCTTCTCCTCCAGGGGGGAAAAAATGGATATTTAACAAAATGGAAGACTTCCAACATTTCCTGATGAGAAGACCAGAACAAAATAGAAAATGTGGACATTAAACAGGAGGAAGTAATAATTCTGAATTATTTTGCCCAACTCTACGCCAATAAATTTGACAAACTAAGTGAAATGGATGAATATTTATAAAAATATAAATTGCCCAGCTTAAGTGAAGAGGAAATTAAAAATCTTAACAACCCTATCTCAGAAAAAGGAATTCAACAAGCCATCATTGAACTCCCTAAGAAAAAATCTTCAGGGCCAGATGGATTCACAAGTGAATTTAAGGAACAATTGGTTCCAATTCTATATAAACTCTTTGGGGAAAAAGATGAAGATGAAACTCTGCCTAACTCTTCCTATGATACCAATATAGTGCTGATACCTAAACCAGAAAGAGTTAAAACAGAGAATGAAAATTATAGACCTGAGATCTCCCTAATGAATATAGATACCAAAACCTTAAAATCTTAGCAAATCGATTACAACAAGTTATCAATAGGATTAGTACACTATGACCAAGTAGGATTTACTCCAGAGATGCAGAGTTGGTTCAATATTAGGAAAATTGTTAGTATAATTAATTATATCAATAACAAGCATATCAGAAATCAAATGATTATATCAGTAGATGCTAAAAAAGCTTTTGACAAAAGACAATACTCATTCTTACTAAAAACACTAGAGAGCGTAGGAATAAATGGACTGTTCCTTAGAATAATAAACAGTATCTATCTGAAACCATCAACAAGCATTATATGCAACAGGGATAGGCTTGAGGCATTCCCAATAAGATCAGGGGTGAAACAAGGATGCCTATTATCACCACTACTATTCAATATCATTTTAGAAATGTTAGCATAAGCAATAAGAGAATAAAAAGAAATTTAAGGAATTAGAATCGGGAAGGAAGGGACAAAACTCTCAATCTTTGCAGATGACATGATGGTATACCTAAAGAATCCCAAAAAATCATCTAAAAAACTACTAGAAATAATTAGCAACTTTAGCAAAGTCACACGATATAAAATAAACCCTCATAAATCCGCAACATTTCTATATATAACTACCAAGATGCAGCAGAAAGAGCTAGAAAGAGAAATCCCATTCAAAGTAATCTCAGACAATATAAAATAACTGAGAGTCTATCTGCCAAGGCAGACTGAGAAACTTTCCAGAAACAATTACAAAACAAAACACTTCTCACACAAATAAAATCAGATTTAAATAACTGGCCAAACATCAACTGCTCATGGATAGGCCAAGTTCATATAATAGAAACAACAATTTTACCAAAATTAAATTACCTGTTTAGTGCTGACTTTAATGAGTTAGAAAACGTTTTAAGTAAATTCATATGGAGAAATAAAAAGTCAAGAATTTCCAGGGATTCAGTGAAAAAAAGTGCAATTTTAAAAGACTTGTGATGGAAAAATTCATATCCAGAGAAGGAACTATGGAGTTTAAAGACCAAAGTTTATTTTCTTCAATTTTTAAAAGTTGTCTTATTATATCTTTTTTTTCCTCTAATGCTTTCTTTCTTCCTTCCATTTGAATCTCATATGTTCAATATCAATCTATGTTTAGTATGGTCATAAATTTATAGCTTAAATCAGGTTTCTTTCTATGAGGGGAAAGAGAGAGGGAAGGGAGAGGGAGAAAAATTGTAAAATTGGTTAAAATTATAAGACTGGTTACCATTGCTGGGGTGGCTGGGTGGCAGAGTGGATAGAACACTGGCCTTGGAGTCAGAAGTACTTGAGTTCAAATCCGGCCTCAGACACTTAATAATTACCTAGCTGTGTGGCCTTGGGCAAGCCACTTAACCCCATTGCCTTGCAAAAAAAAACCTAAAAAAAATTAAATAAAATAAAAATAAAAATTACCATTGCATGTAGTTGGAAAAACAAAAAAAAATTTTAAAAAGTAGTAGTGATGTTCTCATCATATGAGTTATTTGATGTTCTCATCATATGAGTTATTCCAAAGTACACAGTTTACTTATTCAATGTCTCCTAATTTTCATTATCCTTCAAATATAAGTTGAGATGCCACTTCCCCTTAAAGCATTTTGTGTTATCAGTTATTTATTTTCTCTGGCTATTGAAATTTCCTTCTATTAACGTCTGTATGTGTTATTTACCATCACCAATATCCCTCACTTAGAATGTAAGTAAGGCTTAGAGCTATTTTCGTTTAGTCCTGATATGTCAAATGTCTTCAAAATAGTTGGTGCTTTAAAATTGTTTGAATTGAATTGGGCGAAATAACCTAATCATCAGTGAGGTGGTACAGTAGATAGAACCCAGGACTTGACATCAGGAAGAACTGGGTTTGGATCTAGGCTCAGTTACTCACTAGTTGTATGATCTTCCTCTTTTGAAAAACAGGGAACATAAAAGAGTCTATTTCACAAGGTTGTTTTGTGGTTCAAATGAGTTGCCATAAATATGATACTTTGCAAATCTTTCAGTGCTACACAAATGCTAGTTATTATTAAGTAAAAAAAAATTCCACTATTAATGAGAAGAAATATTACAATTCCCAAAACTTTTTGTTTTGTGAAGTAATATTGCTTATACTTTATTTTTCACCATCATGCTCTTATCAATTTTTATAATTGAGCTAATATCTTAAATAGATGTTGCATTTAGCAGCCAGGTCTTTCCTACGATAAGGACATCAAATATTTGTTGGTTTAAAACTTTTCTGAGTTCTTTTGGTCTCATCATTGTAGTGGATGCTTTACATCAGTTTAATTTCTATAAGAATTGGTAATATAGCTGTCTTTACCTTTATCCATTTCTTATTTTTCGAAGTAAGCAACTTCCTGGAATTTATTAGGTTGGATTTTTTTGTAATGACAAGAGTTTTGTTTTCTCTCTTTTAAGTTTTTTCTAATTTCATGTTGATTTTGACTTTTACACTATTTGAGGATCTGACTATACATAGATGACCGATTAAAATGATTTGATTAGGAACCAGTTGAATATCAAACAGAACCAATTTCCATATATTTATTAGGATCCAGATTTATTAGCATCCAGACTGCAAGTATTCAAAAAGAGGCTCAAGTCAGGATCATATAAGACCTGTAAGCTTCTACTATAAATAAGAGCTCATCTTGAGATGCAATATTCCTTTAGTGCAATAATATTCCAAAAGATAAAGGCTTACAATTGAGAATAATATTCAGCAAAGTTGAGTATAATTGTATATCCAGCAAAGTTGAGTATAATTGTATAGGGGAAAAATGGACCTTCAATAGAAGAAAATTTTTAAGCATTCCTGATGAAAAGGCCAGAGGTGAATAGGAGTTCTGAAATAAAAACTTAAGTGTGAAGAAAAATGTAGAAAAGAAAATAAATTTGAGCTCTAAGAAGGGGCTATATGATGATACAGCAATAACATTCTAATTAAGGTATCTAGGAATTCAGGTAAAATAAAGCAAGGAACCTGGAAATGGCTTTTGTTTTAAGGGCTTAAAGAGGGGAAAGAGAAGAAAAGGTAAAAGAAATAAACTAATGTAGAAAGGAGGAAAAAGACTGATGATACTTGCCATTTCTCCTAAATGGGAGAAATGAAAAGAATATACAAATATGGAGGGAGAAAAGGCAGATAAGTCTTACTTTTATCTGAATCAGACAATAGTTGAAGACATAAACATGCACATTAATACACAAAGAGTTTAGTGTAGAAATACATAAAATTAAAGAGGGAAAGAAACAGGAATAAAAAAGGGGATGTTTCAGAACTTAATTCTGAGGGAATAGCACCAAATAAAATAAATTTACTGATTGAGAAGGACTAGAATCTAAAGGGGTGCCCATCAATTGAGGAATGGATAAATATAATATTATTGCACTAAAGGAAAGGACAAGAAACAATATAAGAGAATCCTGGGAAGTATGAATTCATGGGAAGTCAAGTAAGCAACTCCAAGAGAATAATTTTACCAAGACAAGAACACTAAAGAAAAACAACTATAAAAGATTGAGAAATTCCGATGAAAACCATGACCAGAATTTTTGATGAAACCCACTTCTTGACTTGAAAAGCGATAGATTCAAGAAACACAAATCAACATAAATTTCTGGATGTCGTCACTGTATGAATGAGTTTTATTTAATTAAAATTATTTGTCATGGGATTGTTTTATAAAATTTTTTCCAATTTTTTAGGAGGGAAATATTTGTTCTAAACCTATACTTGTTTTGGGTTAACATTTTATTTGTATTCAAATTATATACAATTATAATATGTACCTATCATTTTTGTAAGGTTTAGAATTATACAATTTCCCCCCCACCCTCACTTCCCTACCCCCCACAGAAGGCTGTCTGATAGTCTTTACATTGTTTCCATGCTATACATTGCCATAAATTGAATATGTTCTAAGAGTAAACACAACCCCCCCCCCCCCCAGGAAGATTAGAAACCGCAAGAATAGATAGAGAGAGAGAGAGAAAAAAATGCACTTCAGTCTGTGTTCAGATTCCAATGGCTCTGTCCCTGGAGTGAGTTGCTTTCTTTATCATAAGTCCACCAGAGAAGTTGCTTCAATATTTCTCCCACAGTTAATATTACTAGATGTACCTACACTCTTTCTCTCCTCACTCTCCTTTATTCTTTTCTCTCTCTCCTTTCATCCTGGCCCTGTCCAAAAATTGTATGGGATCTGAGTACCTTCTCCCTCGATCTTGCCTCTTTTCTATCACCTATTCCCCCTTCCCCCTTATCCCATCCCTTTCTTCTTATTTTTCTCTAGGGTAAGATAGATTTCCTCACTCTATTAAGTGTGTATGTTATTTCCTCTCTGAGCCATTTCTGATGAGAATGAAGACTCATTCATTCCATCTTGCCTTCCCCCATTCCACTCCATTGTAAAGGCTTTTTCTTGACTCATGTGAAATTTCTTAGCTTCTTCATCTCCTTTTCCTTCCTCCCAATATATCACCCATTAACTCCATCTTTTCACTATATTATAGCATTATATTCTATTCCTTCCCATTCCTGTCTATATATACTCCCTTCTAACAGCTCTTATAAATGAGAAAGTACATATGAGTTATCACTATCTTCTTCCCATGCAGGAGTTTAAATAGTTCAGTATCATTAAGTTCCTCATAGTTAGTCCTTCTCTTCCACTAACTCTGTGGTTCACCAGAGTCCTGTGCTTGGAGATCAAACTTTCTGTTCAGCTCTGGTTGTTTCAATACAAAAGTTTGAAAGTCCCCTGTTTCATTCAAAATCCATATTTTTCCCCTGAAAGAGGATGTCCAGTTTTTCTGGCTAGTTGATTCTCAGTTGTAAACCAAGATCTTTTGCCTTCCAGAATATCATATGCCAAACCCTACAAGCCCTCAATGTAGATGCTGCCAGATCCTGTGTAATTCTGACTATGGAGCCTTGGTAGTTGAATTGCTAAACCTATATTTTTCAAAAGAAAGATACCCAATGAAACATTTTCTTTTTATTTCACAGAAAGGAATAGAAGGAAGCTCAGAAAGAAGCAAAGACATGAGGGACTTGAAATTAACTCTTGGAACTATGTGCTTTTTTTTTTAAAGCAGTATGAAGTAGAGATTTGTGACAATCCTTTTTGTGTTCTATATATTCCATACCCCCCCTTTCTTTTCTAGTATTTAAGTTCAAGATTTAAAAAAAAATTCTTCTAAAGACTTAATAAAGCATCCTGTGAATAGGAAGTTGTACTCAGTGTGTAAAGAGTTGGTTAAAATATTTTACTGCTTTCCCAAAAATCTTATTATCTTATGATAGGAAATTTGAACATAAAAGTTCACTACATACTCAAAAGCAAGCATTCTATTACAGCATATAAAGTAGGAGAATATTATAAACTCTCATATATTTATTAGGAAATTTGGTCAATGTACTAAAAAATTAAGAGTTGAGGATTTTAATCCTCCATATTATTCATAATCAATACTACTGTTTAAACTTCTATAAATCAAAGTTCTACTTCAAAGCCCTCCATTTTAGTATATGATCTTGAGAAAGTCAATTAACTGTGATTCTTCAGTTTCTCCAATTCTAAAATGAGGGAGTTATATTTCCATATCTCTAAAGTACCTTCTCTTTATGTCTGTAGGACTCATCTCATTTCTTGAGTACTTTTAATTGTAGGAGACACACATTTAAACATTAAATGGGAAGCTAATACCATCAAAACAAAATTCTGGAATGTTGCTGCCAGCCTATAAGAAAATCTTGAAACAAAGCTAATGACCTACTTTCTCAATATATGAAGTCCAATTAAAAATACATCTCATGGTGTGTAATAGGTCTTAAATTAAATCTTCAACTCAGAAGAATCTTTTTTTTTTTTTAGGTTTTTGCAAGGCAATGGGGTTAAGTGGCTTGCCCAAGGCCACACAGCTAGGTAATTATTAAGTGTCTGAGGTCGGATTTGAACTTAGATAGTCTTGACTCCAGGGCCAGTGCTCTGTCCACTATGCTACCTAGTCACTCCAACTCAGAAGAATTTTTAAGAAATCTTTCACCATTTTTTTAAGAGAACAAGTTATTTATTAAAAGAACAAATAAATATATAGAGAACTGAATCAAATTTAATAAAAAAAAAGTCATTCCCCAATTGACAAATGATCAAAGGACATGCAAAGGCAATTTACAGATGAGGAAATCAAAGTGATCCACAGTCATATAAAAAATTACTATAAATCACTACTTATTAGAGAAATTCAAATTAAAGCATCTGTGAGATACCACCTCACACCTCTGACTGGCCAATATGAACAGAAAAGACAATGATTAATATTGGAAGGGATGTGGGAAATATGGGACACTAATATATTGTTAGTGGAGTTATGAACTCATCCAACTTTCTGGAGAGAAATTTGGAATTACACCCAAAGGACAACAAAAATGTGCATACCTTTTGATCCAGCAATACCACTACTGGGTCTATACCCTGAAGAGATGATGAAAAAGGATAAAAACATCATTTGTACAAAAATATTCATAGAAGCACTGTTTGTGGTGACAAAGAATTGGAAGTTGAGTGAATGTCCATCAACTGGGGAATGGCTTAATAAACTTTGGTATATGTATGTGATGGAACACTATTGTTCTATTAGAAACCAGGAGGGATAGAAATTCAGGGAAGCCTAGAAAGATATGTATGAACTGATGCTGAGCGAAATAAGCAGAACCAGAACACTGTATACCCTAAAAGCAACATGGGGGTGATGATCAACCTTAATGGACCTGCTCATTCCATTAGTGCAAAAATCAGGCACAATTTTGGGATATCTCTGATGGAGAATACCATCTGTATCCAGAGAAAGAATCATGGAGTTTAAAATTCAAAATAAATAAATAAATTTAAAGTGGAAAAAAAAAAAGAATAAATAAGGATGTTACTCTCCTATTCTCTTCATTGCGTGTGACCATTCTGCTCCACAAATGCAGCCCTCTGTGCCCCCAACTTAATTCAATGAACATTTTGTAATTGGCAACCACACATAAGATGGAGGGCAGGTTGGTGTGGCAAAAAGAGACAGGAACTTGGAATAAGCATGACCTTGGCTACTCCTTCAGACTAAAAGATATTGAAGAATTGACAATCTATGTTGATAGAGGGAATTTCCTTACAAGAACATCCCTAGAGCAGTGAAAACATAGGTTTAGAACAAAGAAAAAGATGTGCAAAACACTGGACTTGTCACTGTGGAAATAAAGAAAAAATAAAATAGTTCTCTTGGTTAAAAAGCTCACATTCTAGAATGGAAAACTCATTCTGAGGGTGGAGCCAAGATGGCAGTGTGAAGGCAGGAATTACCAAAAACTCATTCCCCAAAAAACTCCAAAAGTCATTAAATTATGACTAGCCAAAACTTAGAAGGGCAGAGCCCAAAGAAAGACTGAGTGATACAATTCCCCAGTCCAAAACAACTTAGATGTTCTGCAGGAAAGGTCTATTTCATCAGGACCAGGGGTTGGAAAGAAATGCAGTGCAACCACAGTGCAGCCTCAGCTCAGTACAATGGGCTGGGCACCTGGGTTCATGGCAGAGAGAGCAGCTTCCAGAATTCTTGATCCAGGGATCACCAGGGACAGCTGGAAGGGGTGGTGAGAGAACTCTGCTGCACCAGAGTGGAGCACTAGTCTCAGAACAGCTCTGCAGTGAGAACCTGCAATGGGAATCAGGGGGGCCACCCAGTACTTCCAGAACTCTCACCCCATAGTAAAGGGGTTGGGGGGGGACTTGCAAGAGATCTCTCTGCTCTCCCTGGAGCAAGACTCTGCTGTCTGCCCACACTCAGATCCTGGTGGTAGTTTGGGCTCCAACACTATCAGTCAAGCAGAGACCCTCCTCACAACTCCAGGCAAGAGGAGAGAGTGCCTGTGTTCAACCAAATCACAGAGCATAGACAAGAGAACAGTCAGAACCTCTCAGAAGATCTTGGAGGAATTAAGGTAACTGTGGGACATTCCAAAAACCCCCAAAGCCTTAAAGGTGTGGTAAATCAGTCATAGGCTGAGGAAATGAGCAAACAACAATCTGACCATAGAAAATTACTTTGGTCCCATGGAGGAACAAAATACAAAATCAGAAGATGACAAAGTTGAAGCTTCTGTTATCCAAAACCTCCAAGAGAAATAGAAAATAGGCTCAGGTTATGGATGAGCTCACAAAATACTCTGAAAAGCAATTAAGGGAGGTAGATGAAAAATTGAGAGGAGAAATGAAAGCAGTACAGATAAATCATGAAAACCAAGTCAGCAACTTGGTGAAAAGAAATACAAAAAAACTGAAAAAAATAACACGTTAAAAAACAGTTTAAGCCAAATGGAAAAAACAACCTAAATGGCAAATGAGGAGAAGAATGCCTTAAAAAGCAGAACTGGCCAGTTGGAAAAGGAGATTAAAAAGTCTCTGAAGAAAATATCTCCTTCAAATGCAGAATGGAACTAAAGGAAGTGGATGACTTTGTGAGAAATCAGGAAGCAATAAAACAATACCAAAAGAATCAAAATTTAGAAGAAAATGTGAAATGTCTCATTGGAAAAACAACTAACCTCAAAAACAGATTCAGAACAGATCATTTAAAAATTATTGGACCATCTGAAAGTCACAACCAGGAAAAGAACCTAGACTTCATTTTTCAAGAAATAATACAGCAAAATTTCCCTGAGATCCTAGAAGCAGAGGGTAAAATGGAAATTGAGGGAATTCATGGATCACTTCCTGAAAGAGATCCCAAAAGAAAAACTTCCAGGAATATTATAGCCAAATTCCAAAACTCCCAAGTCAAATAGAAAATACTAAAAGCTGCCAGAAACAAAAAATTCAATTACAGTGGTTCTGTAGTCAGGATTACAGAGGATCTGGCAGCATCTACATTAAGGGCTCATAGGGCTTGGAATATAATATTCCAGAAGGCAAAAGATCTTGGTTTACAACTGAGAATCAACTACCCAGCAAAACTGAACACCCTCTTTCAGGGGAAAAGATGGACTTTCAATGAAACAAGGAACTTTTAAACTTTCCTACTGAAACAACCAGAGCTGACCAGAAAGTTTGATTTTCAAGTACAGGACTCTGGTGAACCATAGAGTTAGTGGAAGAGAAGGGCTAACTATGAGGAACTTAATGATTTGAACTGTCTGTATTCCTGCATGGGAAGAAGATACTGATAACTCATATGAACTTTCTCATTTATAAGAGTAGTTAGAAGGAGCATATACAGACAGGGCACAGGAAGGAGCTGAATATAATGGTATAATATAGTAAAAAAATGGAGTCAATGGGTGATAAAGGAAAGCACTGGGAGGAAGAGAAAGGAGAAGAAGGGGCTAAGATATTTCACATAAGAGTCAAGAAAAAGCTTTTACAGTGGAGTGGAATGGGGGAAGGTAAGACAGAATGACTGAGCCTTCATTCTCATCAGAAATGGCTCAGAGAGGAAATAACATACACACTTAACAAAGTATAGAAATCTAATTTACCCTAGAGAAAAATGAGAGGAAAGGGATGGGATAAGGGAGAATGGGGGAGGGGAAGGGAAGAGGAAATGGGTGATAGAAGAGAGGGAAGATCATGGGAGAGGGTATTCAGATACAACACACTTCTAAGAAAGGACAAGATGAAAGGAGAGATAGAATGGAATAGATGAGATCGGGGAGGAATAGAGTGGAGAGAAATACAACTAGTAATTGCAACTGTGGGAAAAATGAAGCCACTTCTCTGGTGGACTTATAAAGAAGGCAATTCATCCAGAGACGGAGTTGTTGGAATCTGAACACAGACTGAAGTACACTTTTTTTCTCTCTCTCATTATTCTTGAGGTTTCTCATCTTTCTGGAGGGAAGGGGGTTTATGTTTACTCTCACAACAAGATTATTGTAATAATATAAAATAAACAAAAAAAAAGCGCTCATATTCTATTAGGAAGATAATAATAAGGTAATGAGACAAGAAAACATGAAGTTATGTTTCAAGAAAGAGAATGAACTAATACCTGGGGCTGAGGAAATTCAAAAAAGGCCCTGTGAAGGAGGGACACACATGCTGAGCTTTTATGGAAGCAAGAAATCAAAAGGGGCAGCAGTGAAGCAGTGTGCTATTAGACATGGATTATTACCTGCTACAGAAAAGGACAGCCTCAAAGAGCACCTCAGATTATCAAATTTTTAAAAGGGTATTGCTAATTTTAAATTTACAACCAAACACTAGTGGGAAAACAAATTTAAGGAATGGTCTTCAATATAAAAAGATTAAGCTAACTTTACTTAAGTTTACCTAAGAAAGTAAAATTAAAATAAAATGATTCAGAAAATGTATACTTTGTTTCTTACCCTCTCATATTCCAAGTTTTTGGAGGCCAACTGTCGAGCAATGAATTCTTTGCCTGAATCCAATTTAATGCAAAGTTCTCTCAGAGATGACAAGTCAGTTAAAATGGATGCTTTTTCATCATGTTCACACCTGAGTTTTTCCTCCAATCTGGACAAGGCTTTTGTCATTGAGGATATCTGAGTTTCATAAGCATGGTGAGCATTTATATGCTATGAAAAAGAATAGAAATGAAAACTTATAAAATCAATAACCACATAAGGACTCTGAAATTCTGTGCAGGGATATTATGTTGCTTAACATAATATATACATTCCTAAATGCTACACCTGTCAATTATCTGTCAACAATAATTATCTATTGAAAAAATTTACATCTGAATCCCTCAATAAACCAAAGAAAAATTAAAAATTAAATTAGGGCAAAAACTTTTAAGAGTAAAAAGTTATTTTATAGAAAGAGGTGTTATATTATATTGGAACGTAAACTAGATTTAGAAATAGGTTAAGTCATTAAATCAGTGTTATGAGTTCCTTCAGATTATTTAAGAGACAATAATATTTACATTATCTACCGTATAAGATTATTGGAATGAAAGGTAGTAAAACACTACAAACCGGTAGTCATAATTCGTAATTATGACTACTGATATCAATAATATGGCACATTGTACATATTCTATATACTACATACATACATTTGTAAACAGTACTATGTAATATATATATATATATCACATATCTTTCATATATATCTGCTATTTATTAAACAAAAATAATTCCCATAATTAAAATTATGAAATTCTAAAAGATCATTTATTTGTTTAAATGTTGCCGAAATAATACATCTAGTTAGGGACTAACATGAGGATCTACTGCTTTCTTATCAAAAGAAATCCACATGTGGCCAAACATATGTAAATAGGGAATGACCTGGCTTATACTATCGACAAGATCTCAGAGTCTTCTTAAGGTTAATCGTTCTCACAAAGGTCCAGGACCTGGGTTCTGTTCCCATGTTGGCAGATAAACCTTACTTCAAAAAGTGAGGGTTGGACAAGATGGTCTTAAAAATTATTCTGTATTGGATAAAAAAATTATTTATAGTCCTCAATCCTTATCAGATCTATAGTTGCTGCTATACTTTCAACTAGAAGAGCTGTGGCTCACAATGGATAGAGTGGCCAGCATGGACTCAGAAAGACCTGAGTTCAAATCTAGCTTCAGATATTATAAGCTATTTGACCATGGCAATTCATTTAACTGCTTTTTGCCTCAGTTTCAACTGTCAAAAGCACTTGCACATTATGGGATTGTTGCAAAAATCAAATAAGATTTGTAAAGCACTTAGCACAGTGCTTGGCACATAGCAGGCATTATATAAAAATGCTAGTCATCATCATGTTCAATATTCTAATATTCCACTTGACAAATGGAAACATACAGGATCACTCTTGCCCCTGGACTGAAAGAGAGTTTAACACTAAGTCCACTCAGAGCAGGTGTACAGCATGAGTTATGTCAATAAAAGGCTAAAGAGTAACATTTGAAATGACAAATTAGGGACTTCAGAAAAACTGAACGAACTTAACTCTATAGTAGTCCTGCAAAATAAAGCCAAATAAAAGCTTGCAATTAAATTAACAGGAGGAAAAAAAAATCTATATTTAAAAGTGAAATTATTTACTACTAAATATAAGAAACAAAGGATTTTAAAAGTCAAAATACCTCAAAAGAACTAGATATTATTTTTATTTAAGGCAATGGGGATAAGTGACTTGCCGAAGGTCACACAACTAGGCAAATATTAAGTGTCTGAGGCCATATTTGAACTCAGGTCTTCCTGACTCCAGAGCAGGTGCTCTATCTACTGTGCCACCTAGCTGTCCCTAGATTTTGTTTTTTTAGCAGTACTTACAATTAAGTCATGTAATAAAACGAATTCATTTAAACAAAATAAGGGTTGCATTAAAAAATTAATTTTTAAACCATGACATAACATTGAAAAATTGATCTGTTTATTACCTCTTGAATTTCTTTTTCTAAAAGGTCTACTCTCTCTCGAAGATGTCTCCTATCTGTATCAACTGAGAGGAGCTCAAGTCGAATTGAAGTACTTTCTCCTTCAGCATGATGGGCCTTTATCTCTAAGTCTTCAGCTCGACTATGGAGCATTTGGAATTTACCCAATAAATCTTGATTCTCTTGCTCCTAGATAAATATAATTGTGTATATTAATGAGCAATTATTCTTTTTTGGATATCTGTACCACCTTATACATGGCAACATATGGCAATGAAATGTAGGACAATGAAAGGCAATGATACAGCTGACCCCTCCATTTACTCCTTTCACCTAAAAGAGATAAGATTCAGGCAAATGGAATGTGGTCAAAGAGATACTCAGTTTGAGGAGAGTTTTAATAGAGAGAAGCAGATATTTATGAGCAGCATCTTTCTCTCAAAATCAATCAACAAGCATTTCCATGGGCCAAACACAAGTGCTCAGAAAGGCAAAAATCAAAGTCCCTGTCCTATTCTCACATTTTCTTCTGGGTGTGTAAAATAAGAGGTGAAGAATGTACACAACATACATCTATACAAAAGGGGAAACTGTATGCAGAACAAATACTAAGTAAACATAAGGTTGTTAAACACTCAGCAGTAAGGGATGGTTCTAGTGGCAGTGGGATCACAAAAGACTTTCTCTTAGGATGGTCTGAGAGCCACTGAAAGGAAGTTCTTTAGGGATTCTGAGTCAGAGCTGAGAGGAATGATAATTACACTTGGCACCAATATCACAAAGTATTAAAAAAAAAGATCTTTGATACTGTGCAGGATACTTTCTCATTAATAAAGGTAGTAATCTTTACAACAATCCAGATAAAAATTCACAACACCTAGACCTCCATTTCTTCATTGAGAAAATAACTTCAATCATAGGATGAAAGGCTTATACAACTTCAATAGGTATAAGTCTATCATCCTATGATTCTCAACATATATGACTACTGTGACTTATGTTGGTAGTCTCCACTAAGTCCTCTTCAGAAGATAAATTGATATGCTGGAGGTGATCCTTTATTGTCAGGCGTTCTTAATCTTTTATGTCATAGACTGGTGAAATGGACACCTCAGAATAACATTTTAAAATGAACAAATAGATTAAAAAATGGAACCAATTATGATGAAATAGTTATTTATACCTATATTTATATCTGGATCTAGATAGAAGGATCAATTGAGTTTTTGCTTATCATTAGAGTAGACAGACCATTCAATGTTTGTCACATATTCTCACTATTTGACTGGTTATCTCCTTTTCTAATTTTAAACCCCTCTTACAATATCTTTTCTAAGTCTTTATGTAATTTTTTTTTAGGTTTTTTGCAAGGCAAATGGGGTTAAGTGGCTTGTCCAAGGCCACACAGCTAGGTAATTATTAAGTGTCTGAGACCGGATTTGAACCCAGGTACTCCTGACTAAAAGGCCGGTGTTTTATCCACTACGCCAACCTAGCCACCCCTCTATGTAATTTTTTCATTGGTAAAGCATAACTGCCTATTCAAACCCATTATAAAGCTCTCCTTTGCCCTCTAGATGACCTGCAACTTTTTTTTTTTAGGTTTTTGCAGGGCAATGGGATTAAGTGGCTTGCCCAAGGCCACACAGCTAGGTAATTATTAAGTGTCTGAGACCAGATTTGAACCCAGGTACTCCCAACTCCAAGGCCAGTGCTTTATCCACTTTGCCACCTAGCCGCCCCCAGACCTGCAACTTTTAAGACAAAGTAGTATATCACATTTCTTGAAGATATACTGCATTGCTGAAAAAATACTGATGTCAAAAAAGACTAGAACTCTGACTCAAGAACAAACTTGGTAGTCATTAAAATGTCACACCAAAAACAGAGCATATCAGTATAAATGCATTTTAAAATAAAAGCACTATACAAGTTACAAAATGCCAATTTTAGTAAATAGAGTAATTTCAATTTGGGGACTACTCCTTCATGGCGGGGGGGAGAGAGGGGGGAGAGAGAGAGAGAGAGAGAGAGAGAGAGAGAGAGAGAGAGAAGAGAAAAAGGTAAAAAAAGTAGAACTTCAAGGCGACTATCTGGAAGGGGATAGAAAAGCAAAATTTTTTCCTTGTTAATTTATTTGGTTCTAACTTGGCATTTTAAAACAAACTTTTATCTCTTATTTTGGGAGATTTTTTCCCCCTGATAGTAGTAACTACTTTCAAAAAAATTTAAATGGTAATAAAAATAAACTGCATCCCAAACTCATACTGGTAGTCCCATGTCAGGAGCAGGTATGAACTGACAGCTTTTCTGCCCATTACTCAGTTTTTGATAAGAGACTCTGGATGAACTGAAAAGGGGATCTGTGCAAAGGGGGTGTCATACACAGGTAGGAAGTTCCAGAGCAGTACACAAGATTACTAGAATGTAATCTGCAGAGAAATAACAAAAGCAAGAATCCCAGAACAATGGGGAGATTAAAATCCCACCATTCTGAAGTTTTCCAGCTAGTGAATAAGGGCAGAATCCAGCAGAAGTCTACTCCTGACCCAAACCCAGGTCAGGAACCTGCAGAGTTTAGACCATGGAAACAACAATCAGACTTTGCCCTAAATCAGAACACTTGGGAACAATGAAAGCTTGCAGATCCCTAGTCTGTTACAGAGATTCTGGAATAACATAATACTTAATATCCCAGGACCAGCCCAGACCTTCCTTCTAACTAGAAGTACGACAGTGTCTATCTAGTCTGATGTCCAAAACAGAAGAATGGGGGAACAAAAACTAGAACCCCATCAGCAATGAGCTACTGGCAGGATACTCTAAACACAAATGCAGTCCATCTACAAGCACAATATGGATACAAACTCAATTGGAATTCTTAGAAGAGATTAAAGTGTTAAAAAAAGTTTTTAAAAATAGAATAAGATCACTTGAGAAAATTTTGAAGAAGAAATGAAAGCTATGGGGAAAAAAATTAAAAAGGGAATTAACAGCTTTGCCCAAGAGGTACAAAAACTTGCCCAAGCAACAAAGTTCCTCAGAATCAGGATGGATCAAAAAAGAAGCCAATGACTCCAAGGGGCAACTAGAAATATTAAAACCAAGTCAAAAGGCTGTAAAAAAAGAAGAAAATGTAAGGTGTCTCATAAAAAACAACTGCCTTGGTAAACAAATTTAAGAGAAAAAAATTTAATTTTAAATTTAAAACAAATAAAATTTAAGAATCATTGCTTTATCTGTGATCACCATGACCAAAAACATAGGTTACACATTCTATTTTAAGATATCTTAAAAGAAAAATGGGGGGTGGCTAGGTGGCACAGTGGATAGAGCACCGTCCCTGGAGTCAGGAGTACCTGGGTTCAAATGGGGCCTCAGATACTTAATAATTAGCTGTGTGGCCCTGGGCAAGCCACTTTAATCCCATTTGCCTTGCAAAAACCTTAAAATAAAAAAAGAAAGAGAAAGAAAACTGTCCATATCTTTTATTTTCTGAAAGAAAATCTAAAATGAAAATTCCCAGTATAGTCAATATCTAGAGTTTCTGGGTCAAAGGAAAAAAAATTACAAACAAGCAGAAAGAAAGAGCCCAAGTATGGAAGAGTCACAGTTATGATCTCATTCAATTTAGCAGACATCACTATAAAGGAGCAGAAAACTTGGAATGTGATACTCCAGAAGGCAAAGGATATGGCCTTGAAGCCAAGACTACCTTACTCAGCAACCCTGAGTATAATGCTCCAGGGGAAAAAATAGAACTTTAATGAAATAAAATCCAAATATTCTGATAAAAAAAAAGATCAAAACTAGGGGCAGCTAGGTGGCGCTGTGGATAGAGCACCAGCCCTGGAGTCAGTAGTACCTGAGTTTAAATCTGGCCTCAGACACTTAATTACCTAGCTGTGTGGGCTAGGCCACTTAACCCCATTTGCCTTGCAAAAACCTAAAAAAAAAGAAAAAACTTAAAAAAAAAAGATCAGAACTTTGGAGAAACTATAAAGTTCAAATATAAGGGTAAAGAACAACATAGAAAAGTAAACATGAATGAATGGTGATAAAGGACTAAACAAGAATTAACTGCCTACATTCAAATATGGGGAGATGAAACATGTGACCCCTCTGAATCCTACCATCATCAGGGGTCACTAAAAGGAAGTTCAATAAGGCAAGGCCTTGGAGAACTTCTATTATGTCTTAATGATCTTAAGAGAAGAAGGGTAGAGGGATACACTGGGAAGGAAGGAAAGAAATACTAGGGAAAACTTATCTAAATAAACAAGGAGGTCAGAAGAGTGGCTAGCACTTCAGTCTATCTCTCATTTGAACTAGTCAAAAAGAAGAACATAAATATACAGAATTAGGGGTCCAGAAATATAATTCACGCAACAGGGAGAACTGAGTGATACAGCAAGGGGATAATTTAGGGAGGGATTAGTTTTAGTCAAAACAAATTATAACTAAGGATGAACAAATATATTAATTCATCTTTTTGAGGTGGCAAAGAATGAGAATCTAAAGCAATCTCCATAAATTGGGGAATGGGTAACAAGCTATGGTATGTAAATGTGATGGAATACTACTGTGTTGAACTCTTACTAAATGTAATGACCAACCAGGATTATAGGTAAAGGACTCAAAATGCAAAATTAGATATTTTTAGACAGGGCTAATGTGGACATTTGTTTTGATTGAATATATATATATTTGTGAAGGAGTTTTTTTCTCCTTGTGTTCTCAACAGGGGTGGGGGTGGGGGGTAGAAGGATAAGTAGTACTTTGAATGAATAAAACAAATAAAATATTTTTAAAAATAGTAGCTTCCAGTCCAGATGGTTGCCTTAATGGAAGCAGGCTGGTCCTCACTCTCAATAACACTCCAGCAAAAACTTAAAAAAAAGATGAATCAAGAAACACCCAGGAGACACAGTGGATTGAGCAGTGGCCCTGGAGTCAGAAGGACCTGAGCTCAAATTTGATCTCACACGCTTAATAATTATCTAGTCACTTAACCTTATTGCCTTGCCAAAAAGGCAAAAGAAAAAATGTATCAAGATAAATAAACATCAAGAAATCAAATGGGAAACTAAATTAAGTAACTTTTTTCTACCTCAGAACTGTACAAAAAGTTAGTCTCCAGGAAAGGGTGACACTGTTGTACCAGTGTCAGCAGAATTAAATATTTCCAGTATATCCTTGCTCTGACAAGGGAAGAATTAGAGATGAATGTAACAAGTTAGCTGACCAGAGCAAAGGATTCCCTCCAGAAAGCCCCATAGCTGTAAATTTCTAGGGAAGAAGGTATGAAAGCCAACCTCAGAACTCTGTATCCCCAAAAACTTTGACATACATTTTCACTATCCTGAGAGCTCAAAGAACATGACTCTGAACCTCAAAGATGGAAAGGGAGGAGGGGAATCCTAATAGAAGTCACTCAGCAAGAATTCCAGTGATCCAAAGTAAAAAATCAAACATCTTATCCAAGAGCTGGGGAGAAGCTTGGTTATGGTACAAAACCCCAGTTCAAGAACTAAAGTTGAAGAGATAAATAAAATAAAACAAAGAAAACACCAACTGGTAATAAAAATTATTGCACACCTACAGATTCCTAAAAAGGACAGAGTATTACATAACAATAATAAGCAGAAACGCAAAGGGGAAAAAAGACTGTTTTGAAACGTGTAGTTTTTAAGAGGTGGCTTAAAAGGAAATAGAGATGCAGTTAAGAAAAAGAAAAAAAAATCAATGAGTACTTTTTTTATTCAAAGAATTAAATTGCAATTCTTAGGAAGGTAAAAAAGAATAGAGTAAAACTGATAAGAAGGTTAAAATCTAATAGTCAGGCAGGAGAGGAAACAAAAACAAATGATCCCACCTTGGCAGCCATGATGCTTTCACATCTGGAAACTTCTGTTATATAATTATGAACTCTGTTCTTCATTTCTTCTTTTTCATGAACTGCATGTTCCAATTCCAGTGAAACAGCCTTTCAAATTGAAAGCATTAAAGGAATAAAAGGTTAAGAACACTGAAAAGTTTTGCATTTTTTAGAGCTTTCCTGATTTGGAAGAGAAACAAGGAGTGGTTTAATTAATTCCTAATGGTTAATTTCATATATATCACCTGATTAATCCTGGATTTAGAAAAACCATAATAAAATGACTATTGTTTACCCTTTGATTCAGTAATATATCACACTTGGGTCTATATTCTGAAGAGATCATGAAAAGGGGTAAAAAACTTACACGAATAAAAATATTCATAACAGTTCTTTTTGTAGTGGCAAAGAATTGGAAATTAAGGGGATGCCCATTAATTGAGGAATGGTTGAACAAATTGAGCTATATGTATGTGATGGTACACTACTATTCTATTAAGAAATCATGAGGGATGGGATATCAGAAAATCCAGTAAAGACTTGCATAAATTGATGCTAAGTGAGATGAGAAGAACCAGAAGAACATTATACACACTAACAACAACATGGGGTGATGATCAACTTGCTTACTTTGGAAATAAAATAATCAAAGACAATTTTAAGGGACTTGTGATGGAAAATACCATCTGGATTCAGAGAAGGAACTGTGGCGTTTAAATGAAGACCAAAGCTTATGACCTTCAATTTTTTTTTTGTCTTATGTATTATGTAATTCTGTTATCTCAAATGTTTTCTTTCTTCCATTTGGATCTGATTCTTCTCTCTCAACACATTCAATGGTGATTTATGCTTAGCATGGTTACAAATGTAAAGCCTATTACCAGATTGCTTTCTGTCGGGGCAAGGGAGAGGGAAGGAGGGAAAGGAGTGAGGGAGAAAAATTGAAAACAAAGATTGGTAAAAACTACCATAGTATGCAGTTGGAAAAATAAAAGAATGAAAGACCAAAAAATGCCTATTGTTGATCACCTAAATTATACTTACAGTATACAGGACACTGATGGATAGTAATCAAATTAATCAATTCAAAAATAAAATTTTAAAAAATCTACAGTATATATATATACACACACACACTATTTTATGAACCCTTTAAGTTCAGCATTACATATGGTTTAGTGAAAGGAATACAGTACACTGTTTTAGAGGAATTTATTTCCTCACCTGGATATTTACTAAATATGTGATCATGGGTAAGAAATAACTGATAGCACAGTAGAAAAAGAGTTAGACAACTACTGCTACAGCAGAAAAAGGAGCTCGCTGAAATCCAATATGTGCTAGGGCAATAAATCTAAAACACAGTTTCTATTGTCTTGAATATTAGCATTACAGAAAAGTGAAAACTATTGTTATTAAACGTAAGGATGTAAAAAAAGTCTATCCTAATTTTAAAATTTTATATCAAACACAGATTTATTGTGAAGCACTACCATACCTGGTTTTCTCTTGTCATTGTAGCCAAATCATCTTGTAACCTTCTGTTTTCCTTAAGAGCTATATCCCTTGCTCTTTCTACATCAGCAAGTTCTATTCGGGTTTCTTCAAGCTGACGCTGGAAACTGACTAGCTCACGTTCTCGATCACTTAGTAAGTCCTGCAGTCGCCTATCAAGGAAGCAATTCACAAAAAATCTTAAATATAATTTCTTTATTTGACAACAATCACCATGTTATGATTTATATTGATGAGTGCTTGAAGAATGAGTATATACTTACCTCAATGTTTAGCATAAGTATGAAACACAACCCTTGAAACTTTAGCCCCTTTAATGTTTCATCATTCTAGTCCTAGTAATCGCTAATCTAGGGTAATCCTGACAATGAGCTGTCTTTACTTCTGTCGTATCTAGACTATAATGAACATTATTTGAGCATTCTGTCTACTAGTAATAAATACCATCTAACTTTAGCTTGGTCATCAAAAATAAACAGCACTTCTTATTGTATTCTTTTACACAAGATTTTGTTTTAAAACTTTTCAGCTTCTATTAGGCTCTCAAACCCAAGCTCCAATCATATTCATTTGCAGCAAACAACCTCAGAAATTGTTTCGAATAAGGCTATTAAGGATAAGTAAGAATGAATAACTGAAAGTGACAGCAAATTTGCAAAACTGGGTAACAGGAAAGATAGTGTCCTCAAAAGAAACAAGAAAATTTAGAGAAGGAGGAATAAGATTGGTAGGTGGGAGATTGGGAATAAATGGCCTCCATGTTGGATATGTTGAGTTTGAGGTAGCTAAATGAAATTAGGCAGATTTGCCCAGAAGGCCATGTGGGAAATACAGACAGATGAACAGCACTGAACCAAAGTGCTGAATTTATTTTATGCAATTAAAGAAAAAGGCATAAAATTTATATGATGGAGAAAAGCAGTATTGTGTGCAAGCCTTTCTCATTTTTTCATTTTTTAAGTGAAAGGGTGATATTTTTGGTGTTTCTCAAATTGAGCATATTAAAATATAAAACTTTTTTTTAGGTTTTTGCAAGGAGTTAAGTGGCTTGCCCAAGGCCACACAGCTAGGTAATTATTAAGTGTCTCTGAGGTTGGATTTGAACTCAGGTACTCCTGACTCCAGGGCCAGTGTTCTAGCCACTGTGCCACCTAGCCACCTCAATACAAAACATTTTTAAAAGAAAAAGTAGAACTACATGAAAAAATGCACCAGATCATTAATAATAAGAGAAATGTAAATCAAAACAAGCTTGAGGGGCGGCCTTGGAGTCAGTAGTACCTGGGTTCAAATCTGGTCTCAGACACTTAATAATTACCTAGCTGTGTGGCCTTGGGCAAGCCACTTAACCCCATTTGCCTTGCAAAAACCTAAAAAAAACAAAAAAAAAAAACAAGCTTGAGGTTTCACTTTATACTCTACAGAATTGGTACAACTATTTTGGAAAGCAACTTGGAATTATGCAAATGGTCATGAAGTCCGCTCCTTCTGAACTGGAGACTCCATTACCTGGCTTAAACCCCAAGGAAGTCATCAATAAGAAGAAAGTCCTCATATATTTCATTATCTATAGTAGCACTATATCTACTATAGTAGATATCTAGATATATGATATCTAAGAATTGGAAACAAAGTAGATGATCATCAATGGGAAATGGTTAAACAACTGTGGCATGTGAATGTAAAGGAATACTACTGTGTTGTATGTAAGAAATGATATGTGTGATGACTATATAAAAGCATAGAAAAATATATGAACTGATGGAGGAAAGTAAACAGAGTCAAGAAAATAATAAATATAATAACTTTAGAACATTGTTTACAACACTGTAAATGAAAAGAATTATTTACCAAAAAAATCTAAAGGTAACAGAATGATAAGGATTAAGATAAAGTGTGCTTGAAAAATCTGAAAAGACACCTCCATCTACCCTTTGTGGATGGAGGAGGTTCACAGGTGTTACACACTGCACATTTTTGGATTTTTTCAATGTATGAATCAGCTATGCTGATTTTTTTTTCTCCTCTCAAAAAATCCTGTATTTGTTGTATGGGATGTCTCAGGAGGAAATAATATGGTGATGTAAGAACCAGAAAATATCACTAAAAACTTACTTTAAAAAAAAGAAAAGAAACAGGTAAGGGAATGACTTCAGGATCTGGTAGATATATAAGAATCTGGTAGCATAGTAAATGAAAGAGTAAGCTTCAAAGGAGAGTTTGTAATGAAGGCCAAGACAACAGCTGAAACTGTGGATAAAAACCAGAAGTACTTCCTCTAGGTCCAGTGTATCTCAAATGGGCATGGAGAATTGAGGTAATTCTTGGGGGAAGGTATACTCAGTAGTGAACAGGGTGGACAGGGATGCATTGTCTTTGGGGTAGGATGGGGGGATGGGGTGAAAGAGAGGCAAGTTTCTGGGAGTAAAAGAAAAGGAGTATGAGAGGGAGGATTCAAAGACAGAGGGAAATTAAATATACATATGTTACTTAAGAAAATAATGATCTTGTTAGAGAAAATGCATAAAACAATTTAAAAATATATAATCAAATTTTTGTAACATAATCAAATTTTACATTATGTGTTCCAAACTATCAGTACTAAAGAAGAGTAAAGTAAGAAGAAATTAAGGTGGAGGTCCCCTGTATATTTTGTTAAGATTTTTTTCAAATGAGTAGTTTTGCTGGTTTTCCCCCCATTTTATGAAAAATTATTTCATATACATACATATGTATATATATACATATATATATATATATATATATATGTCTTCTGTAAGATTGCTTTCTGGGATCAGGAGGCCATAAAAGGAAAGCACACAGGAGGAAATTTAAATGAGGAAAAACAAAGGATATCAATTAAATTTATTTTTTAAAATAGAGATCAAAAAAGTTTGATGAAAAAGCACTAAAGCTAAGGAAGGACCTATGAAAGCTGGCCATAAAAGCTAAAGACAACAAGTTATGTTGAAGCAAAAAGAACAAAGAAGATAGAACTACTGATGAGGGCAGAGGGGATGATGATGATGATGATGATGATGATGATGATAATAAAGGATATATAATAGAATGTTAAGCAAATCATCTCTTATTTAACTTCTATTTTTCTTTCCAATGAGAATGATCTTGGGAGTGTGAAGGTTTTTTAAAAAAGTATAACTAGGAGTTGAAATCTGAAGTAATTGCAGATACAGTAATAGAAAGTACCTAATTGTTCAAGTTAAAGTTCACCAATCCCAGCCTAAGTGTACTGTACTCTAGGGTAATAAAAGAATTGGCAAGTGTGATTGCTAAGCTATAAATTATGGGTATGGATAAAGGTTAACTATTATTCCAATTTCTGAGAAAAAAACATAAGTTGCAAATAACACAAATGCCTTATGAAACTGTAGGCAGTAGTATTAATTGTGTGGAATATGAGAAACAGTGTTGGGGCGGCTAGGTGGCATAGTGGATAAAGCACCGGCCTTGGAGTCAGGAGTACCTGGGTTCAAATCCAGTCTCAGATACTTAATAATTGCCTAGCTGTGTGGCCTTGGGCAAGCCACTTAACCCCTTTTGCCTTGCAAAAACCTAAAAAAAAAAAAAAAGATAAAAAAGTATTGACTAAATTCCTGGATATTTATCAAGCCCTAGTCATGCCAAAATGATGTTAGACTTAAAGGAAGGTCACAGACATACCATAACTATATTTCAGCAAACTATTAAATTTTGTAAACAAGATGGAGAAATGGGATTATATTATAGTACTACTAGGTGGATTAAAAATTTAAAGAATATTGCAAGATGACCTCTAGTGGAGGGAGAGTAGCATTAGATCTGAGATCTGTGCTTTTTAAAGTTGTTTTTTAAAAAAACAACATATGATATTCTTTTTATATTTCCATATTTTGAATAAGGGATTTATTATTCAAATATGGGTTGAACTGAATATGATCTATCGTCTTCATTGTTCTGGATACAATGAAGTTTGGATTTCAATTAGTCTTTTTGGACTGCCAAGTCAAAGTGTTGAGCTTGCAATCTAATTAAAACCATTATTTTACCCATTATAAGAAACCTTTATCCTAGTAGTTGGCAAGACAAAGCAAAGTTAGCTAAAAAAAAGTCAAAGGAGCAATTCAAAGATCCAACAAATGAATAGGTGGATTGATGAGTGGTACAATGATGAATCAAAGAGGAGATAAAAGTTCAAGGATATAAATGGAGGGAGAGGGGTTGATACCGGAGTTAAAAGTCTGTATAACTATTATGACTAAGGAAATGTTGAATGGGATATCAAGTTATTAAGAGATTATAAATCCACTGTAAACATTTTAACCAGATGCTTAGGGCTGAGATAAAATAACACATGACTTAAAAAAAAAAACAAGACTGAAATATCTCAACCAGTATTTGGAAAGTGGGGAAATATGAAAATTTATTCAGTGACTCACCCTGAAAATGTTATTTGTTTTTGTCATAGTCAATCATTATCACTGTTCCAAATGTAAGCTGACTTCTTTCCTGCAGGAGGGTCTCAAAGAATGACTCTCTACAATCAAATTTCCTTAAAAAAAAAAAAGTACAACTTCATAGGGGAAAAGAGGGAGAAGGAGACATGAGATGGAAAAAAGAAGACATGGGGTAGGAAACTGGAAAGTGAAAATGTTACACAGAGCACAAAGAAAGGAAATGGGTAACTGTCCAAATAGAACATTAAAAAAAAAATTTAAGGTTCTTCCTTAAAGAGGAAGGAAACTAGATACTCTAGGAAAGAAAATACATGATGAAAAAGAAGGATAGAATAGCCACAAAAGCTATCAGGTGAGAAATGATTTAGTAAGGGGGTTAGAGGAAGAAAAGATTTGTAGTAGTTGGTGATGCTAAAGTGAAGTCTGAGAGCTGAGATGGCACAATGCGAGGAAGCATTGGAGTCTACAACTTCTTAACAAAGAGAGAAAATGCATCAGCCTGAATTCTGATTGGGAAAACCAAGAAATCACAGAGTCCGTTTTTCCAGTCCAAGGCAGGACTTGGCAGGAATGTATGGCAGCTATGACAAGGAACATTCCAGTACCCGGGAACTGAGAAGGTTGAGCCAGGACACCAGAAAGTGATCCCAGGAATGGGTGCCATCTGGTAGCTCTGGATAGTTACTCACTATCCAGTGTCCAGTAACAGATCAAGGCAGAGAGGACTGATTGTGAGTATTGGTCCTATCTGTGTACTGAGCAAGGAACAAGTTCTGGAAGTAAATTGTAGATCTATGGCTTTGATGCCAAGAATGTAATGCAATGTCCTCCACCAGAGAGAAGCCAGCAATTCAGTCATGCTGAATCTGGAGAATCTTCCAGTAGACCAAGAATAGCTGAGTTAAGCAGTCTGTTAAAATTATAACTAGAAACCAAGCTAATCAATCCACATCTGGGTTAGGAACTTGCAGAATTCAGGCCAGAAGGGCACCACTCTGGGAGCACTGAAAGCTTGTAGGTCCACAGTTGGAGCTGTGAAGGTAGAAAGAAATAAGACAGAAACTTGGCCAGACAAGCTCACCAGAAGTGAGCAGAACCCAGCACTAACACAGAGTTCGATGTCAAAAAGTAGACTGTAAAAAGGAGCAGACAAAAAAAGAATCTGACAAAAGAGATCATGACACAAATAACATTAGAAGCAGTAAGTCTTGGAACTATTATGGCAACTCATCTAAGAAGAATAAAGTCCTAGACTGCAGTAGTGGTAGAGGGAAGGAAGAAAGACTAGGTGAGACTGTGAACAAAAAAGTTGATGGAACTTAGTAATGAAGTACATGCAGATAATTTTTTCAGCTGGAAGAGTGGAAAAATAATGCCATGGAGAGAAAGAAAAGTTAATCTGATTGGGTGGAGGAGGTGAGTTCAGTTTGAGACAACTTTAACTTGAAGATGTCCCTAGAATTTATAAATCTCTACTTAAATAGTTTTCTGACTTTTACCACTATTTGACAATTCACTTATATAGCATTATATTAGTTAATATAAAACTCTAATAATTGTTTTCATCAGAAATCATTTTCTTCTGGCTCACTGAACCCTGACTCCCTCCTCAGAACAAAGCTTCCCTGACCTCCCTTTCCAGAATGAGCTGCACTTTCACTCACTTTCTCCAACTCACTAGTTGAGATTGGGAATCAGAATACTCCTTGCTGCCCATTTCCACTTCCAGATCCTCTCTCTATCACTATCAATCAGGAAACTCTTCTCCTTTAAGGTTCTATCATCCAATTGTCCCTGGTAGCTGTTGTCTAGAGATCTCCAGTACACCCCATTTCCTTCCCCAATATTCAGTTCCTGGTCCACAATCTTTCTTTCCTTCTCCACACTGAGGAACTTAAACCTATATAATAACACACCCTTAAACATCCCACATTCCCAGTTCCTCCTCTCCTTGACCACATACAAAGATAATCATAGCCTTGATGTTGTCATCACCCATAAATGTACACCTCCATGCACTTTGTGCATTATGAAATTCCCTTATGTGACCACAACCTAATGGTCTTGCATCTCTTCCTCTGCCTTCCAATATCAAACCTTGTCCTTTGCCCATGATCTCCAATCTTTTGACCAGGTTCCTTCCCAAACTATTACCTCTACACCAGCCACACTTTTCTCCTTGACCCAGTTCAACTCTAGACTGTTTTATTCTCTTTAGTCCTTTGTCCCTCTTATCATACTGTTGATTATTCCCTGCTAAACCTCAGCCCTATCATCTGCTGACCTGCTAGAGAAAATGGAGAAAATCATGCAAAATGTCCACTACATATTTATCTAAGAAAACCTTAATTGGGCTCTCACTGTTGCTAGTTAATTCTTTTACACCTCCCTAATTAACCCTCCATTCCACTTATACCATGGTGATTCTTCTGAACCTTTTCATCCCTCTTCAAACTTTCTATGACTCCCCACTTTCCCTCCTTCAAAGTTCAGAACCTTGTCTATATTTTAATAAAAAAATTGAGGCTATTTGCTGAAAGTTCCCTTCTCCCCCTTCCTTATCTCATATCACCCAGATTCCTTCTGCTATTTCTTCATTCACTCCTTTTCACAAGATGCAGTGATCCTTCTCCTTGCTAAGACTAATCTCTCTCCACTTACAAGTGATCCCATTGTACCCATCTCCTCCAAAAGATTGTTCCCTCTACTTTCTCCACTCTCTTATATTCAATTTCTCTTTATTCATTGGCTGCTTCTCTACTGTCCACAAATATTCTTATGTCTGTTCTATTTTTTTTTTAGATTTTTTGCAAGGCAAATGGGGTAAGTGGCTTGCCCAAGGCCACACAGCTAGGTAATTATTAAGTGTCTGAGACTGGATTTGAACCCAGGTACTCCTGACTTCAAGGCCAGTGCTTTATCCACTACGCCACCTAGCCGCCCCTTGTCTGCTCTATTTTCAAAAAGTCCTCACTTGAACCTCTCCTAGTACTCACCATTCAACTTCCTCTTAATTTTAGTGCCCTCCCTTTTTTAATTGTTTCTATATTTATCCTGTATATAGTTTGCATTGTCTATTTCATTAGATGGTGAGCTCCTTGAAGGTAAAGAATATTTTTGCCCTTCTTTGTATCCCCATCATTTAGTATAATTCCTGCTACAAAGTAAGTGCTTAATAAATGTTTACTGACTTAATGATAATAAAGTATACACCCAATTTATAAAAAGTCAGAGAGTGTCACTTCAGTAATTACTTACCCTATTGTTGATTCTGTCTCTGACAGTGTTATTTGCATATGGGAAATAATTTTTTCCTGTTGAAATGATAAAATTATACTATTAAATTATAAATGATTCATATAAAATATATTATTTAACATATGATTTGATCCCTTTATACAGATGAAATCTCATTATAAAATACTCTTATGAAACATCTCTACCAAGCACATTTCCCTCCCTTGGAGAAAAGAGCACAATTATAAATGTCAGACAAGATTTAAGACAATTAACAATATTCTTATCAAGCAACAGAATTTGTAGAGTGCCTCTAAGTTTACTATGATGAATATTGATCTATAAAATTATAACCCCAAAATGGAAAATTTATTTTTAAGAAGCAAGTAAGCAAGTTCTATGTGAGCAAAAAGATATTATTTTAAAAATTAATCATACCTTCACATCAGTATCTTTACTTCATGTAACACAATGTATGCTTATTCTTAGTTACATCATGGTAATTTAGGAAGTATTTGTAAAGTCTTAATTTACATATATATGATGTGGAAGTAAGACAAATATTCCATGATCTGGAATATCATAATCTACTTCAAGGAGCTGAGATGCACATGAAGAAATAAGACAACATGTACCTTACTTGAAATGTTATCTTCTGACTTAGCAATTTTTTCTGTCTTTTCATCTACTACTTCCTGAAGGTAGTCTTTCTCCTTATCAATAACACAAATGGTATTTTTAAGCGCAACTAATTCCTCATCTTGAGAAGTGATCTTGCATGTTAGCCTACCTATAAATGAAAAAAAAATGCATGTTAGACTAAGCAAAAGGTTAAAAAAAGCAAAGTTCTGAAACACTTACTTATTTTTTCCTCTAGGGATGCAATCTGCATTTGGGCTGTTTGAAGTTCTTCACTTTTAACTGCAAATCGGTGCTGGCAATCATCAACAGCTCTCTGTAATTGTTCATTTATTATCCTAAAGAATCAATATATAAAATGGTCTTAAACTTTAAATAACTTTTCAAATTTGAGATGATAATATATTTTTAAAATTTTTATTTAAGGCAATGGGGTCAAGTGACTTGCCCAAGGTGACACAGATAGGCAATTATTAAATGTCTGAGGTCGAATTTGAACTCAGGTCCTCATAACTCCAGGGCCGGTGCTCTATCCAACTGTACCACCTAGCTGCCCCAATGATAATATTTTTAAAACCAAAAAATCTCTTCTTTAGGTTTTTGCCTTTGGCAATCAGGATTAAGTGACTTGTCCAGGGTCACACAGCTAGTGTTAAGTATCTGAGATCACATTTGAACTCAGGTCCTCCTGACTATCCTCTGTGCCACTTAGCTGCTTCTCTTCTTCAGATTTTTAATTATTTTTATTATTCTAAAAGTTTTCTAGTTCATGTCTCTTTTACACTAACTACTAATTCCTCTTTTTTTTTTCAGGAGGGTATGAAAAGGTATAGATTTCAATTGAGTGTGTTTCAAAATTTCACAGGTTACTAAAAAAGTTCACAAGTTACTACAAAAAACCCACTAATTCCTCTTAAAAAAAACAATTTTGAGATATTGGTTAATGGATCTGATATCTTATCAATGTGGATCCTAACTCTAAAGATTCAAATTGAAACCTATCCATATCTGCTCATCTAGTATGACTTTTGTCTACCTGTAAACTCAGTAAAGGTAGTCCAACAAATCTTACGAAGAGTCCTTTCCTGTAGATCTCTTAACATTACATGAATATCATTAGCTGGTTCATCTTTTTTTCTATCTAGGTATTTCTCTGATAGTATTTTTTATAACACTCAGGGCAATTACTTTGTAATGAGTGGCAATGGATATAGGTTTTAGATCTCCTTTTCTTATCGTATTGGTACTCCACAGTAAACTGGAGCACCAAGCACAACAAAACCAACTTTACATCTAGTTGTGGTGTCCCTTCAAATGGTAGTCTTCCAATAGTTCCCTCCTACCTTGGTATGTTTCAGCAGTTTCTTTTGACTTTATATATTCTGTAGGCTAGACCTACTTTAAGGATAGTTTTATCAATAAGACCTCTCCCAGCAACAACTATAGTTATTTGTAGAAATTACTTTCTTTTTTCCCTACTTTATCTGTGCACTCTTGCTTTCAGGATTAGGAAAGATCACTATGGCAGAGTTTCCAGATGAAGAGGCAAGCTTGCCCTGATCATTAGAATTTTTCTTCTGGTCAGCTTACAATGAAACTTTAGGCACAGTGCCATGTGGGAGGACAGTGTTAATGATGAGCTGACTTTTCTTACCAGTTTACAAACTGCCTTCCGCATCATGGAATCCTGTTCTTTTCTTACACTGATAAGGAACAGAGAAAACTATTGACATAGCCATGGCTGAGGTCTGTAACTCTCAGCTTGGCAGTCTCCTTCCTAACTTTTACATGGGCACAGATGACAGAGTCAGTGCCTTTCCTCTGATCTTTGATTACCCATGAACTAACTGTGGAAAAGCTAGGAAAAAAAAAAACAATGTGTGGCCTTGTATTCACACCCACTGCACATTTCTCTACTGCCCTTTAGGAACCTAATATGTTCTTCTTAGAAAGGGGTATCCCAGGGCTCACAGTCATTTACCACCATTAGAATAACACTGATAAAAAGATAACCTTTTATGTAAGAAGAAATCTTTGGGACATTAAAAGAGCAACAAAATTTACTAAAGGCAAATCTTGTTTGTTCTCCTCCTGATCAAGTTTGGCATTGTCTATTTGTAGTCTCCTTCCAAGACATAAATATGGACATCTATGTACTATATTCCTCCAGTTGTGTAGAGTACACTCAAGGAAGACTAGTACTTCTGGTGTGATGGCTGCCAAGTCCTTTTTTAGGGTTGTTTTCCACCTTTGATGTCCACCTGAGTCACCTAACTCTCACCTATGGCTCCAAGAAATTGCAGCATGCACAGTAACCACACACTGGTAAATGATTTCAGTAGGCAGGCTAAACCAGGTTGAGAGTAACTGAGGGAGTCTCAAACCCACTGATGAGTTAGGGGAGAGGAAAACGTGTCTACTCCAAGCATGTTAAGTCTTCCACTGGTGGAATAGACAGATGAGAACACTTCATTCCAAGGGCCATGAAGGCAGGTGAAGCCAGTGCTGTGGAGCCCTTAGAGCTTGGTTAGACATCAAAGATGCCAAGGTCATCCACTGCATCTAGAGCGATCACCAGTTGTCTTTACGCCATCTTGTCCCTGGATCATGATGACTTTGGAAGAAAGAATGATGCCAAGAAATTCATTCAACTCTGCCTCATGTAAATAAAATTTACTCACAAATCAAAAGATATCACCTTACCACTTTACCATTCCTATCTCAAAGTACTAGGGCAATAGACAATACACATAAAGTGTCAATACACTGGGAGCACAACCCTGCACATAGGCCATAGGGTTGCTTCCTCACTGGAAGCAGCAGTGGAATTAGACAACGCCCTAGATTCTGAGCAGCCTTTTAAGGATCATACTGCTCACCTCTAGTGTAAGGAAGAGGTTAGAAAAGGAGCCCTAAAAATTGTCTGCTTTGCCAACCTTGGTCTGACTACCATGGCAGGCAGGGATCCTACAACTGTGATTGAAACATTAAAAAATGTACAAAAACTTCTTCAAAGAAGATTTCCCTCACTGTCAGTTCAGGGAACAAGTGTTTCGATCCAACAGACCTGAAAAATGAACAGCTTTTATTGCAAGAGAACTCAGCAGATATCATAGCCAAAAAGCAGCCCTAAGGGAAACAACGCTGGCAAGATCTTTCCTATACCTTCATTCAAGATCTTTCCTAATCCCTCTCCTAGCTATCCTTCAATGCCTTCAAAATTGTTGCCCAAAATGCAAGAATTGTCTTTGTATACTTTACACTAGGTGTAATGATTCTTCCCCATGTTTGTTTTCTACAATGTTATTTCCACATACTCAAGTAGCACATCTGGGATATTAGAGTACAAAGTTGCCCTTCTAGATTAACTGATGGTGAATAACATTGTTTATAAAAATCAATGCAGGGGGCAGTTAGGTGGCGCAGTGGATAAAGCACCGGCCTTGGAGTCAGTAGTACCTAAGGTTCAAATCCAGTCTCAAACACTTAACTTAGCTGTGTGGCCTTGGGCAAGCCACTTAAACCCATTTGCCTTGCAAAAAATCTAAAAAAATAAAAGAAAATAAAAATCAATGCAAATCTATCATTTTTTCATTTTAGTTGCTCTATTCCAATTTATCTTTTAAATGCCTTCAAGTTGATTTTCCTTAGTTGGATCTCTCCCTAATTTTAAATTTGTTTTTCCTTGCTACGTGCTATTTTATGTACTGATACTTCACATAATATTCTATTGTCCTTGTTTGTAAGATTCTACAAGAAAGTTTATATTCTAAATCATTGCCATCCTTGATATCATCATTTTCTCTGTTTAGCAAGGAGGTAAAGAACTCACTGACCAAGGCAGCTCCTAGGCTCTTAGGACCTAACTTGTCATGGCAAATAATCTATACAACAATTAGTTAACCTTCTTTAACAAATAGATACGTGTAGTTATAAATTGTTCTTCCTTCCATTTTTTCCCATTTTTCAGGGTTGAATAATATGTTTACATAGATGATGGTGGAGTTGTTTTAATTATATGTTATAAATTTTTTTGATTTTTAATTTTTGTTGTAATTTTATATGAATTTTATTCTTACATTTTGAACTTTTAAAATTATGAACTTGAATAAAAGATATCAATTACTTCCATTTGCAAGGAACAGAAAAGAAGATTGTACATGAAGCTGTACCTCTATCATGTAATCTGTTTATATGTATGTAATAAATGCAACAAAGTAGTTCCAAAACTGTTCTGATTGCCAATCTCTCTCTTCACTTCCTTTTGCTCTTTCCTATATCATTGAAAAAGTATATTTCATTGATGCCATTTGTTTTCTTTAACGTCACTTCTTTTTAAATTTATTTTTATTAAAGACATTATTTGAGTTTTACATTTTTCCCCCAATCTTGCTTCCCCCCCCCCCCCAGAAAGCACTCTGTCAGTCTTTACTTTGTTTCCATGTTGTACCTTGTTCCAAATTGGGTATGATGAGAGAAAATCATATCCTTAGAGAAGTCTAAGAGGTAATAAGATCAGACAATAAGCTATATGTTTTTTTTTCTAAATTAAAACTCCACAGCTCCTTATCTGGATACAGATGGTACTCTCCTTTGCAGACAGCCCAAAATCGTTCCCGAATGTTGCACTGATGGAATGAGCAAGTCCTTCAAGGTTGAACATCACTCTCATGTTGCTGTTAGGGTGTACAGTGTTTTTCTGGTTCTGCTCATCTCACTCAGCATCAGTTCATGCAAATCCCGCCAGGTTTCCCTGAAATCCCATCCCTCCTGGTTTCTAATAGAACAATAGTGTTCCATGACATACATATACCACAGTTTGCTAAGCCATTCCCCAATTGAAGGACATTTACTGGATTTCCAATGCTTTGCCACCACAAACAGGGCTGCTATAAATATTTTTGTACAAGTAATGTTTTTACCCTTTTTCCTCATCTCTTCACGGTATAGACCCAATAGTGGTATTGCTGGGTCAAAGGGTATGCACATTTTTGTTGCCCTTTGGGCATAGTTCCAAATAGCTCTCCAGAAGGGTTGGATGAGTTCACAGCTCCACCAACAGTGTAATAGTGTCCCAGATTTCCCACATCCCTTCCAACAATGATCATTATCCTTCCTGGTCATACTGGACAATCTGAGAGGTGTGAGGTGGTACCTCAGAGAAGCTTTAATCTGCCTTTCTCTAATAATTAATGATTTAGGACATTTTTTCATATGGCTATGGATTACTTTGATCTCCTCATCTATGTAAATTGCCTTTGTATATCCTTTGACCATTTGTCAATTGGGGAATGGCTTTTTGTTTTAAAAATATGACTCAGTTCTCTGTATATTTTAGAAATGAGTCCTTTGTCAGAATCATTAGTTGTAAAGATTGTTTCCCAATTTACTACATTTCTTTTGATCTTGGTTACATTGGTTTTATCTGTGCAAAAGCTTTTTAATTTAATGTAATCGAAATCATCTAAATGGTTTTTGGTGGTATTCTCCAACTCTTCCTTAGTCATAAATTGTTCCCCTTTTCATAGATCTGACAGGTAGACCAGTCCTTGATCTTCTAATTTGCTTATAGTATTGTTTTTTATGTCTATGTCCTGTAACCATTTGGATCTTATCTTGGTAAAGGGTGTGAGGTGTTGGTCTAATCTAAGTTTCTTCCATACTAACTTCCAATTTTCCCAGCAATTTTTATCAAAGAGGGAGTTTTTATCCCAATGGCCAGACTCTTTGGGTTTATCAAACAGCAGATTACTATAATCATCTCCTGCTTTTAGACCTAGTCTATTCCACTGGTCCACCACTCTATTTCTTAGCCAATACCAAACAGTTTTCATGACTGATGCTTTATAATATAATTTCAGATCTGGTAGGGCTAAGCCACCTTCTTTTGCACTTTTTTTCATTAAGCTCCTGGCAATTCTTGACTTTTTATTTCTCCATATGAATTTACTTACAATTTCTTCTAACTCATTAAAGTAATTTTTTGGAATTTTGATCAGTAGGGCACTAAACAAATAGTTTAGTTTTGGTAGAATTGTCATTATTATATTAGCTCTACGTATCCATGAGCAGTTGATATTTGCCCAGTTATTTAAATCTAATTTAGTTTGTGTGAGAAGTGTTTTATAATTATTTTCAAAAAGATTCTGAGTCTGTCTTGGCAAATAGACTCCCAAATATTTTATATTGTCTGAGGTTACTTTGAATGGGATTTCTCTTTCTAGCTCTTCCTGCTGTTTCTTGCTAGACAAATATAGAAAAGTTGAGGATTTTATGAGGGTTTATTTTATAACCTGCAACTTTGCTAAAATTGCAAATTATTTCCAGTAGTTTTTTCAGCAATTGCTTGGGATTTTCTAGGTAGAGCAACATGTCATCTGCAAAGAGTGAGAGTTATGTCTCTTCCTTCCCAATTCTAATTCCTTTAATTTCTTTTTCTTCTCTAATTGCTGATGCTAACATTTCTAATACAATATTGAATAGTAGTGGTGATAATGGGCACCCTTGTTTTACCCCTGATCTTACTGGGAATGCCTCTAGCCTCTCCCCATTGAGTATAATGCTTGCTGATGGTTTCAGATAGATACTGCTAATTATTTTAAGGAACAGTCCATTTATTCCTACATTCTCTAATGTTTTTAATAGAAATGGATGCTGTATTTTGTCAAAAGCTTTTTCAGCATCTATTGATATGATCATATGATTTCTGATAGTATACTTAATTATATCAACAACAAACCTAACAGTTTTCCTAATATTGAACCAACCCTGCATTCCTGGAATAAATCCTACTTGATCATAATGTATTATCCTAGTGATGACTTGTTGTAATCGTTTTGCTAAGGTTTTATTTAGGATTTTTGCATCTATATTCATCAGGGAGATAGGTCTATAATTTTCTTTCTCTGTTTTAACTCTTCCTGGTTTAGGTAACAGTACCATATTGGTTTCATAGAAAGAGTTAGGCAGAGTTCCATCTTTCCCTATTTTTCCAAAGAGTTTATATAGGATTGGAACCAATTGTTCCTTAAATGTTTGATAGAATTCACTTGTGAATCCATCAGGCCCTGGAGATTTTTTTTTAGGGAGTTCAGTAATGGCTTGTTGAATTTCTTCTTCTGAGATAGAGTTGTTTAGGTATTTAATCTCTTCTTCATTTAACCTGGGCAACTTATATTTTTGTAAATATTCATCCATTTCACTTAGATTATCATATTTATTGGTATAAAGTTGGGCAAAATAATTACGAATTATTACTTTAATTTCCTCCTCATTGGTGGTGAGTTCACCTTTTTCATTTTTGATACTAGCTATTTGGTTTTCTTCTTTCTCTTTTTTTAATCAAATTGACCAGAGGTTTATCAATTTTATTGGATTTTTCATAATACCAACTTTTAGTTTTATTTATTAATTCAATAGTTTTTTTACTTTCAATTTTATTAATTTCTCCTTTAATTTTTAGAATTTGTAATTTGGTATTTGATTGGGGATTTTGGATTTGTTCTTTCTCTAATTTATTTAGTTGCATGTTTAGTTCATTGATTTCCTCTTTCTCCAATTTATTCATATAAGCATTTAGAGCTATAATATATCCCCTGAGAGTTGCTTTGAATGAATCCCATAGGTTTTGGTATGTTGTTTCATTATTATTATTATTATTATTATTATTATTATTATTATTATTATTATTATTATTATCTAGGATAAAATGGTTAATTCTTCCTATAATTTGTTTTTTGGTCCATTCATTTTTTAAAATGAGGTTATTCAGTTTCCAATTTGTTCTGGGTCTATATCTCCTTGGCCCAGTATTGCATATGACTTTTATTGCATTGTGATCTGAGAAAGATGTATTCACACTATTCCTGCCTTTCTGCAGTTGATCATTAGGTTTTTATGTCCTAGTACATGGTCAATTTTTGTATAAGTTCCATGTACTGCAGAGAAAAAGGTATATTCCTTTCTATTCCCAATCAGTTTCCTCCATAAATCTACCATATCTAATTGTTCTAACAATCTATTTACCTCCTTAATTTCTTTCTTGTTTGTTTTATGATTCGATTTATCTAGATCCGATAGTGGGAGGTTGAGGTCTCCCACTAGTAGAGTTTTTCTATCTATGTCTTCCTGTAGTTCTTTCAGCTTCTCCTCTAAGAATTTGGATGCTGTCCCACTGGGTGCATATATATTCAATATTGAAATGACTTTATTGTCTATAGTACCTTTTAGGAGGATATAGTTTCCTTCCTTATCTCTTTTAATGCTATCTATTTTTGCTGCTGCTTTGTCTGAGATCAGGATTGCTACCCCTGCTTTTTTTACTTCAGCTGAAGCAAAATATATTTTGCTGCAACCTTTTACCTTTACTCTATATGTATCTCTCTGCTTCAAATGAGTTTCTTGTAAGCAGCATATTGTAGGATTCTAGTTTTTAGTCCACTCTGCTATTTGCTTACGTGTTAAGGGAGAGTTCATCCCATTCACATTTAAGGTTATGATTACTAATTCTTTATTGCCCTCTGTGCTATCTTCCCTCTGTTTGTATTTTTCCCCCTTTCCCCCCTTTTATCGATATTCCCCAGTCTTTTGTTTCTGAAAACCACCCCCTTCAGTGTGTTTGCCCTCCTATATCACACCCTCCCCTTTCTTTCCCCTTCCCTTCCTTTTATTATTGCCCCTTATTTCCCCACTCCCCTTCCCTTTCTCCGTCCCCCCTTCCCTTTTCCCCTTTTAATACTTGAAAGGTTAGATATTTTATAAGTTAACTGAGTATGTGTAGGTTGACTTTAAGCCAAGTCTGATGAGAAGAAGATTCAGGTGTTTCTCCTCTGCTCCCTTCTTCCCCACTATTACCATAGGTTTTTTGTACCTCTTAGTGTAATGAGATTTACCCCATTCAATCCCCTCCCTCCTCCCGTCTCTTTCCTGTCCCCCTTTTTAGGGTGGTAGTGTTTTTTTTAAGATCATTCTACCTAAGTCATAGAAAATTCTGAGCGTCTAAACCTTCTAGTTCTGTATATTCTATCGAATAGAGTCTAAATTCCTGAGAGTTATTAGAGTCTTTCTCCCAAATGGGGTTAAAGCCAGTTACACCCCATTAGATAGTAGTCTCATGGATAGGTCATGAATGTCCATCATTTCTGGCAAGGTGTATTTCCTCTGTTAGAGTTACATTTATTGCATTTTTTTTTCTTTTACCACCCCCCCTTTTTTTTTTTTACCTTTTCATGTGTCTCTTGAACCTCCTGTTTGATGTCCAAATTTTCTGTTTAGCTCTGGTCTTTTCATCAGAAATTTTTGGAATTCTTCCATTTCGTTAAATGTCCATCTTTTTCCCTGGAAGAATAGGCTCAGCTTTATAGGAAAGTAGATTCTTGGCTGCATTCCAAGCTCCCATGCTCTTCGAAATATCTCGTTCCAGGCCCTTCGATCCCTTAATGTTGATGCAGCCAGGTCCTGCATGATCCTTACTGTGGCTCCTTGATATTTAAATTGTTTCTTTCTGGCTGCTTGCAGGATTTTCTTTTATCTGATAGTTCTGGAGTTTGGCCACAACATTCCTTGGTGTTTTCCTTTTAGGATCTTTTTCTGTTGGGGATTGATGTACTCTTTCAATAACTACTTTGCCCTCCGATTCCATGATATCAGGGCAGTTTTCCGTCACTAGATCCTGTAATATTAAGTCCAGGCTTTTTTTCTCTTCAATGTTTTCAGGAAGTCCTATAATTTTCAGGTTGCCCCTCCTCGATCTATTCTCGAGGTCAGTGGTTTTGTTGATGAGGTATTTTACATTTGCTTCTATTTTTTCTATTTTTTGATTTTGTTTATCTGACTCTTGCTGTCTCGTGGAGTCATTAGTTTCTGTAGACTCCATTCTTTTTGGGGGGAGGAGTTTTCTTCATTAAGCTTTTGCAACTTCTTTTCCAATTGGTCAATTCTACTTCTGAAAGAGCTTTCCATTTGATCCAATTGAGGTTTTAAGAGAATTAATTTCTTTTTGCATTTGCTCATTTGAGGATCTGAGAGAATTGTTCTCATTTTGTAATTGTCCAATTGATGATCTGAGAGATTTATTCCCCTTTTGTGTCTGTCCAATTGTACTTTCTAAGGTTTTGTTTTCTTGTTGCAGGGTATTAATCGTCTCTCCCAAATTTTTAAGCTCCTTCCTTATTTCTTCGAGGAAGTCTTTCTGTGCTGGAGACCAGATTGTATTCTCCTCAGAGGTTCCAGGTCTCTCTGAGTTGGGGGTCTTTCCCTTCCAGGAATTTTTCTATGGATCCACCTTTCCGCTGACCCTTCTTCATTATGCTAAGACCTTGAGTTGGGGGGGCTGGTTCACCTGGGCTTGGGATCGTTAAAGGCTTTACTGAGTGCAGTTTCTCTGGCTGGCCAGTAGGAGGTGCTGGTTGCCTTCTCTGGAGTGTCTGTGACCTGGATTGAGAGGCCTTCTCTCTTTGCCCGAAGGGAGCAGTTGGAACTATTGAATTCTTTTGCCTTCAGTCAACGGTGGGCTTTACCCTGGACTGAGGTCATTCCTCAGCTGGGCTGGTTCTTTGGCTCGCACACATGGGCCTGAGGTAGAAGTAGTTTGCAATTGTTTGTTTGGGAGGAGGCGTCAGTGCAATGGAAGGGTGGGCTCAGAGTTTCTCAGACTGAAGGAGTCCAGCATGGTGTCCACAGCTCTCCTGCACCAGACCTCTCCCTGCAGCCCCTTCCCCAAGCTCCTGGGGGACAGCACCAACACCATCACCTCTGCTTCCCTGCGGACCCAAGCCCCTTTTGTCCAGCCCCACCGCTGATCCAGCAGGTCCTGCTCTCCAGCCCTCAGACTCCTGGTTCCAATTCAGCTGTTACTCTGGCTTATCCGGGTCTGATACTCACCCACCAGAATTCTACCAAAGCTGCAGCGGGAGACAAATCCTGAAGTAGATGCTCTTTCTCCTGGCTTCTCTCTCTGGGTTCCATGAGTCAGACTTCCTCTAAGAGGTTTGTTTCATATGATAGATGGGGAAGAGATCAGGAGACTCTAGATAGAACTGTGCCTGTCTTCTCTCTGCCATCTTGGCCGGAAGTCAACGTCACTTTTTTTTAACCCCATTCTTTCTCCCACCAAATAAAAGTTCTCCAACAAATAAGTATAGCAAAGCAAATCCCTACAATGGCTTCTGAAAATGTATGTCTCATTCTGCACTTACAGACCATCACCCCTTCATCAAGAAGTAGGAAGTATGATGAACCATCAGTCAGATGTAGTCATGGTTGGTCTATGCATCAAAGTTCTTAAGTCTTTCCAAAGTTGTTTTCTTTTACAATATTATAGTCATGACATAAATTATTCTACTAGTTTGCTCGCCTGATTCTCTCTTTAAGTTCATATCTGACTATTGAGGTTTCTCTAAAACCATTCCTGTAAGTCATTTCTTATGGAGCAGTAGTAGTCCAATATACCACAATTCAGGCACTCCCAATAAAGAGTGAGCATCTACTTGGTTGGTTTTCAGTTCTTTTTCTAACAAAAAGTACTATTCTAAATGGGCAGGTCAGAGGTGCACTGAGAATAGGAAGAAGTTCAAATCTGGTCTCACACATTTGTTATTGTGTGACCCTGGGCAAGTCACTTAACCTTGTTTGCCTCAGTTTTGAAAAACAAAACGGAGAAGGAAATGGCACAAGTCACTCCAATATTTCTGCAAAGAAAACTCCAAATGGGGCCATTAAGAGGCAGATACTACTGAAAAACAACAAGTAGTGCTATCCCTGAGTCAAAAGGTGTGAAGTGTTTAGTGACATTTAACTTAGTTTCAAATTCTTTATTAAACATTGGGGAATGACTCTGAGATTCCTTCTGCCTCAATTTTTCTGATTATGTAAATAATGTGTTTCAAACAAATCACTCCAATTAAATAATGTTGCTCCATTTCAGCCAGGTACTAGAGCTTTTGTGCCATCATATCACCAAATCTTCCAAAAGACCATTTCTTCAAGAATAAGAAAAGTACCCAAGCCTCAAAGGAGTATTACCAACTCCTAAGCAAAGTTACGTGGTCTTCTATTCAAGGACCTCCCCACAATATGATTTTTTTAATTTTTTGCATTATTTCATACAACTCACTTTACATTTCAACTAAACTATTCCTGAAACAAGTTTTGGATTTTTCCTTTGAAAGCTCTCTCACTTAAAATGTTTTCCCCTCCTCACTCCTGACCTATTAAATTCCACCCATTCTTTGCAGTCTCACTCCAAATGAGTGAGCTTCATGTGGCTTCTTCCAATCTCCCATTTCAGTAAGGGTCCCAAGACCCCACAAGTCCCTTTGAAGGCAAAATTAACCCTGTATTCAAGATTTCTGCTTTTTTTCCCCGTTACTGGATTGAAAGTTCTTGGAGGGCAAGGACTCTCTCTGATTGGAAGAGGGAAGTAGCAAAGCACTAGCTAGCTTAATGATACTGCTTCATGGTCAGGCTCTTTGAACAAAATGGAAGGAGAGAGAGAGAGAGAGAAAATAAGATTTTCTTATTTCCAAAGTCCATTCGGAGACAAAGGTAAATGGAGATGAAAAGTAAAAGAAAAACTTTTTTCAAAGGAGGAAGGCATATATTGCTGGTTCTCACTTATTTATGTCAGAAAGACAAGAGAGGTTATTGCATATAGATGGTATTCAGTGATAGCACCTGTAATAATTCTGTACCATAGGGCATGCAATAGTTCTACGTACTTCCTGAGGTGATCAACTCTTAATAAACATATTAAATATTTCTAATAAATTTACCTCAGTGAGTCCAATGCTGTTTTCTGTTGTGATGAGTCATCGGCAACATGTCTGAGCTTATGATACTGGAGCTTCAACTTGTCCTCCAAGGTCTCTATTGTCTCTTTCATCAGTGAAACTTTAGACTCCAAATCACATCGCTCAGTTTCCAGCTGCAATTAATGGATAAGAATGAAAGGGCGCATACTTAGAGAAGGAGTGCAGTTTATCCCCATCATCCTTTAAGGATACTTCTTAAAGAAAATTGTCTAAGGGCAGCTAGGTGGTGTAGTGGATAGGGCACCCGCCCTGGAGTCAGAAGAACCTGAGCTTGATTCCAGCCTCAGACACTTCAATAATCACCTAGCTGTGTGATCTTGGGCAAGTCACTTAACTCCAATGCCTTGCAAAAATAAAATAAATTGTCTAAGGACAGGAAAAAGCTCTATTTACTAAGTTTCTTTTGAAAGAAGTCTAAATCACCTCAAAATTAATGTTCTCCAGATTTTCCATATTTTTTTCCATTTCTGATTTTCCCAAAATAGTCAATTCCTGTAGATTCTGAAAGATAATTTTATAAAAAAATTAGCATAAGTCATAACATAAAACAACAAATATTTATTAAGTATAAGATACTATGTAAGGTCCTGAATAATAGGAATTAGACAAATTTTGGATGGCTTAATCAAAGAATCTCTCTCCCGGAATTAATGATCTCATTGTGTGCATACAACACTATTTCTGAAAAGAGGTAAATGTCTTAAAGACTTGAATTAATGATATGAAAAGATGGATTCATGAATTATATATATATTCCTTTTTATGCTCCACTGGATTGAACAATGGACACCCAGGTTACCTTCCATGATCCAAGATAAGATTTCCAAAGATACCAGGTAGAAAGACTTCAGCAGAGATCTACTGGTGCAAGGTTAGAAACACAGTATTTACTTTACTCTTTATTTACCTGTTTAAGAGCAAGGACCTGGAGGTATGCATGAGTAATTAATTTTTATAGTTTCTATAATGTCCTGCCTTTTATATTTCTCTGTGGCATGGAAGTCATAATGAGTTCTCAAAGTCTATGCTAGAAGAATATAAACTGGAAAGTTCTACCATACTAGAAAGGTTATAAATAAAAAGTTTGATATCTAAAGATCAACCTAACCACATAGTGGAGTCATTTTTTTACCAGTACTTTGGTCACTTGGTGTTTAATTTTATAGTGATGGCAATTCAAGAAACCAAGTTTAAAAAAATAGTACTGAATTTTTCAGGATTCTCTCACAGTGATAAGAATGGGAACAGAGGGAAAAGAATCACAAAGTTTTTAGACATGTATAAATAATAATTTAATTTTGGGAAATTTAAATGTGAGATCTTTGTCTAATGACCAATGATCAACATGCTATTTGCTGAACCAAATCAATATTGGTATTTTAACAAACAAACCAGAAGACAAAAAGAAATTGCAGCCAAATAGAAAGATGCTTCCTATGTTCTTCATAGGACAAACAAAGGAATTCAAGGAGTTCTTATACCATGTATCCAAGAGGAAAAAGAAATATTTTATAAGATAATGTCATTATTACTATAAAAAAGGATAACAAAAAGACATTACTAACTATCAAACCATAAGTTATTTCTTATTTTTATGAATCTTTTATGATAATCCTTTAAATAGATTTTAAAGGTATCTTTTGAGGAAAATAATGAAAAAGAAAGAAGCAGGCTTTTGCAAATAATTTTTTATAGCAGAAATCACAAAGTACAGAGAATATAAAATATCCTGTTTTCATTGTTGATTATAAAAAGCAAACAAACAAAAAAAGGTATTTCTATTACTTGACTAGAAGGCTACAGATGTAACTACCATGTATATGCTATAATCCTTCAAGATCTCTGACAGATGCAACCAGAAGTAAATATGTTCAATAACTGTGATAATTAATGCCAAGTGAGACATTTTAAAAACAAGGTAGACACTCGCAATTTTTTGTCACTATATCTAAAGATGTACTTCCATAAAAATGAAAAAGATTCCTCTATAAAATGGGCAGGTTCTTTAGACAATTTTATTTGATGATAATAGGATATTGATTGTATCAAGACCTAGAACATTATAAAACCTCAAAAAAATCCATTAATTACTCATGAGATTGGCATATAATAGTTGGGAAAAAAACAAAATAAGTGAAAAATGTCTGTTGTCTGTGACACCCAATAAGAACCAAAGAAAAATATGCAAGGTTACAGTACAGAAAATTTGTAAGATTCAACTTTAGCATTAGAAAAAAGTAAAACATTAGGACAAAAAGTCTTTGATAATTCAAAATTTTCCAACAATATAATTTAATTGTATTATGATAAGTAAAAGATGTGTTTAATATTTCTGTATTTGTCTATGAGATATTTTATGCCTTAGCACATGTCAGTTTTTATAAAGGTGCCATAGTCAATAGCGAAATTTCTTTTTATTCCTTTTTGGGAATGGCAGTTCTTTCACATCTAATTTTGCTAAAATTTTGTTCAGATCCTTGACTTTTCTTAATTATCTTTCTGTTAGATTTCTTTATGTTAGAAAAGGACACATTGAAGTCTCCAAGTATTACCATTTTGTCTATTTCTTTCTATAATTCAATTAAATTTCCCTTAAATAATTAGAAGTTATGCTATTCTATGTATATTTATTAAATATTGATATAATCTCTATAGTACCCTTAACTAATTTCTATCCTTTTCTCTTTAAAATCTTGCCTATTTTTATCCTTATCTTTTCTGAGATTATGATCATTATCCTTGCTTTTAAAAATCCACCTTAGAGTAAATTCTACTCCAACTCCACATTGTAACTATGAATGTCCCTTTTTTATATATGGTACTTTAAGATATATTAAGATTCTGCCTTCTGAACTAACCTATTATTCTCCTCCACTGATTATTATTTCTATCATGTATTTTCCTTCTTCATATTTCTTTATAATTTTATCTTTAAAGAGAATCCAATAAGTGCTAGTAATCTGATGTATTCTATCCGTTTTATTCTATCCTCTGTTTCTTCACTAGGCCCAGCCACCAGTCTTTGGTTCTTAAACTTTTTTTTAATCACCCTTTGAACAATCCTCTGGATCTGACTTTGCTTTGCTTATGACTTCCCCCCCTTTTTTAAGGCAATGGGGTTAAGTGACTTGCTAAGGTCATACAGTCAGGTAATTATTAAGTGTCTGAGGTCGGATTTGAACTCAGGTCCTCCTGATTCAAGGGCCAGAGCTCTATCCACTGTGCCATCTAGCTATCCCTACTTCTCCCTTCCTAACACTTTTCTTCTTCCTAAGAGGGAATCCATATACCAGGTGGCATTTGTATAAAAAGATACTCAGTCTCCCTGGGTTTTATTTCTTTCATTCGGTTTTTTTATTTTAATTTCAACTTCCTTTCCTTTCTGGAAAAAGAGGGTTGGAATACCGAGTACCAATGCTTCCCAATGCCTTCACTCCTCTCAATCAGCTGGTTTGCTTGGATCCATGCCCCTACACACACCTCTACTTCCCTGCTTCACTCTCCTGCATTAGACTATAAGCTCCTGCAGCAGCTTTTCGTAAAGAGTATCCCTAGCACTTAGTATTATGTGCCTGGCAAATAATCAGTGTTTAATATTTTGTTACCTGAATTGGATTGAATAAAATGACAAGCAAGGTAGGACTAAATTATCTTAACAGCTTGTTCTTGTGATAACAAGTTTAAAGTCTACAGAATTATATAATAATTTTTTCTCAATTTTATTTCTATTTGGGTATGTAAAAAATACACAAGGAAAACACATGAATTTAACATTTCAATATTAAATCTTACAATAAATCCTTTTGAATATTTTTTGTTATAAAATATTCTATGAAAAAGACATACAATGAGATGATTTGACTAATTTTACTTCTAAACTGTTTTAAGTTATTCATTTCAAACATTCCTTTAGCCTATTTTAGAATGTGAAACTGTCCTGGACATTTCAACATGCACAAAGATATGTGTTTTTCATAGACTAAACATGTTTATAAGCTAGATGATGAACTTAAAACTTACTTGTACATCCATACAGCAACAACACAGTATAAAGTTTGCTGGGACCACTTTTTCTTCTTCCTTGAAAGATTTCTAAAATTCTGGGTTCTTCTTATAAATGCTATTACAAATTAAGCTAAAAGTTATAGTGAAAATCCTGAACTTCCAAGAAACAAAGTACTCACCTTTAATTTCTCTCTTAAAGCTTCCTTTTCTACAATCATTAGTCTCAAGTCTGATAAAGCAGTCTCTTTTTCTTTTTCCATAAGACAAAGAATATCTTGGGGTGGCAAAGAATATGTTGCTTCCTTTCTTAATGTACATAAATCATGCTGCGCCTTAAAAAATGAATTGTTAAAGTCAGAATGCTAACACTACAATCTCAAAATAAGATTTTTGGGACACTGGAGATTACCAAGTCATGATTTTGTTATGTAGCAGTTATGAAGTAAACTGAAGAACAATTACTTGTATTTCACTTGGCAATTCTTGCATGATTAATTTTCTGTATTTATATTTGCATAAGCCTGTAATCCAGTAGTTCAATATTTTGAATTTTCACTCAATGGTATCTTAATTCTGGTAGTTTCCTATGCTAAGAGTCCTGGTGTCTTATTTGAATTTTCCTACTTCTTCATCACTACTATTCAATTAGCTAGAGGATCATGTGTATCTACATAATATTATCTTGCATCTATCTCTTTTAAGTCTCTCACATGACCCTTCCTACTAGCCACCTAAACAATTGCAATTCTTCACATTATCTATTTTCTCTTCCTTCAATCAATTTTTCACAATGTTGTCAGATAACCACCTTATGCACAAATATGGTCATATTTCTTCTTCACTCAAATACTTAAATGATTTTTTGTTAAATACTGAATAAATTCCAATCCCTTTTTCTCTTTTGGTTCAGGTATGTGGTTGTACAGTAAAGACCTTCCATCGATGTCTTGAGACACTGAAAGTTTAAATGATTTGTTCAGGTCACTGACGGAATTGAAGGGATTAAGACAGTAAGTTATTAATTATGGGAATTGAATGAACCATACTGATTCTGATATGCAACTCAATTCCGTAACTCAGTTCCCTTCCTATTCAATTATACACCTAGACCAATGTCTGTTTGAATTATATTATTTGAATGTAACCCTGCGTAGCTTGGAAGTTAGACCACCTCTACCTGCTGTGCATACTAAGGACCCTAGGGTTATGCAGACCAGAATGATCAGATCCAAAGAATGATGCAAGAAGTTTTATCATAATTTTATCATAATTATACATCTCAAGCAACCCATATGCTTTATCTGGAAACTGGTTCCATACTTCATTGTTTCCAACTTCTTTTGATTGTTTACAGATACTTACAGAGTGTTAGAAACTTCTTTTTCTAAATTCAGATAACAAAACCTGTTCATTCTCCCTCTCCCAAGTTGGAAAGTCCCTAATTTTTTATGCAACTAGAAATCAGAATAACTAATATTGTACTTTTCCTTTTGATTGACCTTATTTGATTATTTTTAATATATAAAAATCTGCCTCCCCTGTTTTGGGGGTTCAGCATTAATCTAAGTTGGGAGTCATGTAGTGCTTAATAAATTGATACACTCAAAGGTGCAGTCATTGCACCTTCCAGTTACCATATCACACAGGTAGTACATGCCTGAGGCAGAGGTTAAACTTACATGTGCACCCAATGTAGATTTTTGATGCACAACAGTCCTACTTGCACTTCAAGCTCCTTAACACAGTAATTTGAGACCTCTACAGAGATAACTGTAAAGTCTATATAGCCAGACCTGACCTCTTTCCTGGATTCCTGTCACATACTACCAAATTGCCTATTTAGTATTTCCAAACAGATGTCTCCTGACATTATCTCAAAGTCACCCAAATAGAATTTGTTATCTTTCCCCTCAAAATAGAACTTCCCACTTCCTAACTTTCTGCTAAGAGTACCACAATTCTTCTAGTCACTAGTCATGCAACCCTGGAGATATTTCTAAACTTTATTTCATTTTCACTAACCAGTTGGAGTGTCAGTTATGATTCCCATTGGTTCAATAAAATCAAAAACAATATTGAAGGAAAAATTCCCTATTTGACAACAATTGCTAGGTAAACTCTAAATCAGTTTGTCATAAAATAGGTTTCCACTAACATAATTAAGAATTATCCTTTTCTTTTTTTTCCTTGAGATTGGATGCTCCTATCTATTCTGGGCTGGAGTGTAGCAATCACTCACAGATACAATTCCACTAGTGATCAATTAAAGAACCCAACTTGGTTTGCTCCATCTTAAGAAGCCTAGTGATACTCAACTCCCTGAGGGGCTCATTATATTTGTGTCAGACTTTTTTTTTTGAAGTTTTCCAATGATTTTACTAGAATATTCAAAACAAAAAAGATATTCAAAGACCCACATTAAGAAATACTGTACAAGTTCCATGCTTCAGCATAGCCAACAAAAAACAGCAAATATTCAAATCACTAAGGGGACTTAGGGCTAAAACAGAAGAAAGGGTGATATGTTGACAGGTCAACACTGGTAGGATTCCTTCCCATATTGAATCTCTGAAAATCTAGGGTCTCATTAACTACAAACTTCAAATATTCCAGTTGAGCATTTTCTTTTTAGGTTTTTTTTTTTGCAAGGCAAATGGGGTTAAGTGGCTTGCCCAAGGCCACACAGCTAGGTAATTATTAACTGAGACCGGATTTGAACCCAGGTACTCCTGACTCCAAGGCCGGTGCTTTATCCACTACGCCACCTAGCCGCCCAGTTGAGCATTTTCTATGAGAATAAATGAATGCCCTGGACTCAGTCAGAATCACTATCACTTTCTGCTTCTTTCACATCCACACTGAATTTGTATTCCTGGTCACAATCCATGTAGGCATCACTCATAAAGTAGAGAGTGTAATTCTGGGCGCCAGTGGCAGGAGCCACAAAATCAAGCTTCACCTTGGCCTTCTGTTGAAGTGTCAACCTTTTGATGGAGATGAGGCTATTGGATTTGGAATCTCCAATCACTACCCACCAGCCTTCCTCACATTTCTGTGGGAAAAGAGGAGCAATGACAGGGCCTGTGACTTCCTCTTCTCACTCTAGCTGCACTAGCACAACAACTGGTCCACCACTGCAGATGCTCTCTTTCTCCACCACCTCATAAGACAATTCAATATTGGGATAGCGATTACAAAAGCGGGCTACATCAGCAATCTGATTGTCTGACAGTTGAAGTAGTGTGTTGCGTTCTTCATCTTCCATCTCCATAATGTCAAAGACACTCTCTACTCCCCTGTCTGTGCACTGTTTGATGTGGTCAGAGGTGAAGTGCGGCAACTGCTTCAGGTAGGAGTCTTTGGACCACATGGCTCTGGGCCAGTTCCATGGCTGCTAGAGCAGGGCTCAGCCAACCACTGCTAGAGAGGACATCAAAACAGGCTTGGATGAGCCGGACTGCCTTACTAAGGATCTCCTCAGTGTCCGATTGCAATTCAGCACTTAGCTGCATATGGGACAAATGGGCCTGAAGCAAGAGGTTGGTCTTAACATGAGGGTCATTGAACTTGGGATTGTTCAGCTTATGAGGCACCTTCTGAGCCAACTGCTGTAGCAGGTTGTCTTCATGATGTTGGATGGGAATGTTCTCATACTCAGCTGCATTGGAAATGATCTCAATGAGTCCACGTACCTTGGTCTTAGCATTCAGAGACATATTGAAGAGCTCAATGGTGGTGTAGTTGATGTAGTAGTAAGCAGCAATCATGCCCAGGTTCAGGGGTGCCACATCCATCTCATCCTCAATACTGATACATTTAGACTGTTCCAAATCACTTAATGTCTGCTCTACCAATTCAGACAAATGATCTGACAAGTGACGATGGGAGATGCCCTGTAGATTGTAGTAGTTGGGGTTCTGGGTCATATGATGGTACAGGAAGGTCCAGGTGAGGTAATCTACTGCATCCTGCTTGTTCTCAATAGTCTTGGTGATAATCTCAGCATTGAAATGGTCATGCATGCAGTGGTCCAGATGAGACTCTACTGGCAGTGGCTCATATAGAAATTTCTTAAAGAAGTCTTTTTTTGGAGCCCTGACACATGATGACACATCGTCCTTCATCATCCTGTAGAGGTTGATTGGCATGACCTACCATTTGTAGTACATCATAGATGGGATAGTCCACGTAAGCATGGATCTTGCCATTATAGTACTGTGTGTCCATGATGATCACAAGATGAGCAGCCACATTCATGCCCCAGCACAGGCTTCAAGAGGCCACAACTACCTGGATGGCACCTGAGCTGAAGAGCTGCTCCACCAAATGCTGCTCTGCAGGGCCGAGTCCCTCATGCAGGTAACCCACACCATTCAGCAGAGTCTCCTTGAGGGTGCTGTCACTCAGTTTTTCCAGGTATGGGATTATATCCTTCTCTGTGCAATGCAAAAACCTCTGCCTCTGAATGTCTGCTGTACAGGTGGTGAGGATGTCAATGGCAGTCAGGCAAGTCTGCTTGAGTGATGGGACAAAAACAATGACAGGCTTCTTGGGTGAATGTTTTGTAATGGTATGTATACTGGCTTGGCCATAGATAGCAGACAAGTCTGTGTGTGACTAATGTTGAAGCCCTGAATATGAAGTTCCAAGGGGACAGGACATACATTAGGGTGAAAATTAAAGGTGGAGGTGGTACTACAGCCTAACCAATGGGCAACATCTTTAGCATTAGACAGGGAGTAACTAAGTGCCACAATGTGGATTGGTCATTCTATCTGGTTGGAGATGTAGTGCATACGAGAGCAGATCACTTCAAGTACAGGCCCATTCTTACCCCCAATGAGGTGGACCTCATCCACCACAAAGAGGTTGACATTCTGGACATTCTTGCACTGCTTCCAACAGCGGGAAAGGATATCCCACTTTTCAGGAGTACTGATAATGATATTGCCTTTGCCCAAAAGCTTCAGGTCTGTACTGGTCTCTCCTGTCAATAGTACTACCTTCTTATCGAGTCGCTCCTGGAACTTCTCATACCAATCCATTTATACCTGTTCTGCTAGAGCCTCAATGGGAGTGATGTAGATACAGCAGCCTTCCGAGTTCTGCAGGAGCATCCTTAAAATGGCAAATTCAGCACAGATGGTCTTCCCGCTGCCCTTGGGGGCCCCCACAAATACAATGTCATCACTATTGTACACGGTATTAAACACTTGAGTCTGGATGGGAATGAAGAATGGGAATTTGTCCTGATAGAGACTCTCAAAGGCACTGTTTCTCAGGGCAGACACAGGCAATGGCTGTAATTCTAAAAGTTCTGTGGGAGGTGGGTACTTCTCAGGCAAGATTAAGTGATGGAAGGAGACAGGCAACTGGGTCTCACAAGACAGCCAGCGGTCTGACACCACACGAATAAAGTACTGTGGAGGAAGTGGCTCAAACACAGGAACAAAGAATGTATGTAATGAGATGCTCGTCCTGTGCATACTTGGCCTTGAGCAGGAAATACTCATGATGTAGAATAACTTCACTGTCAACATCTTCTATGAGAATCCAGAATGCCTCAGATGAACCATGAACCTTTTCATCCCACTGGAAATCAGGGGTTATGGTCAGCTCTACTTTCAGGGTAGAACGAGTAATAGGCTGCAAATGCACTGACAGTTCCAATTTGGGGAACAGGTGGACATATTTGTGAATGGTCTTCCCCATTTTAGGCATATGAATAAGTTCACCTATCTCATTGTGATTCAGGTCATAGAGTCGCTCAAAGGGGAAGTTTTTCTTTTCAATTTTCTTTACAACCTCCTCAGGGAGCTTCTGGAACTGGCACAGGGAGCACATGGATTGCCACATGCGTTTGTCAATCATCTTGCACAGATTCAGAGTCTTGTCCGTCAGCTGTGCCCAGCCTCGATTTAAGACAATTTCAAAGATGGTACGCATTAACCAACCAGCCGACTGTGTAACATATACCATGTCTGCCATCAGTGCAAAACCCTCCAGTTTTAGCTGTGAAATAAAGGCCTGAAGAAGTACATTGATCTTTGCACTAGGTTCTTCAATGCTCTCCTTCACAGGAATAGGAACCCTCTCTAGTAATTTCTGAAGTTCTAACTTCTCTTCCTCTCTCACTGTTATGTTTTTGAATTCTGAAGAGTGAGAATATTCTAAAGAGCTCAATTTCACTCAGAGTTGGTTTCAAGAGCTGGTTATAGGTCTGTACCGTATCATTGGTGATATAGTAGTGACTGGCAATACGGCCAAGCTCTGTCATTTGTAAGTTGCCAGTTTTCTTATCATATTTGACCAAATTGTTCTTGTTCAACATGAGAGCGGCAGTGTGCACCAAATCTAGTCGGCGCTGATCTAGCAGAGGATCCCCCTTAAGGTCGTCATGTGAAATACCACAGAGGGTTGGAGAACCGAGCATTCGGATATATAAATAGGCATAACCCAACCAATTTACTGCATCCTTTGCATTCTGGACATTCCCCAGGACAATCTCAGCATTGAGCATGTCAGGCAGCTTTGATACCATTTGGCTCTCAATAGGTAGCTGCTGATTGAGTAGGGACAAATAATACTGCAGCTCCCCATGAGATGTAATGAGGATGCCTTCCCCTTTTGTGTCATATTGTGGTTGTCCAGCATGACCCAGCATCTGCAGAATGTCCAATGCTCCCAATTCTATCCAGTGCCCCTTTTCTGGGCTATACACCTGTGTGCCTTTAATGATGACTGTATGAGCAGGGAGGTTTACACCCCAAGCCAGAGTAGCTGTAGAGACAAGAACCTGAATGTGTTTGTCAGCAAAAAGATCTTCCACAAGTGTTCGGTCAACTCTGGTCATACTAGCATGATGAATGGCAAAGCCATAAGGTAAGAGGTCCTTCAATTCCAAATTCTTGCACTGCTCAGCTTCTGTCTGAAGAACCTCAGTGGATGCAGAACCCTCTCAAAGAAAAAGACCCAGTGTATCCTTCTCTAGACACATATCTCGGATGGCCCTGGCCATCTTTCCTGTCTCTTTTCGAGAATGGACAAATACTAGCACCTGATTTTTCCCAGCATGCTCCATAATCTTCTCATAGACTATCTCATTCATGATCTGGAAATGTTTGATTGCCTTCTTCTCTGTGATTCCCACATATGTCTGTTCAAGAGGCACTGGATGGAAGCTGTTGTCAAAGTAAAAAAGTTCCTTAGCAGGGTCTACACGAAGAAAAGTAGCAACATCCTCATAGTTTGGGAGGGTGGCACTGAGCCCAATGAGTTGAACATGTTCTTGGGTCATCTCAATGTTTTGGATAGCCCTGGCTACCAAAGCTTCCAGGACAGGACCTCTGTCATCATGGAGAAGATGAATTTCATCCAAGATGATGAGGCGTACTAACTAGGTATAGGTACGCTCCCCACCCTTTCGAGTAATGATGTCCCACTTTTCAGGAGTGCAGACGATGATCTGTGTGGCATTAATTTCTTCCTTGCACAGCTGGTGATCACCTGTCAGCTCAGCCACACTAATACCATAGGTTGCAAGATGCTTTCCAAAGCTGCCCACCATCTCCTGTACCAGGGAATGCATAGGAGCAATATAGATGATCTTGAAGTTATCCACATTGATGGTACCATCCATGTTAATGTGTTTTCCAATCTCCCGAAGCATACACATCAATGCCACATTAGTTTTTCCAGCACCCGTAGGAGCACACAGCAACAGATTCTCATCAGTATCCAAGGCAGCACGGTAGAGTTTGCTTTGTATCTGATTGAGTGTTTTAAATCCCTCAAATCCAGCCTGAGCATATTTTTGTAGCTTCTCCACTGGCAGCAATTGCTCTTCAGGGCCAAAGGGTTTGGGCTTCAGAGCAGGTACATGTAACTCTTCATAGCCCTTACGCTGGCAGCGGAAGGATCCATCAGGAAGTTGACAGCGTTTATTAGCCATAAAATGGCTCCCCTGGGTAAAGACTAGATCCTCCAAGTCCAGAACCTGCCTTGGCACCAATGCTTCCCCACTCTGATCTAGATCCATGGTTTCTAGATCTGTGTCCATTCGGGATTGACGTACACACTCTCTTCGAGACCGTTCCTCCCAGATCAGATCCTCCTTTCTCAGTTTCATGGAGCTGGTAGAGGAATATGGAGAGCTCTGGATCAGACTCCATCTTTCCCATGATCCTCTCCTTTTCAGCTTCACTTTGTGCACTTGCCAGCAAAGTGCAACATAAGATCATCATCCTATGTTGTCTTAGCACTTTAATAAAATCAAATGTGTTGAAACCCAGAAGCAGAACCAGCTGATTTTCACATTCTCGATCATCACTGGCTGTCTTCAAAATCTCTAGCACTTCATCTGCCTTCTTCTGAGATACAATGGCATCATCATAGAAACAGCTAAGTTGTCGCTGTAGCCAAAAGGTATCAATGTCCCGAGGATGCAAATCCTTTTTCTTGGAGCCCATCAGCTCACCTGAGGCTACAAGATTGGCTGAGAAGGTGCAATGCACAACAGCCTCATCCCCTTCCATATCATCATCATATGCTTCTTCTCACACCTTCCCATATCCATCCTCATCACCTTCCTCTTCATCCGACTTAAACTGCACATTCACACCATATGTCTCATCAATGTTATCATCCATATTCTGGATTTCTTTGTCTCCACCATAATGTGTAATCTTTTTGCCCAAATTCACCAACACATGGGATCGGGTATCATCTGTCTGGCCCAGCAGTAGGTCAATTTCCTTTCTTCTTTCCTTGTCACGGAGCTTCTCATTTTTCAAGACAGCTAAGACCTCATCTGCTGCACCACAAAGGATATCTCTGGGCTGATCTCCCAGTGCTGCTTGGATAAAGCTGAGTAGCACCTCATAGGTTTCACGGGTCTCCTTGGTTTTGGGTTTATAGATGATACCCACCATCTCATCAATGCCTTCTGATAGCAATGTATAACCTTTCATCTTATTGATATCATGCCTGTTTCCATCGCGCTTTCTGTGTTTGGCTCTTCTCTCCTCCTGCATCTGGGCTTTGGTCCTTTGTGCCTTGTCACCCATTCGAGTGCCCTCCAGTTTCCCCACCAGTGAGAGTACCTCCCCTGTAGGCTCATCCCGTCGAGTTCGGTCAATAAGAGAGCAATCAGCTTGGAGGACAAGGTTGGAGTTCGCCTTGTATTCATACTGCAGGCTCCGGGCAGTCACATCCGCCATGGCTGCGCCAGCTCCAGAGCCTCAGCTGAGGCTCCGAGGGTCGAGTTTATCTTCTCAGGCCCCGTTTTCCCTTCTCCAATCCAGACTTAATGTAGATTTAGCCCAATGTAACTTCAGAACTTCTGAGCTCAAGTGATCCACTAGCCTCAACTTTCCCAGGATAGACTAAAGGCGTTTACCGCTATGTTTAGCAAGAGTTCCCTATTCAACAGAACTACTAGAAAAGATTTTGTGATGACAAACTGAGCGAATCACTACCAGTTGTGGAATAAATAATGTGATATGTGAACATAATAGAACATTATTGTGCTCTTAGAAATAACAAATATGAAGAGTTCCACAAAAACAAAGAAAATTCTGTTAAGAATCAATGAAAATGGGATGGCTAGGTGGCGAAGTGGATAGAGCACCATAGAGCACCGACCCTGGAGTCAGGAGTACCTGAGTTGAAATCCAGCCTCAGACACTTAATAAGTACCTAGCCATGTGGCCTTGGGCAAGCCACTTAATCCCACTGCCTTGCAAAAACTAAAAAGAATCAATGAAAAGTAAAAGCACACAAAAGCAGGAGAACAATAAAGGATTACTGCAATAAAGAAAATATGCTGAGTGTGGTCCCAGAGAATAGATAAGGAAGCTTCTTCCTCTTCTCATTAGAGAGGTGGGGGAACTACAAGTGCACAATGATGTAGAATGTATTCATTCACAATGATGTATATCATTAATGTGTCAATTAATTTTCCCTTGCTACAAGGCTCATTTTGCAGTGGTTGAGTAGGGGAGAGAATACCACTTGAGTATGATATTAAAAAAAATCAGATGTTATTTTTTAAAGGCAAAACACAAAACTAAAACCATTTCCTTGCCTTAAGAGAGCTTAAATTTAAATATTTACATGGACATGTAATTTAAGGAGAGAAATGTACTGTCATAGCCACAAGTTGTTTGACCCTGGGCTAGCCATTTAACTTCCATGAGCCTAAGTTTCCTTATCCAAAATTGGGTATAATAGTAGGACAGGGCATCTGGGAGGATTAAATGATATCTGTAAAACACTGACAATTAAAACTAACTTAAAGCTGAATTTCTGTTGTTTTTCCCCTTTTTAAAATGCATAGAAAGGAACAGATGTTAGTTAAGTAGGAAGGACATGAGCAGGACCGATTTGAAAACAACATTTAAAATTATTACATACTTTGATCATTGATTTATTACTGTTTAGTTAGCATAATAATTTCAAAAAGTTCATTAATGTTCTTTGTGGGGAAAAAAAAGACTGACAATCAATAACCGAATAGTATTAACACTAAGAAAAGAGGCCACTTATATCCATAGGTAGTTTTAGAATGGAAGGGTACATAAATATCTTAAAAAAAAAAAGAATGTCATTTATTCTAGCTTTCCATATTAACAGAATATACCAATATATAGTAATTAGCCACTGATTGATTATTTCTAATGATGCCACTCACTTCCTCATAACACAATCTATTCATTTTTGGTTAGCTCTCATAGTTATAAAGTTCTTCTTAACATCTATCTTGATATTCACCTTCTGAAGCGTCACAGTTTAAGCCTAACCTCTAGTCTACATAATAGTTCTTCAAACAACAGCAATTATATGTATGAAAGAGAGAACACTAAAGCCCTGAGTTAAGTCCACATTCTCTAACTAGTTATGTGGACTTGAAAAAAGTCATTTAAACTCCATTTGATAACTGTTATAAAACATGGGTAATACAGATTTGATTAGGAAGAAAACATGGAAGGATATAAAATAAAGAAACATCTATAATAATAAATCTGACAGCAGTCTAATCAAGTAGGTCAAGTAAGAAAATATTAAAGTAATTTATATCTGATCAAATAAGATAATGAATACAAAAATTATACAAAGGTCAGCTAGTCTTATCACATTTAATGAGTTTCTTACTTGATTATATAGGTCATTCAGTTTGTCTCTTTCTGCAGTTAATAGTTTCACATTACACTGTATTTCCCCCATGTGTTTTTCAAATTTATCCAGCATAGACTGAAGTTCATCTCTCTCTTTGGTGATCATGCTGAGTTCGGAAAAGTAAGTACCCTACGAAATAATTTTTCAAAAAAATTTATCATGTTACAATATTAAAAAATTATATTTAAATTCTGAAGCCAATCCATAAAAAATATACATTAACTTATAAAAAGCAAACTACACTAAAATAATATCATCCTGACTTTACTGGTAAATATAAGTTATGTACCACCCAAAAAGTTCTAAGCAAATAAGGCCTTGACCCTAGTTAAATGCAAATTCCTGTGCCTGAATTCAAAAAACAACTGCACAAATATTAGCATGGTAAAACTGAGACCCTTTCCCTTGAAGGAGAAATGGGGTAGGTAGTCAGAAATAGAACATCTAAAGAATCCATCAACTGCAGAGTATTATAATAAGGAATACTACTAATTCATGTTGTATTTTATATGCTCATGACTGGTAGATTTTAAGGTAACACGGATGGGCATACCCTAGATTTATGGGTCTATAAAAAATTCCAGTTCCCTGTTTGTCTTAGAATAAAACTCTATAGATACTCAGTGACAGCCAGAAAAGTTTTAAGCTCGCCTGCTTGCCTAGAACTAGTGAATATGTTGCTTCATGTCTTTGAACCAGAGTCAATTTTGGGACTTAAGCAGCAGTGAATGAGTGAGTTCAAAATATATAGATCCTCAATATTTATTCTGCATTTGATTAGTGTGTTTATAATATGTATATCACAATAAAATTGTTACTTAGATCACCTTAAGTTATGTATTTGTATCTTGAAATTGTGGTCTGAACTGAAAGAATTAGATAATATTTGATATGGAAAAAAAAACCCTGAGGTTAATATTACAATGCAATCTCTTACTGGGCACTTTTAATTTTAGTTGGCTTCCTATGTTAAAGTAAATTACTATGTCCACACATGATGACAATTAGGTTACTGATATATAAAATGAAAATAAAGAATTTTTCAATATGAAAATGTGATATCCAAAAGAAATTAGACAGTACAGTACAACTGAAATTTGGACAAAATAAAATTACTGTTTTAAAAAACTTTAAAGTAATAGTACAAAAAATCATGTTAGCAGTCTGAAAAATAAGAAAAATAAACACAACTATTAAAGAATTGCATTTAAAGTAACAACAAAATATTAGCAATCACTCAGATTCCTTGGTTTTATCTACTACTTTTGACTAAAAGGATATTACCTTTTCTGGACTTTTAATACTTAAATTTCTTTCATGTCTTGAACTTCGTGCAGTAGTAGATCGGCGTTTTATTATCTTTTGGAGTCTTTCTAGTTCTTTCTTATAATGATCCCGTTCTTCTTCTACAGTCTTGACAAACACATCTAAACGAGAAGGTGACTTTTGCCTATGTGATATGCCAAATTCTTTCTTCATTCTCTCTAATTCCAGGACAAGTTCTTTTTCTGTAAATTAATGTGGGATAAAATGGTTAAAAAGAGTTTTTTGGGGAGTGGGAAGTTTTCCTGAATAATTTATCTTAATTTTAAATTAGAAATTTTTTTTAAAATCTAAATTCCTAGACTATAAATACAATACCAAAGAGTAGGGAATATTTTTCTGGGTAGCTTGTTAATGTTTTGTCTTTCATTTTTAGAAGAATACCATGATATCAGGGAGGTGATGCCATGACAAGCATGTGAAATGGATTTGAGTGAGGGGGGACTGTGCTAAGTCACCAAACTCACTTTCTCCTCCAGAATATTCTGGGTCCAGTGGCCAGATAAGAATCAGGAGATGGCCCTGGATGCAAGGCAATCAGAGTTAAGTGACCTGCCAAGGTCACACAGCTAAGTGGAAAGTGTCTGAGGACAGATTTGAACTCCCAACCACCTGAGTTCTATCCACCAAACCACCTAGCTGCCCTGAAAGTTTGTTAACAAGTGCCAGACATTATTAACAAAGAAAAGTAGTTTAAATGTTCATAAGAAACCTGCAGTTATAAAATTCAGCTTGCCTGCATCCCAAATTCAAAATACCAGGAAGCTCAAATCTAAATCGCTTTTCAAAAGAATATTTTAGGAACAAATCAGCAGCAGTGGTGGTGACTATTTCCAGAGCTCTCAGCCCATAGACAAATAAGGGGGTAAGACAACTGGTCAGAAGATTTACAGGAGTCAGCAAATGTTGGCACTGGGGACAGGACTTTGTAGCATTGCTCATAGGGTGAGGAGGAATATTAGAACATCAGAGCTTGTGGTCACAGGGGAGTAGGAATCTTGGTCATAGTTATAGGGTGGAAAAGAGAAATTGTGATCATTCACAGACCAAAGCACAGGCCAGGAGATTCATAAGCCAGGATAATAAGATTAATACCTTTCCTTAGATCCTTCCACCCTGGATGAATTGAAAACTTGCAGGTACCTAGAAGGATCTCTGAAAACAGCTGCACAAAAATCCTGAAGCTTGGGACAGTGTATCATTCATTACAGAAGGAGAGCATCACTTTAGAAAAGAGTTAAAAGTCAAGAAACAGTCTAGATAATGAGGAAATTAACAGAAAAAGTAATTCCCCATTCCTCAAAAATGGAAAATTGAGTTATATTTATAAAATTAGAGCCATTCTCCAATTGATAAATGGATAATAATATGAACAGGTGGTTTAGATGAAGTAATCAAAGCTATCTATAGCCCTATGATTGATTGTAGAAATGCAAATTAAAAGAATTCTAAGTTCCAACTCACACTTAGCATATTAACGAATATGAAAGAAAAAAATGACAAATGTTGGAGGGGACATGGGAAAATTGAGACACTAATAAATTGTTGGAATTGTAAACTAATTCAACCATTATGTAGAACAATTTTGGGGGCAGCTAGGTGGTGCAGTGGATAAAGCACTGTCCCTGGAGTCAGGAGGACCTGAACTCAAATCCAGCCTCAGACACTTAATAAATGACCTTGAGCAAGCCACTTAACCCCACTGACTTAAATTTGTTTTTTTTTTAAAAAGAACAATTTGGAACTATGCCTAAAGGAAAAAGCATATCCTTTGATTTAGCAATACCACTAATAGGTCTGGATCCCATAAGACATACAAAGCAAACAGAAAAAGGACCTATATGAACAAAAATATTTCTAGAAGCTCTATTCTGGTGGCAAAGAACTGGAAACTGAGGGGATACACATCAATTGGGGAAAGGTTGAACAAGCTATAGTATATTAATGTAATGGACACTACTGTTCTATAAGAATTGATGAACAGGAAGATTTCAGAAAAACCTGGGAAAGACTTACATGCTGATGCTGAGTGAAGGGAGCAAAACCAGAGCACAATTAACAGCAACAATGGTAATGATCATCTATGACAGACTTAGCTCTTCTCAGCAATATAGCGACCGAAGTCAAAACTAAATGACTTGTGATAGAAAATGCCATCCACATCCAAAAAAGAACTTAACTTCACTTTTTTTTTTTTGTTTTCTCTTTCTCATGGCTTTTCCCTTTTGTTCTGATTCTTCTTTCACAACATGATTAATATTGAAATATGTTCAACATGATTTCCATGTACAACCTATATCAGCTTGCTTGTTGTCCTGGGGAAAGGGGAGGGAAAGAAGGAAGGAAGGGAGGGAGGGATGAGGGGAGGGAGGGACGAAGGAAAGAAGGGACAAAAATCTGGAACTCAAAAGTTTACAAAAATGAATACTGAAAACTCTACATGAAATGGAAATGATGAGCAGAATGTTCTCCAAAAAACCTGGAAAGACTTATGTGAATTGATGCAAAGTGAAATGAGCAGAATTAGAAGTACATAATAATGTTTGTGCTTCATTTTCGAGGAAAACCACAACATCAGGGAGGTAATGCCATGACAAGCATGAATTGAATTTGAGTGAGGGGGTGCTCAGCTAAGTCACCAGTTTCACTTTCTCTTCCAGAGTCATCTGGGTCCAATGACCAGATATGAATCAGGACAACTGGAGAAGGCCCTGGATGTGAGGCAATAAGTGACTTGCCCAAGGTCACACAGCTAGTACATGGCAAGTGTCTGAGGGTGGATTCGAATGCCTATCCTCCTGACTCCAAGGCCAGCGCTCTATTCAATGTGCCACCTAGCTCCCCCACTAGTCAGGTCCAAAGGACCTGAGTTCAAATCTGGCCTCAGACCCTTAATAATTGCCTAGCTGTGTGACCTTGGGCAAGTCACTTATCTATTACACAATATTAACAATTTTTAAAAATGATCAACTGTAAAGGATTTAGGTATTCATGGCAATTCAATGATCTAAAAATGAAGAACTTAGGATGAAAAAGGCTACTCATACCTAGAGAAAGTAGCGATGGAGAGTGAATATGAGTGAATATAGATCAAAACATACTTTTTTTAAAAAAAAAACTTTGTTTTACTTTTGTTTTGCTTTTTTGGGGGTCTATGTTTTCTTTCAAAACTTGACTAATATGTTTTACATGACTACACATATATATATATATCAAATTGTTTGCCTAATCAATGAGGAAAGGGAGAACTTGCAACTCAAAATTTTAAAAAATGTTAAAAAATATTTTAAATGTGATTAAGGAAAAATAAAATTAAGTAAATATTTTTTAAAAAGAAAATGTTATTCAATGGTAATAATCTACCAATGTTGTATTTGACTGTGAGGCATGGAACATAACAATCCTGAAAACCTGAAAGTCAGTATTAAACAGAGGTCAATGGAGAGGCACATAATGAGTGTGAACAGACTACCATGCAGCAAGTGGTTAATTATAAGAACTGAGTGAAGCACAATGACTTTTATCTTGTTACTCGATTCTGGAACTAGCTAAGCTTCCTAACTATATTCAATTATGGGTCTAGTTCAAATTCTGTCTTGTGAGAAAACTTTATTCAATTATGTGAAGTAGGAGAAATCCTTATCACAATGTTTGCACTTAGTTGTGTGGAGCTGGGAAGTTGGATACCTCCATCTGCCCTTTAGATACTCTTAACTAAGGACCCGGGTCCTTAAGTTAAAACACAACAGCCCTAGAAAAACCATTCCAGAGAGATTTCTAGGTCATATGAGTTACAAGATGATAAACTAGATATTTCTTTCCCCATCTCTCAAGCCTCTCCAAAATAAGACTCATGTACCAAAGGTAAATTTGCTGACCAGAAACCTGGTCAGACTCAAAGATAGATGCAAGGAATTTTCTCACAATTATACATTTCAATTAATCAATATGTCTTTTCTAAATACTGGCTCCATACTGATCAATCATATAGTTTTCAACTTTCTTTGACTGTTTACAGACATTTGCAGAAAGCGAGACACCTCCTTTTCTGAATTCAGGGAACTGCACCTGTTTACTCTTCCCCTTCCAATTTGGAAAGTTTCTAATTTTATCCAATTTGAAATCAGAATACCTAATGACATGTTTCCTTTTAATTAATAGGCCTTATTTGATTGTTTTAAATGTATAAAGATCTATACATATATGTATGTATTTAGGGTCCACTTTGTTGGGCAATTATCATGCATTGTTTAACAAATCAAAATGCTTGGAAGTTTGAACCTTTGTTTTCTCATTCACTTCATCTTTCACCTGCCACAATATAACAATGGAATAAAAGCAATACAATAAAAAGAATATTATTTAGACTTAACTGAAGGCTGTAGTGGAAAAAAAAATTCCAGTCCAAAAGGGAGGCTGGATTGTCAATACTCAGCTCACTGACAGCCATGTCCAGCATCTATTAAAATTTCCTACCATAGTTATATTACTCAGAAATTGATCTGAATGAGAAACTTGTAGAGCTCAATCAGGAGGGTAGTGAGCAGACTTTAAGATCACAAAATTTGCAGAGTACTGAAAGCTTGTAAGTCCTCAAGCCTGGGCTGACCCTAAGATTTTGAAATAACACATTATTAAATATTCTCAAAAAAGCAGAAGGACCTAAGAGGATAAAAATTCAGCTCAAATATTCCTCCCAGAAATCCACAGAGCCTGAACCATACATAAAATTCAAAGTCATGCAAACAGAGAAAAGTAATGAGCAAAACAAAAAAGAATCTAATAGAGAAGCTAAAGAAACAAAAGCAGAAGAAAAAAATTACAACAAAACACCCACAAAGAAAGCCTCAAAGAAAAATTAATATTGGACACAAATCCAACCAGAATTCCTTTTAAAAAATAAAGAAAATTTAAAAATAAAAAAGATTAGAAAAATGATTTTTAAAAAGAGAGCTATTAGAAAAATGGAAAAAAGAAAAAGATCTATGACAGAAAGAATTAGAAAGATAAATAATAGCTTGGAAAAAGAGAAGAAAATATCATACAAGGGAAAAAAAATCTATGAAAATTAGAATTGACCAAATAGAGGCTAATAACTCCATGAAATATCAAGAAATATTAAAAACAAAAAGGATTGAAATTTGTTTAAAATGTAAGGTATCTCCCAGGGGGAAAAAAAACACAACAGCCCTAGAAAAACCATTCCAGAGAGATTTCTAGGTCATGTGAGTTACAAGATGATAAACTAGATATTTCTTTCCCCATCTCTCAAGCCTCTCCAAAATAAGAATCATGTACCAAAGGTAAATTTGCTTCAGGCAGACTTCAGATAAAGAAATCAAAGCTATAGTCATATGAAAAAATGTCTAAATCACTACTGATTTGAAAAATGTAAATTAAAATAACTCTGAGGTACCAACTCACACCTGATTCATTGGGCAAAGAAAGTGACAAATGCTAGAAGGGATGTGGGAATTTGGCACAATAATTCATTGCTGGTAGAACTGTGAACTGATCTAACTATTCTGGAGAGCTATTTGGAGCTCTGCCCAAAGGGCTATAAAACTAAACATATATTTTGACTCGAGAAATACCACTACTACCAGGTCTGTATTATCTCAAAGTGAGAAAAGGAAAAGGACCTGTATGTACAAAAATATTTAAAGCAGTTCTGTTTGTGGTAGGAAGGAATTGTATATTGGGAGAAAACTCATCAGTTATGGAATGGATGAACATAACAGCAATACTGTACAATGATCAACTATAAATGATTTATTCTCAGCAATACAATGATCCACTGTAGTTTTGAAAAATTTGAATGAATAATGCTCCCCAGAAAAATGACTGTTAAAGTCTCAATGCTGATTGAAACATATTTTTAAAATATTCTACAATTTTCCTTTATGATGTGTTTTAACATGGATAATTTGGAAATGTTCTGCAAGACTGTAAATCTATTATCTTTATTAAATTGTTTGCTTTCTCAATGAGAGGAGAGGGAAAGGAGGGAAAAAATTGGAGCTTAAAATTTTTTTAATGTTAAAAATTATTTTTACATTTAATTGGAAAAAATAAAATATTAAAAAAAAAGTTTGACCCTTGAGGCCTAGGGCACTGGGGCACCATCTAAGCCAGGAAGTATTCTCCTTAGCCTTATCTTACAGTTACATTTCTAGAGATCTAGAAAAACTATTGACTAAGATCTCTGCTCTCAGCTATTGTCAGTTGATCAAGTCACTGTCCCTTTCTGTGACTCAGTTTCTTCATTTGTAAAGCAAGGGAAGTGAATTAGATGATCTCTTTGGAAAAGGTATCAGAATGTTAATGACAAATTATTATTCCAAAAATCATTCAGTAAGCAATATGCTTCAATCTAAAGAGAATCAAAGTGGTATAATAGAAAGAAAAAGCACAGAATTATCAGAAATCTTGTATTCAAGTCTTGCCCCTACCATTTATTTATTGGTCAGACAAATCACATACCTAACCTATTTGAAATGTCAAGTATCTTCAGTTATAAAATGTAGAATTCTTCTGCCCTGCTCTACCTCACATGGTTGTTGTGATTATATCATCATCATCATCATCATCATCATAAATAAATATAAGGCAGATATTTGAATTATATATGAATTCAAAAGGAATAAAATGGAATTTCTTTTAAAAAATTCTGTAATTCATAACACTAATTTTTTTCACTAATGGCCTTCTTATCTGAATGAGAAAGGCTTTAGGACAACATTATGGCCATTAGGCATATACCCCAAGGACATCAAAAACATTTTTACAAAATCACTGCAGCACTGTTTTTTGCTGTATTAAATAATTAGAAACAAAATAATTTCCCTATTAATTGGGGAATATATAAACAAATAAATTGTGGCACATGAGTAATAGATTATTACACCAAAATAGGTTATGACTATTACATGCTAAGAAAAATATAAAAGATTCAAAGAAGAATGAAATGAGCAAAAGCAGAATAATTTATGTAGTGACCTCACTAATATTAGAGGAAGCAACTTTGAGAGATTTCAGAACTTTAAATCAAATCAGTAACGAATCATGACTTCAAAAGACCATCAACAGACTTCTGGCCAAGATGGCAGAGAGAAGCCAGGCACTGTGCTAAGACCTCCTGGCTTTCCCTCTGAACTAATATGAAACAAGCCTCTTAACAGAATTCAAATTCACAAAATCCAGAGAAGTACAAAGAGAAGAATATCTACCCACAATGTCTGTCTCAGGGAAACGTGGCGAGTCAGGGGCAGAGAGTAGAGAACCAGTCCAGGGATGGCATGTGAGATCCAGGACATACTTCAGAATTGCTGTGGAAGGTTTTGGCTTTGTAATGGGGAGGAGAGCTCCAGCGAGGTTGGAGGGACAGTTCCAACGCAGCAGGCGGAAGAGCTCTAGCAGTGGCTAGACATCAATCCAGTCAGTTCCAATGGCCACAGCCCAAATTTTCAGCAGAGTACCCATGTTTCCAGCTGAGCCCCCACCTCATCCCTGTGAAAGAAAGGGACTCTTCCCAGAACAAACATATTAACAGCCCTCCCACCCCTCAGGCTCAGGTGTGGGCAGCAGATCTCTCTCAGTACTGAGTGAATAATAAGATTAACTATATAGTATGAGGGCCCAGCCCACATTGTTCAAGGATAATTCAGACCCTGCTGCTCCCCCCATCCCACCATAGTCTAGGGAAGGGGCAATAAATCAAGGTCACAGACACTCCAAAGAAAGCCTCTAGCACCCCCTACTGACCAGCCCACTTGGGAGTTATGAAACCAAGTGAGCAAAGCCTTTAGGGATTTCAACACCAAAGATATGTGAACAGCCCCTCCCCCAACACAACATCTTAGGAAATGAAGAATGGGGTGGGGTGCAATTGAAAGCTACCACAAAGACAAAAAAGAACCTAACTCGAGAGAGCTAGAGCTAGAGCTTGTGAGGAGAATATGAATTGGTCTCCAGCCCAGGAAGACTTCTTACAAGAGATTAGGAAGGAGTTTAAAAATCAACTGGCAAAACTGGAGAAAAACCTTGCAAAAAGAAAAAAAATCCTTGGAAATACAACTGGACAAATACAAAAAGAAAACAATTCTCTCAAAACCACAATTGGAAAATGGAAAAATCCTTTAAAAAGGAGTTGGAAAAGGTAAATGAAAAATATTCTTCTCTAAAAAAAAGAATGGAATTCATGGAAAATAATGTCTCCATGAGACAACATAAATCTGTTAAACAAAACCAAGTAAACAAAGAAGAAAATGTAAAATACTACATCTCAAAACTACTGACCTAGAGAACAGATCCAGAAGAGACAACTTAAGAATCATTGGACTTCCTGAAAACACTGAGGATAAAAAAAGCCTAGATTCAATATTCCAGGATCTTTGAAGGAAAATTACCCTGACATCATGTAACCAGAGGGCAAAATAGTTATTGAAAGAATACATCGATCCCCTCCTGAAAGGAATCAGAAAATGAAAACACCAAGGAATATTGTGGCCAAATTTCAGCACTATCAGATAAGAGAGAAAATCCTGTAAGCAGCCAGAAAGGAAACAATTCAGATACAAAGGACCACAGTAAGGATTACACAGGACCTGGTTACACCAGCATTAACTGATTGAAGGGCCTGGAATAAGATATTCCAAAGAGCAAGACAGTTTGGAATGCTGCCAAGAATTCACTATCTGGCAAAACTGAGCCTTCTCTTCCAGGGGAAAAGATGGACATTTAACTTCCAACTTTTCCTGACAAAAGGACCAAAGTTAAATAGAAAATTTGAATTTCAGACAGGAGACTCAAGAGGCACCCAAAAAAGTAAAAAAGGGGAAAGAAAAAAAATTGCTACACAATAAGATGAAACTGATGATATCCCCACCTGAAAGAAAGATTCTCATAACTCTTGAGAATTGTTCAACTCTATTATAGAGGATGACTTAGCCAGAAGTAATGGACACTCATGAATTGTCTAATGACTCAGAATGATTTAAAAACAATTTTAAAAAGATAAAAAGTAAAATAAAAAGATGGAAGAGATTTAATGGGGTAAATCACATTACATGAAGAGGTACAAAGGACCTATTGCAATAGAGGGGAAGAAGGGAAGAAGTGACAACTGCTTGAATCTTACTCTGATCAGATTTGGCTCTAAGGATTAACATACACATACTCAGTTAAAAACTTATTTACCTTTCAAATGTGAAAAGGGGAAAGGGGGAAGGGGGAGGAGGAAAAGGGGAACTAACAGAAGGAAGGGAAGGAAGAAGGGGCAAAGGGAAATGGGAAAGATAGAGGAGGGGTGATATAAGGGGAAAACACAAAAAAGGGTGGTATACTGAAGTAAAATACTGTAGAATATGATTGAAGTGAAAAAAATGGGAAAATACAAACAGAAGGAAGATAATATGAAGGGAATAAAGAGTTAGTAGTTATAATTTTGAATGTGAATGGGATGAGCTCTCTCATAAAATGTAAGAAAATAGCAGAGTAGATTAAAAACCAAAATCCTACAATATGCTGCTTGCAAGAAACTCATCTGAAGAAGAGAAATACATAAAGAGTAATGGTAAAAGGTAGGAGCAGAATATATTTTGCTTCAGCTTCAGCTGAAGTGAAAAAGGCAGGGGTAGCAATCCCTGTCTGAGACGAAGCAGCTGTTAAAATAGAACTTATTAAAAGAGATAAGGAAGGCTATTCCCTCTTAAACAATTAATTGCCTTAAGACAATGAAACAATTTCAATATTAAATATGTATGCACCAAATGGTACAGCATCCAAATTCTTCGAGGGGAAGATGCATGAGTTACAGGAAGACATAAACAGCAAAATTCTACTGGTGGAAGATCTCAATCTCCCTCTCCCAGACTTAGATAAATCTAGCCATAAAATGAACAAGAAGGAAATTAAGGAGGTAAATAGAATGTTAGAAAACCTAGAAATGATAGAACTTTGGAGAAGACTGAATGGTATAGAAAGGAATATACTTTTTTCCCTGTAGTACATGGCACTTAAACAAAAACTGACCATGTACTAGGGCATAAAAACCTTATAATCAAATGCAGAAATGCAAAAATAGTGAATACTTCATCCTCAGATCATAATGCAATAAAAATCAAGTGCAATAATGGGCCATGGAGTGATAGACCTAAAACTAATTGGAAACTAAATAACCTCATTTTAAAGAATGAGTGAATCAAACAACAAATTATAGAAAGAATTAAGGATTTCATCCTAGACAATGACAATAACAAGACAACATACCAAAACTTATGGGATACAGCCAAGGCAGTTATTAAGGGATCTTTAATTGCTTACATGAATAAAATAGAGAAAGAGGAAACCAATGAACTAAGCATGCAACTAAAAAAAACAGAGAAAAGAACAAATCAAAACCCCCCCAAATACCAAATTACAAATTCTAAAAATTTCAATTAATAAAATTGAAAGCAAGAAAACTACTGAACTAATAAATAAAACCAAAAGTTCGTTTTATGTAAAAACTAATAAAATTGATAAACCTTTGGTTAATTTGATTTAAAAAAAGCAAAGGAGAAAACCAAATAACTAGTATCAAAATGAAAAAGGTGAACTAACTGCCAATGAGGAGGAAATTAAAATTCAGAATTACTTTGCCCAACTCTATTACAATAAATTTGATAATCTAAGTTAAATGGATGAATATTTATGAAAATATAAGTTGCCAAGGTTAAATAAAGAGGAAATTAAATACCTAAATAACCCTATCTCAGAAAAAGAAATTCAACAAGCCATCATTCAACTACCTAAGAAAAAAATCTCCAGGGCCAGAAGGATTCACATGTGAATTCATCAAGCATTTAATGAACAACTGGTTCCAACTATCACTCTTTGTAGATGACATGCTGGTATATCTAGAGAATACTAAAAAATAATCTAAAAAAAATACTAGAAACAATCATCAATTTTAACAAAATCACAGTATATAAAAATAAACCCTCATAAATCCTCAGCATTTCTATATATTAATAGTAAGATACAGCAACAAGAGCTAGAAAGAGAAATTCCATTTAAAATAACTTCAGACAATATAAAATACGTAGGAGTCGACCTGCCAAAGCAGTTTCAGAAACTACATGAAAACAACTATAAAACACTTACACACGCAAAAAAATCAGATTTAAATAACTGGGCAAATATCAACTGCTCATGGGTAGACCAAACTAGCACAATAAAAATTATAATTATACCTAAATTAAATTACTTATTTAGTGCCTTACCAATCAAACTTCCAAAAAATTTCTTTAATGAGCTAGAAAAAATTGTAACTAAATTCATATGGAGAAACAAAAATTCAAGAATATCCAGGGACTTAATGAAAAAAAGTGCAAAAAGAAGATGGCTTAGCCTTACCAGATCTAAAATTATATTAAAAAGTATCAGTCATCAAAACAGTCTGGTAATGGCTAAGAAATAGAATGGTGGAACAGCGGAATAGATTAGATGCAAAAGAGACAGCAGGAAATGATTATAGTAATCTGCTCTTTGATAAACCCAAAGAGTCCAGCTTCTGGGATAAGAACTCTCTCTTCGATAAAAACTGTTGGAAAATTGGAAGAGTATGGCATTTGGATTAGACTAGTATCTCACACCCTATAGCAAGATAGGATCAAAATAGGTAGAAGATTTAGACATAAAAAAACAATATTATAAACAAACTAGGGGATCAAGAAAAAGTTTACTTGTCAGATCTATGGAAAGGGAAGCAGTTTATGACCAAGGAAGAGATGGAGAACATCATTAAAAATAAATTAGATAACTGATTACATTAAATTAAAAAGCTTTTTCACAAATAAAACCACTGTAACCAGGATCAAAAGAAATGTAGTAAAATTGGGAAACAATTTTTACAACTAACATTTCTGACAAAGGACTCAGTTCTAAAATATATAGAAAAGTAAGTCAAATTTATAAAAAAAAAAATAAGCTATTCCCCAATTGACAAATGGTCAAAGGATATGCAAAGGCAATTTACAGATGAGGAAATCAAAGCTATCCATAGTCATATGAAAAATTGCTCTAAATCATTAGAGAGAAATGCAAATTAAAGCAGTCCCAAGCTACCATCTTACACCTATCAGATTAGTCAAAATTACCAGAGCGGTTAATGTTCAGTGTTGGAAGGGATGTGGGAAATCTGGGACACTAATACGAGCTGTGAACACATCAAACCTTTCTGGAGAGTAATCGGAAATTATTCTCAAAAGGCAATAAAAATGTGTATAGCCTTTGATCTAGCATACCACTACTAGGTCTACACCCTGAAGAGATCATGCAAAAGGGAAAAACATCACTTGTGACGGGTGGCTAGGTGGCACAGTGGATAGAGCACTGGCCCTGGAGTCAGGAGTACCTGAGTTCAAATCCAGCCTCAGACACTTAATAATTACCTAGCTGTGTGGCCTTGGGCAAGCGAAGTAACCCCATTTGTCTTGCAAAAACCTAAAAAAACCAAAACAAACAAAAAAAAAAACACCACATCACTTGTATATAAATATTCACAGCAGCTGATTGTGATAGCAAAGAACTGGAAATAGAGTGAATGTCCATCAACTGGGGAATGGCTGAACAAACTGTGGTATATGTTATGGAACACTATTGTTCTATTAGAAACCAAAAAAGGTAAAGCCCACCATTGATTGAAGGCAAAAGAATTCAACAGCTCCAACACCTCCCTTCAAGCAAAGGGAGAAGGCCTCAATCAAGGTCACAGACACTCCAGAGAAAGCAACCAACACCTCCTACTGGCCAGCCAGAGAAATCACTCAATGAGTAAAGCTTTTAGCGATCCGAAGCCCCTGTGAACCAGCCCCTCCCCAACTCAAGGTCTTAGCAAAATAAAGAAGAGTCAGTGGAAAGGTGGATCCATAGAAAAATTCTTGGAAGGGAAAGACCCTAACTCAGAAAGACCTGGAACATCTGAGAATACAATCTGGTCTTCAGCACAGAAAGACTTCCCTGAAGAAATAAGGAAGGAGTTTAAAAATCAACTGGAACATTTGGGGGAGACAATTAATACCTTGCAACAAGAAAACAAAACCTTAGAAAGTACAATTGGACAAATACAAAAGGAGAATAAATCTCTCAGACCGGCAATTGAACAATTACAAAATGAGAATAAATCTCTCACATCATCAATTGGACAAATACAAAATGAGAATAATTCTCTCAGATCCTCAATTGGGCAAATGCAAAAATAAAATAATTCTATCAAAACTTCAACTGGTCAAGTGGAAAGCTCTTTCAAAAGTAGAATTGACCAATTGGAAAAGGAGTTGCAAAAGGTTAATGAAGAAAACTGCTCCCCCCAAAAAAAGAATGGAGTCTACAGAATCTAATGACTCCGTGAGACAGCAAGAGTCAGTTAAACAAAATCAAAAAATAGAAAAAATAGAAGAAAATGTAAAATACATCATCAAAAAAACCACTGACCTCGAGAATAGTTTGAGGAGGGGCAACCTGAAAATTATAGGACTTCCTGAAAACAATGAAGAGAAAAAAAGCCTGGACTTAATATTACAGGATTTAATAATGGAAAACTGCCCTGATATCATGGAATCAGAGGGCAAAGTAGTTATTGAAAGAGTACATCGATCCCCAACAGAAAAAGATCCTAAAATGAAAACACCAAGGAATGTTGTGGCCAAATTCCAGAACTATCAAATAAAAGAGAAAATCCTGCAAGCAGCCAGAAAGAAATAATTTAAATATCAAGGAGCCACAGTAAGGATCATGCAGAACCTGGCTGCATCAATATTAAGGGATCAAAGGTCCCGGAACGAGATATTTCAAACAGTAAGGGAGCTTGGAATGCAGCCAAGAATCTACTTTCCCCGCAAAGCTGAGCCTTCTCTTCCAGGGAAAAAGATGGTCATTTAACAAAATGGAAGAATTCCAAAAATTTCTGATGAAAAGACCAGAGCTAAACAGAAAATTTGGATATCAAACAGGAGGTTCAAGAGACACATGAAAAGGTAAAAAAAAAAACTAAAACTAAAAACAAGGGGGCGGTAAATGGAAAAAAATGCGATCCAGTAAGTTGAAACTGGTTATATCCCAGCATAGGGAAAAAGATTCTCATAAATCTTGAGAATTGGGGGGCGGAGCCAAGATGGAAACAAGAAGGGATTGAGTCTTATGAGCTCTCTGATAAAATTCATCAGCTAAAGAATCCATCTAAACTTTCGAGAGACAGAACCCACAGAGGGACCCAGTGAGGCAGTTCTCCTACTCAAGGTAACCTGGAAAAGAGCAGAAAGGCTCTGCTCCCCGGGATCAGAGAGGCGTCCTGCCAGAGGAGTGGCCTGCCAGAGCCAAAGAACTTCAGCCTCCCAGAGGCAGCCCCAGGGCGCTGGGAGCTGTGGCTCACAGCAGCGGGGGAGTCTCCTGAGCTGTACCCAGGGGAGCACCAAGCACAAAGTGGGGGAATGATAGGGGACCTCTGCCAAAGCCCAGCCTTCAGGGCACACAGCCAGCAGCATGGTCTTTCCCCAGCCCTGATCCAGGAAACAGAAGCAGGCTGAGCCAGAAAGCAGGAGCCCCCAGGGCATGAGCCCATTGAGCTGAGGGAGGGGAGTGAAGAGAGACTGCAGAGCTCTTGTCCTCTGCCTCTGGAACAGGACTCTGGGGCTCTGACCACATTCAGATCCTGATCATAGTCTAGGCCCCCCCATAGAAAAAGTTGTAAGTAAATTCATATGGAGAAATAAAAAGTCAAGAATTGCCAGGAGCTTAATGAAAAAAGTGCAAAAGAAGATGACTGAGCCCTACCTGATCTAAAATTATATTATAAAGCATCAGTCATCAAAACTGTTTGGTATTGGCTAAAAAATAGAGTGGTGGACCAGTGGGATAGACTAGGTGTAAAAGCAGGAGATGATTATAGTAATCTGCTGTTTGATAAACCCAAAGAATCCGGCCATTGGGATAAAAACTCCCTCTTTGATAAAAACTGCTGGGATAATTGGAAGTTAGTATGGAAGAAACTTAAATTAGACCAACACCTAACACCATTTACCAAGATAAGATCCAAATGGTTACAGGACTTAGACATAAAAAACAATACTACAAGCAAATTAGAAGATCAAGGACTAGCTTACCAGTCAGATCTTTGGAAAGGGGAGCAGTTTATGACTAAAGAAGAGTTGTAGAACATCACGAAAAACCAATTAGATGATTTCGATTACATTAAATTAAAAAGCTTCTGCACAGATTAAACCACTGTAACCAAGATCAAAAGAAATGTAATGAATTGGGAAACAATCTTTAATGATTCTGACAAAGGACTCATTTCTAAAATATACAGAGAACTGAATCATATTTTTAAAACAAAAAGCCATTCCCCAATTGACAAATGGTCAAAGGATATGCAAAAGCAATTTACATAGATGAGATCAAAGCAATTCATAGCCATATGAAAAAATGCTCTAAATCATTAATTATTAGAGAAATGCAAATTAAAGCTTCTATGAGGTACCACCTCACGCCTCTAAGATTGGCCAATATGACCAGAAAGGATAATGATCATTGTTGGAAGGGTTGTGGGAAATCTGGGACACTATTACACTGTTGGTGGTGCTGTGAACTCATCGAACCCTTCTGGAGAGCTATTTGGAACTACATCCAAAGGGCAACAAAAATGTGCATACCCTTTGATCCAGCAATACCACTACTGGGTCTATATCCTGAAGAGATGAAGAAAAAGGGTAAAAATATTACTTGTACAAAAATATTTATAGCAGCCCTGTTTGTGGTGGCAAAGCATTGGAAATCCAGTAAATGTCCTTCAACTGGGGAATGGCTTAGCAAACTGTGGTATATGTATGTCATGGAACACTATTGTTCTATTAAAAAAAAGGAGGGATGGTATTTCAGGGAAGCCTGGAGGGATATGTATGAACTGATGCTAAGTGAGATGGGCAGAACCAGAAAAACTACTGTATACCCTAACAGCAACATGGGAGTGATATTCAACCTTGAAGGACTTGCTCATTCCATCAGTGCAACAATCGGGAGCAATTTTGGGCTGTCTGCAAAGGAGAGTGCCATCTGTATCCAGATAAGGAGCTGTGGAGCTTGAACAAACTATCCCATGCAATTTAGAAAAACACAGATATCTTATTGTCTGATCTCTAAGTATATGATTTCTCTCTCATCACACCCAATTTGGATCAAGGTATAACATAGAAACAAAGTAAAGACTGACATATTACTTTCCGTGGGGGAGTGGGGGGAGGGAAGTAAGATTGGGGGAAAAATTGTAAAACTCAAATAATATCTTTAATAAAAGTTAATTTTAAAAAAAAGGAAGAAACCAAGAGGGATGGGATTTCAGAGGAGCCTGTAAAGACTTGCATGAATTGATTTTGAGCAAGTTGAGGAGAATCAGAAGAACAATGTAAAGAGGTGATCATCCCTTAATGGATTTGCTCATTCCATCAATGCAATAATCAGGGAAAATTCATAGTACCTGTGATGGAGAATAACATCTGTATCCAAAAAAAGAGAACTGTGGAGTTTAAACAAAGACCAAAGTCTATTACCTTCAATTTAAAAAAATAAACTCTCTTATGTACTACATAATTTTGTTATCTCTAATATTTTATTTTCTCCTCAAGGGTATGATTTCTCTTTCAACACATTCAATTTCAATCAATGTATAGCCTATAAACAATGTAAAGATTATCAAACTGCCTTCTGTGGGGGCATGGGGGAAGGGAAGGGAGGGTGGGGGGAAAACATTGAAAAATTCAAAACCTTAAAAAAATGATAGGTAGAAACTACTACTGCATATAACTGGAAAACAAATAAAATACTAATAAAATAAAAAAGACTATCAATAAATAAAACTCCCACTTATTGAGAGAGAGGTAATGAACTGAAGGTACAGAATCAGAAATGCATTGTCTTTTTTTTTTTCTTGGCCTTGCATATTTCTTGCAAGAGGACCTCTACTTGAAGAGTGTGTAGTTACAGATTTAGAAAGAAGAATATCAATAAACAATTTTTCTAAATGCACAGAAAACAAACACAGAAAAGGACACATGGACCAATTTTGTTACTACTATTTTGCTAATCTTATTTGATATATTCCTTTAAAAAGATACATAAAGAGAGTTTAGCTTATTATAAACCCCTTATCTTTTGTCTATTGAAATATTTATACTGATGATTGTTAAGTTCACCAAAAAATGTAAAAAATAAAAGCAGGGAACATTTATTTTTAAAATGTTGTTCGGGGCGGCTAGGTGGCGCAATGGATAGAGCACTGGCCTGGGAATCAGGAGTACTGGAGTTCAAATCTGATCTCAGACACTTAATAATCACCTAGCTGTGTGGCCTTGGGCAAGCCACTTAACCCCATTTGCCTTGCAAAAACCAAAAAAAAAAAGTCCCTAAGTATAAAATGTTCATGCTGTGTGGTCCCTATTATAAGCAATCAAAATACCATTCAAAGAAAAAAAATCAAATTGTGATATTTAACATTTTCCATCTTCTAAAAAAATTTATTTGGAGAAAATCATAGTCAATTATAAAGTTAATTAAAATTGCAAATCTTACCAGTACTTGAGAATTTTTCAACTTTTCGGGCAAGTCTATTTTTTTCATGTTCAATCTGAGTGACAATTGTTTCAAGGTCTTTTTTTAAAACTACTTCATCAGTCAGTCGTTCTCTTTCTTTATGGCAGAGGCTTAATTCCTGAAAGTGTCAAATATTAAATTAGAATTCCTAGAAGCATCTTAAAAACACCTTTAAAAATAAACCCATCAGATACCATCACAATCATAATCATGTAATACTAACCTTTATATTTAAAAATAATTAGTAGATGATCATTTTTTCTAAATTAAAAATAAAACCTAAATTAATATAATAGCACAGAATAGTGAATTTGTAGTTAAAGTCAACACTAAATTTTAACCAAAAGCTATACTTGGGAATTTTTTTCTTTTTTGCTTTTTTTGCAAGCCAATGGGGTTTAAGTGACTTGTCCATGGTCACACCGTTAGGTAATTCTTAACTGTCTGAGGCCATGTTTGAACTCAGATCTTCCTGACTCCAGTGCTGATGCTCTATCCACTGTGCCACATAGCTGCCCCTGAGTTTTTTGGGGTTTTTTAAACCAATTCAACACTGCTTAAAATATCTTTCACAAATATATTATAGAGCAGCAACTAACTCAAACTGTTCAGTTTTCAAGGTGAAAAAGAACTGTTTATTTACTTACATAGGCAAAGAATGAAAGATTCCCACTTTGAATGCTATCCCCTGGAGGGATATTATTCTAGCTAGAGAGCAAAGAGTATAAACCTGCCCATTTATGTAAGCAAGGTCATTTATAAATCTTAAGGATATGGAGCACAGAATAATGCTAAGTCAACTAATCAAAATTTCAAAGGGCAATGATAACTACTACCTCACAACTCAAGTGGACATCAGGACATCAGAGTAATTTGGTTTGGCCAAAATTCACATCAAAATACTATATATCTACATAATATAATTTTATTGACTTAAAGAAAATTAAAGCTAGAAGGAACCTCAAAAATGATTTAGTCTAAAAGAGAAATTCAAGCTAACAATTTGACTCCAGGGCCAGTGCTCTATCCACTGCACCACCTAGCCGCCCCATAACAATTGTTATTTGAAACTAAGTCTCAAAAATTACTAACTAAAAAGCAGGTCCAATCATGTCACACACATACCCTCTACCCAAAAAACTCCAGTGGTTTCATAATGACTACAGAAACAAATACAAAAATTCTCTAATTTGGCACTCAATTACCCACCTCCTGCCTTTCTACTCTTCCTACACTCTTCTCCCTAATCATACTCTTAGATTCAGAGACATGGTCTCTTGGCTATTCCACAAACAAGATGCTCCATCTCTCAGCTCTGAACCTTCTCTCAAGCTATTCCCCAAGCCTGGAACACTTTCCTTCCTCTGCTCTATGGACCACCTTGGCTTCCTTTAAGCGCTCTTAATGCTCATATCTTCTGTTATTTTCTATTTATACTGTTTAGCTGACTCTGTATATATTTGTTTGCATATTGTTTGCATTTTTATACTGTAAACTCCTTGAAAGCAAATACTGTTTTTCTCCTTTTTTTTTTGTATACCTGATCCCTAGCATCTACTAAGATCAGAGGGAGAGGAATGAGAGCTACATACAGAAATACTGAGAGCAGCTCTGTTTTGCTCTGGAAAGAAACTAAGGAGGTGCCATGAATTAGTAAACAAACTTGGATACATGAATGTGATGGAACATTACTATTGTGTTATAAGAAATGATGAAAGGAACAGTTTTTCCAGGAAGACTGGGGATATTTGTATGATTTAATGTAAAATGGGTAAAACCAGAATTTTGTATAAAATAAAAACACTTTGAAGAAAAAGAATTTTCTTTTTTTTTTTTTAGATGTTTTGCAAGGCAATGGGGTTAAGTGTCTTGCCCAATGGCTAGGTAATTAAGTGTCTGAGACCTGATTTGAACCCAGGTACTCCAGACTCCAGGGGTGGTGCTCTATCCACTGCCCCACCTAGCCTGCCAGAAAGAAAAAAAGAATTTCGAAAGATTTAAGAATTCTGATCAATGCAACAACCCATTATGATTTCTCAGTACCCATGATGAAAGATGATACTCCACTCCTGACAGATGTGAAAGTCAGGGTTCAGACACAGATAGACATACAGACAGATACACACACGCTCTCTCTCTCTCTTTCTTTCTCTCTCTCTCTCTCTCTCTCTCTTTCTCTCTCTCTCTCTCTTTCTCCTGGATATGGTCAATAAACAAATTTGTTTTGCTCAACTATGTATTTTTGTTTTAAAAAAAAGTTTTGTTTTTCCGTAATCTGATAATCTTCTTCTGCTTTCCTGCCATTACTTAGCTGTACTCACTGTTCACTCTTAGAAAATCAAAAATCAAAGTTCTTTGGGACAAATTCTGCAAAACATTCAACCATATAATCTTAGAAATTCAATGTGGTATTATGTCACAATGTAAAACAGAATGGCATGACATTTACAATGGAATTGACATATAAAGACCAAAAAATAATCAATTATCTATCTATTTTATATTTTTCAAGCCATTAGAATCATTTAACAACATCAAGAATCTGGAACATGGATGCTATGAAGTAATTCTAGAATAGGAAAGAGTTTACATATACCAAAGTACTAATCTATCTTATACAACCAGAAGAATAAAGCAAGGTTAGATAAATGGATTCTAGTTTAAATAACTATGTAATAAGGAACTAAATAGTTGTTGTAAAAGCCTTTAATCTTTCAGCCTAGGAAATTCTTCCAATTCAATTGCCTATGAAATAAGCATCTTACAATTTTTGAGGAAAATCATGAAGGAGTTCCTATGTACTTGTATCTCTTATGTTTTGGAAAACAACTTTAAAAAAACCAAAATGGGTCATTTTGTAAAGCCAGTAGGAATTGCACATTGATAAGACTAGACTTATGGCAAATATGGCACATTCTACAATGAAAAAAGTTTTTCCAACTTTAAGGATGACTAGAAATGACTGAATGAATACGAGAATTATATTTCTTTTTTTTAAGGTTTTTGCAGGGCAAATGGGGTTAAGTGGCTTGCCCAAGGCCACACAGCTAGGTCATTATTAAGTGTCTGAGACCGCATTTGAACCCAGGTACTCCTGACTCCAGGGCCAGTGCTTTATTCACTGTGCCACCTAGCCAAATGTTTTTTTTTACCTTAATAAAATATTCTTGTTTAAGAGTAAATGAAATACCCCCTCCCCCCCATAAATATAGACTTGCTTGAGTGATAAAGGGGAGAGGGAAAAAAAATAGAATTAAAAAAAATAATAGCAATAATTGTAGGTATGGCCAGGTGGCGCAATGGACGGAGCACCAGCCATGAGCACCTGAGCCCATATCTGGCCCCGTATACCGAAGAATCACCCAGTCATGTGACATGCAAGCCACACGAACCCCAGTGCCCTGCAAAAAACCAAAAAAAGAAAAAGAAAAAAAAGACCCAAAATAAAAATAAAATAGTAATATTAATAGGGGCGGCTGGGTAGCAGGCAGAGCATTGGCCCTTGAGCCAGGGGCACCTGGGTCCAAATACAGCCTCAGACACCCAACATTCACCCTGCTATGCGGCCCCAGGCAGGCCTCCCCAGCCCCATTTGCCCTGCACCCCCCCCCAAAAAATAATAATAATAAAAAATGTGCTTGAGTCTTTGTTCCAACACCAACAATTCTGTCACGGGAGGATCACATTCTTTATGATAAGTCCATGGCAAAAGTTACTTCCATATTTTTCCACCATTGCCATTGCTGATCACAACTCCCTCCTTTCATATTTCTCCACTACCATGTACTATAGTTTCTCTCTCCTTTCACTCTGACTCTTCTGTAGGGTTGCTGAGTGGTGCAGCAGACAGATCCCTGGCTCTGGGGCCAAGAGGCTCGCTCTGGCAGAGGTCCCCCCGCTGTTCCCCCAATTTGTGCCTGGTGCTCCCCAGCCGCAGCTCCTAGCACTCTGGGGCTGCCTCTGGGAGGCTGAAGTTTTTTGCTCTGGCAGGCCACCCCTCTGGCAGGCAGCCCCTCCGACCCCAGGGAGCAGAGCCTTTCTGCTCTTTTCCAGGTTACCTTGAGTAGGAGAACTGCCTCACTGGGTCCCTCTGTGGGTTCTGTCTCTCGAAAATTTAGTTAACAGTCCTTAGCTTATGAGTTTTATGAGAGAGAGTCTAAGACAGGATCTGTTCTTGTTGCCATCTTGGCTCCGCCCACCAACTTAATTTAATCTTAAATAAGCCACTTAACTTTCCTGGGATTCAGTTTTCTCATCTGTAAAGTGGCTACCATGGGAAGGTCTCTTTGGTTCCCTTCTAGCTCTCTTCCTATAATCCTTTCCTTGCTATAAATAGATCCCCTTCCACAAAATAGGGTCAAGGGGTGGAATTAACTAGCAGTTGAACACCATCAAGAAGTCAAATGAGAAGGGGCGGCTAGGTGGAGCAGTGGATAAAGCACCATCCCTGGAGTCAGGAGTACCTGGGTTCAAATCCAGTCTCAAACACTTACTAATTACCTAGCTGTGTGGCCTTGGGCAAGCCACTTAACCCCATTTGCCTTGCAAAAAAAAAAAAAAAACCTAAAAAAAAATAAAAATAAAAAAATAAAAATTAATGATAAAGACTTCAGGTTTGCTATTTGGTTTCTTTTTTCTAGTTCATCCTATATAATTTTAAACATTAAAAAAAACACAAAATATGAAAAACTTACCACACTGAAAAAAATCGTTTAAAAATATGGACTTACCATTTTAAGTTTTGCTACTGTTTCATCAAGGGTATGCATTTCACAGTGGAGTCTTTTAATTTCTAGCTGAGAATAAAAAAAATAGGCCATGAGTATCAAAAATTTTAAGGTATTAAATTTTGAGGTATTAAATAAACCATAATGAAAAAAGCCAGAGTCATGCAGCCTCTCACATGAGGCTATCCCCAGATGACTCGAGTTTTACTCTCAATAAAAAGATGTAATTTTGGAAGTCAGCTCAGGTCGAATGATCCTTTAAGAGATGTCATCCTTCACCTATCCAGATTTTTAGTCTTTTGATCTCCTAGGATTTCCTCAAAGGTTATATCCCCAAAACATGAAATGGAGCACAATACTAGATTTTAAAAAATAATGCAATTTTCCAGTTACAGTTCACTTTCTATAATTTTTAGAAGTGCCATTTCTTGATTTTTCTTCTACCTTATTTCTTTCTTATCTTCTATGACTTTTCATATATCACAATTTGGAAAACAGGATTATATACTAAGATAGAATTACATTTTCATCTTTTTGAAATGCCTACTATCTTTAGAGAAACTAAGACTAAAAACTAGTAGGTATCTTAAGCCAGGAATATCAGCTGGTTTCCCAAAAGGATGCCAGGTTTTAAGATTCTAGTTATTGTTCATCTTAGAAAAGTTCATTTTTTTCCTACTCAGAAAACAGTCTGGAGATAATATATGCAATTAGAAATTTCTCTTGGCCTCTCTCTATAATTATAATTGGGTCATAGAGGTCTGGAGTGCCAATTGGGTTTTTTTGGGGGGTCTCAAGGCCACAACACATAGCCAGATGGGTAAGTAAAGCATCTTCCATCCTGGACAGGTGGGTCAAGGCTGCTTCTTCAGGAAAGGGGAATCACTCCTCATGCAGATGAACCAGGTAGAAAAGAACTTTCTTCAGGCAGCATTTCTTTTTTTCCAGGATAGACTACCCTTTATCATCAATCATGCAGCCCAAAAAGTATCTGAGTAATAATGAACTATATTGAGAAGGTTAAGGGAAAGGGGGAAAGGGTTTTCCTTTGTAGAAAGATCACCTACAGCTTATGTTCTTTCAGTGATGCGAGGGTTAAGGAGTAATCACAGGGTTCAACCAAGCCAAGTTTTGAGGCAGCTAGGTGGTGCAATGGATAGTGCACCATCCCTGGAGTTAGGAGGACCTGAGTTTAAATCTGGCCTCAGACACTTAATACTTACCTGGGGTCCAGATACTGAAATAGTTGGAAGAAAAATCACAATTTAAAATAGAGTAAAATGCCCCAATTATTCAGTAGTCATAATTCCAGCAATTTGAAACTTCCACAAGAGCAACTTATCTAGAAGTAAACTGAAATTTCTATAGTCTTTTTTTCTCAAAAAGTCTATTTCATACCAACAAAAAAACCAATTACTAAACATATACTATATGCAAGGTACTATTCAGTTAAGAAGACTAAAAGATTAAAAAAAGGGAAATTATAAAATCTATATGATCAGACCACCTCTCTTCTAAAAAATAACTATTTGACTTTATTTTATAGACATTCAAATGTGATTATTTTTTCAGTTCTTCCCTAGGTTATAGTTAAAGTAGTTTTTAACTCTTAAATTAGAAGAAATAAGACATAGGCTGTGGCAGAAACACTAATAGGTTAAGAAGTAATTTTCCCATTGTCTCCATCAGTTTATAACCTCTTCCTCTTTGAATTTCATTGTGATAAAATTTATCACCCAATCAAGAGCTCTAGATCATTCTCCTTGCTTTTCCAAGGATTTCAGTATCTTACTATTTTTCTTTTTCTCAGTCCCCAAACTAGAGAATTTGAAAAAATTTACTGATGTACCTTTCAATACCTTAAAATTCCAGTTTCTCAAACTCTTCAAACTCCATCATTTTTCCTCCACACTACATCAGATACATACCAGGATTGAGTAATAGGAAGAATCATAAAGAGTGATTAGTCATTGACATAAAATTGGTGGAACCTCTAGACCACATTAGGAATTATATTCATAAAAGCCTTGCTGATAGTTTCTATATTTCAATATTAAGAAATGAATCAGTACCAAGATAAGTGATTAGTATCTGGAAGAGGAGGTTCAACCATAGGCACATTATACCCAACCTTTTGAGCTGTAAAACATATTAAATCACACCTTCCCACAATCTCCTATTGGCAAGCTGGCTGATGATCCTTTGGCATCTTGGGAGGTAAAGAAAGATGCAACTTACTCAAGCCCCATACTCCTAAACTTTTATCCAGAAACTGCTTCAAAATCCTTTTAGGCAGTTACCTATTTTGGGTGTGATATTCCTGCGTCTGTACATTTCATTTTCCATGAATTCTGAGCCTTAATTCTAAGATCCTACAGCAGCTGAGATCCACTAGATTTTTAAATCACTTCTATCTATCTGACTACTACTTCTCAATATCCTTTACTGGATCTTTATTCATGTAATATATAGCAATGGTGGATATCCTTCCTTTTCTCTATAACAAGTATAGAGGAGTCCTGGGCCTCTTTGGCAATGTAACAATGATTATAGATCCCTTCCCAGAATTACATTTTTACATGCACAAAATAAATAGGGATTATAAAAGAAACCAATTATATTAAAATATAGTTATCAAAAAAATTTTTTAAATCTCATTCACATACTCTAGGTTAAGAACTCCTATTCTATCTCACTTGATTTCATTAGCTCCCATGGATTCTATTACTATTTCTATGCAGTTGATTCACTGAACTATGTATCTAGCCCTAATTTCTCTCCAGAGCTCCAATCTTATATCATTAAACTGCTTCTTGGATATCTTGAACTAGCTGTCCCAAAGACAAATTCAACATACATAAAATAAAATTCATTTTATTTCCCCAAGCTCCCTCCCCTTCTAAACTTTCTTATTACTGCTGCAAGGGATAACCCTTCTCCCTGTCACTAAGATTGGCAACCTAAATCATCTTCGGCTCCATCTCACTCACATTTACCTTTCACATCCAATCTGTTGACAATTCTTATTGTTTCTACCTTCACAACATCTCTTGCATACTTTCTTCTCTCAATTCACATAGCCACTTTAGCATAGCATGAATACCTCATACCTAGATTACTGAGTAATCTTCTGTTTAGTCTCTTTGCTTCAAGTTTCTGTCCATTCCAGTTCAAATTGATTCAGCTGTCAATCTGATTTTCCTAAACAATAATCTGGTACTTCCCTGAGGAACTGCAAAATCATTATAAAATTCTATTTTGCTTTTTTTTTTTTTTTGCAAGGCAATGGGGTTAAGTGGCTTGCCCAAGGCCACACACAGCTAGGTAATCATTAAGTGTCTGAGGCAGGATTTGAACTCAGGTACTCCTGACTCCAGGGCCAGTGCTCTATCTATTGCTCCACCTAGCCACCCCTTTGAAAATTCTTTTTTATTTAAAGTTTTTAGATGGCAGTGGGGTTAAGTGGCTTGCTCAAGGCCACATGGCTAGATAATTATTGTCTGAGGCTGAATTTGAACTAAGGTACTCCTGACTCCAGGGCCAGTGCTTTATCCACCGCATCACCTAGCTGCCCCTCTGTTTTGCTTTTAAAGTAATTCATGATCAAGTCCCTTCTTCCCTTTCCAATCTTCTTCTACTTTACTTTCCTCCACATTTTCTACAGGCCAGTGACACTGGCATTCTTGCTGGGTCATCATCTCTCTCCCTTTTGAGCCTTTCCACAAGTGGTCTTACATATCTGGAATGCTCTCCCTTACCTCTTAGTTTCCCTGGTTTCCTTTGAGTTTAAGTTCAAATTCCATCTTTAAGCAGCAGGCAGTTTCCAGTATCACTCCCTGTCTTCCTCCCTATGCCCACATATATACATACATACATTGTAAAGGCCTTCCTTCTGATTACTGAGATTACAACCATCTATGTGTGCTCAATTTATCTCTTATATATGATTCTTTTGTATTCTGGTCCTTTTGTTGATGTTTCCCATACTCTGAACTTTCTCATTTTTTCATCTCTATCTCCTGGTTTCTTCAAGTCTCAATTAAAATCACATGCTCTGAATGATGTCTTTTCCAGTTCACTTTAATCAAAGTACCTGCATTGTCTGATGTACACAGTTGTCTGCAGGTTGTCTCCCCATTAGACTGTGCCTTGACAGTTCTTAGAACAATGCCTGATAACAATACATGCTTGCTTCCTTACTTGATTTGACAAGTTATCTCCACAAAAAGAAGGTGAGCTCCTTGAACCAGGGACCATATCTTGTCTCTTAGCACATAAATTCAGCTTCATGAATATCTGTTGTCTGACCAACACCCTATCCAGGACCAAAAAGTCTTGTGCTTCCTCCATCTTTCACTATGCCTTAGTTCTTCCTCAACAATTAATTCTAACTATAACCTCCAACTCCTTCACCCTCAGAACTTCTTCAGTCCTTTTCTCTGGCCTTCCTTTTTCCCCACTTCCCAACCATGACCTTATAACTAACCTAACCAAAACTGCTCCAGTTCTCAAACACCTCTCTCACATGACCTGCCAAAACCCGATCTCAGATTCAGCTCTTATATAGGAGAGCTGGAGGAAGTTATTCAACCAGGCTGACGTGATCTATAATTAATGTATATTATCTCACTGTATGTGGGGCCCCCCTATTTCACTTCTCTCTATTGTATTCTGTCCCTCTCCCCACAAAGGCTCCTGTAAACCTCTTCTTCCTCAAGCTTCCAACAGCTTCCCCTCTGTTAAGAATCCCACAACATCCTTTACTGAGAAAATAGACCCATGTTTGGGTTCACTCTACTTCTTTTCTCTTCATTTCAAAACGCTTTGTCATTATTCTCTCACAGTCTTCTCCTTTATTTCATTCATTGAATTTAGTTAAGGAGCTTTTCTCAAGTCAATGTCAAACTCTCTACACATTTATCCTAACCCCTCTCAGAGACAACAGCTCTTCAATCATCTATTCTCTCTCTCTCTCTAATCTTCAATCGCTCCCATCTACTAGTACCTTCCTGCCTACAAACAAGCCCGTCTTCTCTATGCTTAAAAATACATTTACAAGAACCTATCAATCCCTTAAATTATTGTTAATCAATAAACAAGCATATTAATCCCCTACAGTTTATCCTTCTGCTCCCTTTCAATCTCCTAAAAAAAATAAACTGTCTCCCCACCTAGTCTCTGCTTTCTCTAATTCTCAGTGACTTCTCAAGCCTTTATGATCTACTTTAAAGTTACCAATGATGTCTTATTTGCCAAACCTAATGATTTTTTCTCTGTTCATCTTTCTTTCTCTCCCTACAACAGCTGACCATCCTTCCCTCTTCTTTGATAACAGTCTCATAGCTCTTATTCTATACTTATCTTAACATTCCTCAATCTCCATTGCTATTTCATCACCCAAATTATAAACTGAAAGTTTATCCAGTGGCTCTGTTCTGGGCCTTTTCTCCTTTCTTCTTCCTTTTAAAACTCTCTAAAATAAAATTTTAGTACTATAAGACTTTATGTAACTATAAAATTCCTTTATGCAGAACATCTTAACAATAACAAAAAATGAGACTTATGCATTATATTGGTTTTTATTACCTTAGCTTCCACAAGTTGTTTATCTGTACTCTCAAGAATTTCTTCTCTATGCCTTTCCATTTGATGTGCTATATGATCTATTTCATTCAGTCTACGAGAAAGTGTTTCATTTTTGTTACTTAAAGTAAGAACCTCACTAGTAACAGTTTTCTTGCTGTCCAAGAGTTCTTGTATACGATTCTCCAGGTCTTTATTTGTTTTCTGAAGGAAATCAATCTAAAAAGAATATATAATAATATAGATAATTATTATTATCCATGTCAAATTCCTAAAATACATTACTCTTCATAACTGCATATTTTAAAATTGAAATAGAATTTAAGAAAAAGTTATGCTGAAGAACTAACTCATAAATTTGGATTGATTCTAGTTTTATAAAAAATATCATTACTAAAATTTTAATCAAGGAGAAGATGGATTGATAAGAAGAGGGACTGAATAAGCTTCTCATCATCTTAGAAGACTGAGGAAATAACTAGATACTGATGAAACTAGCAGGTCATTTACCCCTATTGCTACCTAATATGCTTAATATGGCAAGGTATGATTTGTAGATCTATGGTATATATGAGTCTTTCTCAGAAATAATGCTTAAGATTTACTACCATTACCTTCTTCACATCCCCTAGTAATTTCCATACCCAAATAAGGGGCAAAGATGGCCAAGAAAGGATCTTGGTAATATGTTCTTAATATTTATCATAATTTTTCCAAACTAATTGAACACCAAATTACCTAAACTTAACAAAACAACTAAAATATGTTAAATACATTACCTGAATATTCAAATGAGTAATAAGCTTCTCATTACTTTGATTTCTGGACTCCAGAGAGAGAACATCATGGGAACGACCACCATCAAGTGCCACGGATAGTCGTTCTATTTCTCGATCTCTTAGTTCAATCTATAACATAATTTTCCACTAGTTTATTCTTTAACTCAGAAAAGAGCTACCAATAAAAATCTCTAATGTTGCTTTATAATACTAAAATTTTATGAATAGGAAAAAACTATATAAAATTCCAATAACAGTATTATAAAGAAAAACTAAAATTTATTTACAAATAGCTACAACATGCCCATTTCAGGTCCTATATTAAGTACCCACATAAAATCCTACCTGTTTGCAAGAATTTTCCAATCGATTTTCAACAATTACTAACTTGCCCTGTAAGTGACGTATTTCTTCTTGAAGCTCAAAGATTCTGAAACACATTTGTGAATAAACATAAATATTCAAGAATAAAAAATAACAATAAAAAATTTCATCATATATAAAATTGAGATTAAATGATCACTGAAATACCTTCTAGTCCAAAATACCATTGTTCTATGAAAACAAATTCTTTTTTAAATTTCTTATTCTGATAAAGCAAGCTAAAGATAATAAAAATGAGAAAATTAACCAGATCATTAATCAAGAACTCAATAGTGCCCAGAAAATCTAATGCAAAACCTGGGTTTGAGTTTGGATTTGAATTATCTAAAGGATTGTTTCAGGCAGCTAGGTAGCTCAGTAGAAAGAGCACCAGCCCTGGAGTCAGGAGAACCTGAGTTCAAATCCAGTCTCAGACACTTAATAATGACCTAGCTGTGTGGCCTTAGGGAAGCCACTTAACCATATTGCCTTGAAAAACCTAAAAAAAAAATGCTTGGGGCGGGGGGGAGCAGAGCCAAGATGGCGACAAGAGAGGATCATCTCTTAGGTGCTCTCTCTTAAAACTTGCAAGCTAAGGACTCTACATTTTCAAGAGACAAAATCCACAGAGGGACCCAGTGAAGCAGTTCACTAACCCAAGGTAACCTGGAAAACAGCTGAAAGACTCAGCTCTACAGGGTCAGAGGGGTGGCCCACCAGAAGGGTGGCCCACCAGAGCGAAAGAACTTCAACCTCCCACAGGCAGCCCCAGGGTGCTGGGAGCCATGGCTCACAGCAGAGGGGGGAGTTTCCTGACCTACACCCCAAGGAGCACCAGACACAACTTGGGGGAACAGCGGGGAACCTCTGCCAGAGTAAGCATGTGAAACTCAGCCCTCAGGGTACACAGCCAGCAGAGTGGTGGCTGTGGCCCAGATCCAGGAACAGGAAGCAGAAGCTGGTAAGCAGGAGACCCCAGGGTATGAGCATGCTGAGCATAGGGAGGGAGTGGAGAGAGACTGCAGAGCTCTGTCCTCTGTCCCTGGAACAGGACTCCGGGGTTCTGACCACATTCAGATCCTGATTGCAGTCTAGGCCCCCACAGAACAGCAGGGACCCGCCCCCTCACCTCAGCCCCATGGAGAGGGGTGTACTTCTAATCATTCACAGACCAGGAGGGAAGACAGTGCCTCACACACTCAAAAGCTCAAGAAGCACCCCAAAACCAAGCACAGGCTGGGGAAATGAGCAAGCAGAGAAAAAAGAACACCATTGAGAAATATTTTGCATATGAGCCCAAGAAGGATCAAAATACTCAGTCTGAACATGAGGAAGCACAAGCTCCTGCATCTAAAGACTCCAAGAAAAACAGAAATTGGGCTCAGGCTATGACAGAGTTCAAAAAAGACTTCGAAAATCAAGTGAGGGAGATAGAAGAAAAACTGGGAAAAGAAATGAGAGAGATGCAGGAAAAACATGAAAATGAAGTCAGCAGCTTAGTCAAGGAAATCCAAAAAAATGCTGAAGAAAATAACATGCTAAAAACCAGCATAAGTCAAATGGATAAAACAGTTCAAAAAGTTACTGAGGAGAAGAATGCTTTAAAAAGCAGAATTGGCCAGATGGAAAAAAGAGATAAGAAAGCTCTCTGAGGAAAACAAATCCTTCAGACAATGAATACAACTGAGGGAGATTGCTGATTTTACAAGAAATCAGGACACAATACTTCAAAACCAAAAGAATGAAAAATTAAAAGGAAATGTGAAATATCTCATTGAAAAAACAACTGATCTGGAAAACAGATTTAGGAAAGATAATTTAAAAATTATTGGAATACCTGAAAGTCATGATCAGGAAAAGAGCCTTGACATCATTTTCAAAGAATTACTACAGTAAAATTGCCCTGATATCTTAGAAGCAGAGGGCAAAATAGAAATGGAGAGAATCCACCGATTTTCCCCAAAAAAGAGATCCCAAAAAACCAACCCCTAGGAATATTATAGCCAAGTTTCAAAACTCCCAAATCAAAGAGAAAATATTATAAGCAGCCAGAAGGACACAGGAAGCTGCAGTTGTAGAGCTGCAGTCAGGATCACACAGGAATTAGCAGCAACTACATTAAAAGCTCGTAGAGCTTGGAATATAATATTCCAGAAGGCAAAAGAGTTTGACCTTCAAATACAGGACTCAGGTGAAGCATAGAGAGTGGAGAAGGGGAAAATATGAGGGACTTATTGATGATGAACTACAAGTACTCCTGTATAGAAAAATGATACTGATAATACTCATATGAACCTTCTCATTTAATAGAGCAGGTATAAGGAGCTTTTATAGATGAAGCACAGGAGAGAGCTGAGTTTGAAGATATAATGTGGTGTAAAAATGGAGTCAACATAAAAAAGGGAAATGTAATGGGAGAAAGAAAAAGGAGAGGGGGAATAGGCCAAGATATTTCATATAATAAGATTTTTCTTTATTACAATGAGCTATTGTAATAATATGGAAGGGGGGGAAGGCAAGGGGGAATGAGGGAATCTTCACTGTCATCAGAGGTGGCTAAGAGAGGAAACAGCATATATACTCAATGGGGTATAAGCATCTGGAGTAAGAAGGGGGGGGGAAGAGGGAAGGGGGTGATGTGAGTGATGGAGGAGAGGATGGACCATGGCGGGGAGTGGTCAGATATAACACATTTTCTTTTTTACTTCTTGCAAGGGGCTGGGATTGGATGGCCTGTCCGGGACCATAGGGCCAGGTGGATGCTGGGCCTAAGGGGTGGTAGGGGGGCTCACAACCTCTTGGCCCCAGAGCCGGGGATCTGTCTGCTGCACCACTCAGCTACCCTACAGCAGAGTCAGAGTGAAAGGAGAGAGAGAAAATATAGTACATGGTAGTGGAGAAATATGAAAGGAGGGAGTTGCAATCAGCAATGGCAATGGTGGAAAAATATGCAAGTAATTTATGCGACGGACTTACCATAAAGAATGTGATCCACCCACGACAGAGCTGATGGTATCAGAACACAGACTGAAACACAACTTTTTCTCTTTCTTTTACTTTATTTCCCTTAAGGTTCTATATTTTTGTGGAGGAGGGGGTATTATGTTTACTCTTAAATAAGAATATCTTAGCAATGTATATATAGTCATATTAATAAAAAAAAAAAGAAACCAGGAGGGATGGGAATTCAAGGAAGCATGGAAGGATTTTCATGAACTGATGTTGAACAAGATGAGCAGAACCAGAAAAACATTGTATACCCTAACAGCAACAGGGGAGTGATCATCATCCTTGAGGGACTTGCTCATTCCATCAGTGCAGCAATCAGGCACAATTTTGGGCCATCTGAGATGGGGAATACCATCTGTATCCAGAGAAAAAATTGTGGGGTTTGAACAAAGACCAAAGACTATTACCTTCAATTTAGAAAAATAAACACTGTTAACTTATTATGTAATTTTGCTATCTCTTATACTTTATTTTTCTTCCTTAAGGATATGCTTTCTCTCTCATCACATTCAACTTAGAACAATGCATACCATAAAACAATGTAAAGACTAACAGACTGCCTTCTATGGGGGGTAGGGGGAGGGAAGCAAGAATAGGGTAAATTTTTAACTCAAAATAATTATAATCTTTCATTAAAAAAAAAAAACTCCCTTCTGTTAGTTTGTCCTCAAATCTGTGTTTGGTGACAAACCACTCTCCTGTCTGTGCTCTAGTCTATGGCTGACCACAAGCACTCCCTGGTGTATGGATGCACCCTTAGTCTATTCCCTTTCATGAACCTGAAGCACCAAATGTGTCCTTTGAAATCAGTATCTTCTTTTTCTTCAGCAATTCTTGCCTCATGGGGAACCATCTTTGTGGACACAAGAATTCCAATGGCTCTTTGCCCTTCAATCCATTTCTTCCATTCCCTTTCTAAATCAGGCCAATTTGATGACTTGCCTCTCATGGCCTTCTTCTGCCCTAATGTTTTCAGTAGAATTTCTTCTTCCCATAGCCAATCCTGGATTGTTTTCTCAGTTGGAGGAGGACCAGACTTTCACTCAGCAGCATGATTTCCATTCACTTTTGCAAACTAGATCACTTTGAACTTGAATTCAGCACTGTACAAAAATCTTTTCTGAGCCATTTCTGGACAGAACATGGCAAAACCTAATCTAATAAGCTGGCAACAAATGCAAAACAATGAGCACAAAGACAATAAATGAGAAAAAGCAGTAAATGCAAGTAAAAAAAATCTACAACCATTGTATAAGACTCTACCAGTTTTTAGATCCCAAATTTTTCAAAAAAGGGTACATCTCTTATACATGGAGAAATATGGTAATTGGAAAAAATAAAATAATAAAGAAAAAAAGTAGAAGAAAAAACCAGAAAATTTGAAAGTCACTTTCAGTTCCTGTTTCTTATTATTTTCCAAATAGATTCTGGAGCAATAAATAGGATACATGGCCTAAATCAGAAACACTGGATACATATTCTGATTCAGTCACTTCCTAACTGGGTGACCCAGGGGGTGGGGGGATGAAGGAAGTGGGAGGGGCAAGATTTCATCTCTCTGTGCCTCAATTTCCTCATCTATAAAATGAGGGAACTGTTTTCTAAGCTCCTTTCAGCTTCAACCTAGGATTCAACATTATTTTCATGACTCTTTCCATGTCTGTTTTCACAATGAAGTCACTAAGAACACATCAAGACCACCACAGTACAATGTTCACTTAGTTTGGAATTTGCCATTTTCCCATGTCATACATGAAAATTGCTTTAGGTAATAAGAATTAGAAAATCAGAGTTAGAGAATTAGAATTAGAGAATTAGAAAAGAATTAGGTAATAAATATTAGAGCTATCAATTAAATTAAGATAGAAGGGAAGAAGTCCAAGAAGATTAGGTAGATACTTTATCAAAATAGGAGAATATCTGCAATCAGATTTGTATTTATGACATTAGGTTCTCTGCAATGGTAAATGACACACAGTTTCTAAGTACTGCTAATTCAGAACTGGAGAGTAACCGTGTACACTTAAATTTACTTCTATCTTTGATCTGAAATAAAAATAAAAAATATTTTTAATATAAAACAAAGTATAAGTTAATGTATAAGGAACTACATGACCACATGAAAGGAGATAAAAGTGGGGGAAGCATATAATAAAGCCACAAAGAAATATTCATACTTATTTATCCTAACTCATTTTGATATGAACATTGTGACTAAGACAACAACAAATAACAAAACCAGTATACAAAAATTGCACAATTCAAATTCTAATAGAATTATGCTAAAGTTATCACAGAAAAATTACTTTGATGACACTGAATCAACATCATCACTAAATCTCTATTTTCAGGATTGTGTGAATAGAGACCAAGGGAACAATTAAAGCAAACAAAATGGAAGTTTCCTCTTTCATAGTGTGTGACTTGTCAAACTGAATTGTAATTTTAAGAACTACTTTTATTAAGATCAGTTCAGGGGCGGCTAGGTGGCGTAGTGGATAAAGCACTGGCCTTGGAGTCAGGAGTACCTGGGTGTTCAAATACGGTCTCAGAACTTAATAATTACCTAGCTGTGTGGCCTTGGGCAAGCCACTTAACCCCATTTGCCTTGCAAAAAAAAAAACACCTAAAAAAAGAAGAAGAAGAACAGTTCAAATTTTATTCCTTACTCTTAATAATTTTTTTTATACTACCTAGCTAACATTGAGATAAATTTCAGGCAACAAAGATTTTTCTAATGTGTGAGTAGAGATGACATCTATCACTCAAGGAGATGACAACTAAAGTTTCTACATTAAAACAAGGTAATGAAAATTTAGTCGTTTTTTTTGTTTTGTTTTGTTTTGTTGCAAGGTACTGGGGTTAAGTGACTTGCCCAAGATCACACATCTAGTTAATTATTAAGTGTCTGAGGCCAGATTTGCACTCAGGTCCTCTTGAATCCAGGGTCAGTGTTCTATCTACTGTATCACCTTGCTCCCCCAAACTTAAGTAGTTTTAAGGAAAAAACATAATATTATGAATAGTTGTTTTGATAAAAACGTTAAAATATAAAATATATCATATTTAAATAACAAATAAAAAAAATCTCTTCTAGATACCTGTTATCTGCCACTTGAAGGAGGTCTGCAATATAGGGATCATTTGGCTGAGGAACTGGATAGGCACTGATTCCAGATGGGGGTACAGGTTGATCAATCTGCATACGCTGACGCCTAAAAGGAATACTTCTCTTCTTGCCACCTTGAAAAACAAAAACAAAATCATATTATTCAAAATCAATTCAAAAATTCTTATTTTTGTTAAAAATACATCTCTAGTCTGTAGATTTAACTTTATTACAGATCAAATTTTATTTCCCTCATACAAATCCCATTTTTACAAGAAAATAGATTCCTAAAAGATTTCCATAAAAAGGAAACCACTAAGTTTGTCTAACTGATATTTCATGTACATACCAATGGTTTTCATATTTTACTACAACAGGGTGTTTTTCACAGGTAAGATGAAGTTCTCAATGTGCATGGTTATATTATTAATGGTACTGTACTACATCATATTTATTTAGTACATCACATTTTACAAAGCCTAAACAAATTACTTCATTTAACTTTTATTGCAACTCTACAAGAGAAGGCAATTATTTTATTCCCATTTTACAGTTTTAAAAAACTAAAGCTCCAAGAATTTCAGTGATTTACTACTGTTTCACATAGCTAATAAACAGTCAATACTTGGAAAAGTTGTCAAATGAGCCAAGAAACTAGAAATTAAGTACAAGCATTTATTAGGTAATGATGAATGAATAAAGAGATGAAATGTGGAATAGTAAAAAGTGGGAAACTGCATTCAACATTTGATTAAATTTAACTCAAAAAGCATTTGTTAAGCACCATTATTTCTCAGGTACTATGGTATTAAGAGAATAGACAGGTAGAGAGAATAAAAACACAAAAAGAAGATAAAGGTTCAAGCTAGGGTGGTGGCTGTATAAGCACAAGGAAGGAAATGCTTAAAAGAGATGTTATGAAGGTAGAATTAAATGTTTGGTACCTCTCTAGATGGGGGGCAGGGAGGGAAGATGAAAAATTTTGAGGATGAGCCCCAAGGTCATGAACTGAATGACTAGAAATGATGGTGGGTCTCTGAACAAAAACAAAGAAACTTGCTGAAAAGAACTGAAATGGAAACTGCTTGGTGTTAATTTAATGCAAGCATTCTTTGATGTAAGAGGAGATTCTTTTTTTTTCCCATGTTTTTGCAAGGCAAATGGGGTTAAGTAGTTTGCCCAAGGCCACAGCTCTAGGTAATTATTAAGTATCTGAGACTGGATTTGAACCCAGGTACTCCTGACTCCAGGGCCAGTGCTTTATCCACTGTGCCACCTAGCCACCCCAAGAGGAGATTCTTAATATTAAAAGGAATGTTTTAATTCATTCTCTGCTTCAATGGCCAGTACCCCTCCCTACTCTCCACTATAGTAACAATCATCAAATCAATCAATCAACAAGAAAAGAATAAAACAACTATTACTCTTAGGGAGCTTACATTCAATGCGAAGTATCTATATGAACATACGGAATTAAGAAAATGAATAAAAATAAACTCAAAGTAAAAACAAAGTGGTATGGGAAGGTGAGCATTAGCATTGGGATGGATCAGGAGAGGCTACAGAACAAAGCTGTGCTGGAGATGGATAGAATGACATAAGCAAGGCTGGGGGCTTGTTTTAAAGGCTTGATTTTGGTTAAATGTATGAAAGATGCAAAATAAATTTCTGCCTTTTCCATGTTTCTCCCCTCCCCCATGAAAAAACAGCAAGGAAAATAAAGGAAGAACATGCGTTACCAGCTGACTCTGTAACCGTAATCTTCTCTTTGGAAGTGGACATCATTTTTTATCACACATCTTTGGGAGCTGTGACAAATCACTGTATTAATCAATTACTTAAGTCTTTCACAGTTGACTGTCATTAGAGCATTGCAATGACTCTGTACAATGTTTTCCTGATACTTCTCACATCACTTTGTATTAGTTTAGAAGTCTTCCCAAGTTTTCCAAAATTCTCTTAATCATTTCTTTTTTTTTCTTTTTCAGTTTTTGTAAGGTCACACAGCTATATATGTTTTAAGTGTCTGAGGTCTAATTTGAATTCAGGTACTTCTGACTCCAGGATGGGTACTCTATCCATATATGCCATCTAGCTTGACCCCTCAATTTTTACAATATAAAACTATTCCATAACAAATACATATTACAACTTTTTTTTGTCATTTCAATTCTAGAATAATATACTATATATGTATATATATATGTATATGTATATATATATCTCTAAAATAATTTTGGAGATATGAGTCCTTTTTTGTTCTAAAGGTTTTAAAAACAAAGTAATTTTATTTTATCATAAAATCAAGAACCACTAAAGACTACTGATCCTACTCATTATCTGCACTTGGGAAAAATTATTCTGGGAACATGGTAGAGTATGGAATCAAACAGGCAAAGCTGAGGAACTGACACGAATTATTAGGTCAATGCAATAGGCTAGGCAAGAGGTGATGAGCTAGAATCACCTCACATCCACAAACTAGCAAAGATGGTAAAGGATGAACATACTTATTGTTGAAGGGGTACAGACAAGGAATTCACTGTTTTAAAAAGACAGGGAAATTCATTGCTAGAGGAGCAATTGGTTCAAATAATCTGGAAAACAATTTAGAACTATGCAAGAAAAAAGTAATTAATATTTGTACCAAAAAGTCTACTGCCAGTATTATAATCGTTTAGAAGTTAAGATGAAGAAGATACTTGTATTTATAAAAGTGTTAATAGGGCGGAGTCAAGAGGGCGACAAGAACTGATCCTGTCTTAGGCGCTCTCTCATAAAACTCATAAGCTAAGGACTCTAACTAAATTATCGAGAGACAGAACGCACAGAGGGACCCAATGAAGCAGTTGTTCCACTCAAGGTAACCTGGAAAAGAGCAGAAAGTCTCTGCTCCCTGGGGTTGGAGGGGTGGCCTGCCAGAGGGTTGGCCCCCCAGAGCAAAAGAACTTCAGCCTCCCGGAGGCAGCCCCAGGGCGCTGGGAGCCAGGGCTCACAGCAGCGGGGAGTTTCCTGAGCTACACCCCAGGGGAGCACCAGGCACAAATTGGGGGAACAGCGGGGGACCTCTGCCAGAGCGAGCATGTGAAGCCCAGCCCTCAGGGCACACAGAGAGCAGCAAGACCAGAAGAGTTCCAGGAAACAGAAGAAGGAGCCCCCAGGGGATGAGTCCACTGAACATAGGGAGGGTAGTGGAGAGAGAGAGAGACTGCAGAGCTCTGTCCTCTGCCCCTGGAACAGGACTCTGGGGCTCTGACCACATTTAGATCCCGATCGCAGTCCAGGCCCCCCCACAGAACAGCAGCCCCCCCCCCACCTCAGCCCCGTGGCAGAGGGGGGCACTTATGGTCATTCACAGACCAGGAGAGAGGACAGAGCCTCACACACTGAGATCTTTGTGGGAGTGTCCCAAAAGCTCAGGAAGCACCCCAAAACCAGGCTCAGCCTGGGAAAATGAGCAAGCAGAGAAAAAAGAGGAACACCATTGAGAAATATTTTGCATATAAGCCCAAGAAGGATCAAAATACTCAGTCTGAAGATAAGGAAGCACAAGCTCCTGCATCTGAAGACTCCAAGAAAAACAGAAATTGGGCTCAGGCTATGACAAAGCTCAAAAAAGATTTTGAAAATCAAATGAGGGAGTTAGAAGGAAAAACTGGGAAAAGAAAGGAGAGAGATGCAGGAAAAACATGAAAATGTTTTGCAGCCTAGCCAAGGAAATCCAAAAAAATGCTGAAGAAAATAGCATGCTAAAAACCAGCTTAGGTCAAATGGATAAAACAGTTCAAAAAGTTATTGAGGAGAAGAATGCTTTAAAAAGCAAAATTGGCCAGATGGAAAAAGAGATAAGAAAACTCTCTGAGGAGAACAAATCCTTCAGACAAAGAATAGAATTCAGGGAGATTGATGAATTTACCAGAAATCAGGAATCAATACTTCAAAACCAAAAAAATGAAAAATTAGAAGAAAATGTGAAATATCTCATTGAAAAAACAACTGATATGGAAAACAGATTTAGGAAAGATAATTTAAAAATTACTGGAATACCTGAAAGTCATGATCAGGAAAAGAGCCTTGACATCATTTTCAAAGAATTACTACAGGAAGATTGCCCTGATATTCTAGAAGCAGAGGGCAAAATAGAAATGGAGAGAATCCACCGATGCCCCTGAGAAAGAGATCCCAAAAAACCAACCCCTAGGAATATTATAGCCAAATTCCAGAACTCCCAAGTCAAAGACAAAATATTACAAGCAGCCTGCAGTCAGGATCACACAGGAATTAGCAGCAACTACATTAGAAGCTCACAGGGCTTGGAATATAATATACCGGGAAGCAAAAGAGCTTAGAATGCAGCCAAGAATCAACTACCCAGCAAGGCTGAATGTCCTCTTCCAGGGAAAAAGATGGACTTTCAATGAACCAGGGGAATTTCAAATGTTCTTGTTGGAATGGCCAGAGCTGAACAGAAGGTTTGATCTTCAGATACAGGACTCAGGTGAAGCATAGAGATTGGAGAAGGGGAAAATATGAGGGACTTAATGAGGATGAACTGCATGTATTCCTGCATAGAAAAATGACACTGATAATACTCATATGAACCTTTTCAGTTAATAGAGCAGGTAGAGGGAGCTTTTGTAGTTGAAGCACAGGAGAAAGCTGAATTTGAAGATAAAATATGGTGTAAAAATGGAGTCTACAGAAAAGGGAAATGTGATGGGAGAAAGAAAAAGGAGAGGGGGAATAGGCCAAGATACTTCATATAATAAGATTTTTCTTTATTACAATGAACTATTGCAATGATATGGAAGGGGGGAAGGCAAGGGGGAAATGAGGGAATCTTCACTCTCATCAGAGGTGCCTAGGAGAGGAAACAGCATATATACTCAATGACCCCATTGAGTATATATAGGCATCTGGAGTAAGAAGGAGAGGGGGGGGACAGGGGGAAGGGGGGGATGTGAGTGATGCAGGAGAAGATGGACCATGGAGGGAGAGTGGTCAGATATAACACATTTTCTTTTTTACTTCTTGTAAGGGGCTGGGATTGGAAGGCCTGTCTGGGACCATAGGGCCAGGTGGATGCTGGGCCTAAGGGGTGGTAAGGGGGCTTGGGGCCTCTTGGCCCTAGGGACAGGGATCTGTCTGCTGTGCCACTCAGCGACCCTACAGAAGAGTCAGAGTGAAAGGAGAGAGAGAAAATATAGTACATGGTAGTGGAGAAATAAGAAAGGAGGGAGTTGCGATCAGCAATGGTGGAAAAATATGGAAGTAACTTTTGCCATGGACTTATCACAAAGAATGTAATCCACCCGTGACAGAGTTGTTGGTGTTGGAACAAAGACTGAAGCACATTTTTTATTATTATTGGGGGGGGCAGGGCAAATGGGGTGGGGTGGCCTGCCTGGGGCCACATAGCAAGGTGATCCTTGGGTGTCTGAGGCCAGATTTGGACCTGGGTGCTCTTGGCTCAAGGGCCAATGCTCTGTCCGCCACCCAGCCACCCCTACTATTATTACTATTTTATTTCATTTTGGGTCTTTTATTTTCTTTTTGGGGGGTTTTTGCAGGGCAGTGGGGTTCGGGTAGCTTGCATGTCACACGGCTGGGTGATTGTTGGGTGTGCGGGGCCAGATGTGGGCTCGGGTACTCATGGCTCCAGGGCTGGTGCTCCATCCATTGTGCCACCTGGCCATACCTAATATTATTACTATTATTATTTTTTTTATTTTAATGTTTTCCTCTCCCCTTTATCGCTCAAGCAAGTCTATATTTATGGGGGAGGGGGTATTTCATTTACTCTTAAACAAGAATATTTTATTAATGTAAAGAAAAATTTGTACAAAATGAGAATAAATATTAAATAAAGAAAAAAAGTGGTAATAACAATATAATTTTTAGCAATAAAAAGCTGGAAACAAAAGCCATCCCTCAACATTTGTGGATTTCACATTTGCAGTTTTGGTTGAGGGTTGACCATCATTAATTAAATGGAAATTTTTTTGGATATTTGGGGCATATATGCAATGACGTATGTAGGTAGAGAAAACGAAAAAAAAAAATTTAGTAAGTTATAAATATTGAATATTATTAATTTTTATCACTTAATACCATAAGTATACACATATAAATTAATTATAAAGTTATATTTTGTTTAAAATTTTAGTGTGTTAAAGAGCTATTAGCAACACATTTTCTTTTAGAAAGTCTCCTGTCTCTACCATCCAGACTCTGTCACATGATTTTTTCCTACAATCTTGTGCCTTTCATAGGAAATGGAAATCCACAAACTCTTTGCTGCAGCTCTATCAGCAGCTATGGAAGATTGCATAATAGCGTACAAGAAACTCATCACTCTCACTTGGAACCTGCAACTTATTTATAAGGAGTTGTTTTACTTGTTTTTTGAGTTAAATAAATAAGATCAGAATTATTAAAAATGAAGCTTTGGGGTAGGGTCCAGAATTTTTTGTGGTTTTTCATATTTGTAGGGGGTCTTGCACCCCTGACTTCAACAAATGTCAAAGGATATCTATCCTGTCAAATGAGAGCTATTTGAACATATTTTACCAGGAGATATGATAAGTTCAATATAAAGGATTCAAGAAAACAGGAAGGCTCATTTGAATGATGTAAAACAAAGAAAATAGAGCTAGAAGAACAATATCCCTTTAGTAAACTAAATATGGAGGCAGATCACTACTCTGATCTGTTGTATTGATTGACTGACTGAAAAATAATTTGAAAAAAGTAAATGCCTATCAAGTGAGGAAAGACAGATATATGGAATATTAACAGTAATGTAAGAAAAGATACATGATAAAAACAGAAACACTGGAAAAATTTACCTGATCTGATACAGGCTAAAGTTAAAGAAGTGCCAAGAAAATAATAGATAGATAAGACTGAATACAACATTGCAAATTGAAATAATCAAAAAATGATCAAAAGAGAACATTGCAAAATTACAAACAAGCATGAAGAAAAAAGCAATGAAGAAAAATGAGATAACACCCCATCTCACTTATTTACAGAAATGGAAGGTTTACATAGTAGTACACTGCTATGTATATTTTCAGATTTTTTTCCTTTGTACTGATCAGTTTTGCTGGGGTTTTTGTATTCTTTTTTCTCTAAAAATATATTACTGGTTAAATGAGATAACTCACACTAAGATACTAGAGAGAAATTCTGGTAATATAAAAAGCAAACGGTAATAGCAAAAATATATACATCCATACATATATATGGTTTTTGCAAAGCAGTGGGGGTCAAGTGACTTGTCCAAGGTCACACAGCTAGATAATTATTAAGTGTCTGAGGTGGGATTTGAACTCAGGTACTCCTGACTCCAGGGCTAGTGTTCTATTCACTGCACAACTTAGCTGCCCCATAAAAATATTTTTTAAAACACTTTGTTTAAAAAGAAAAAAGAGTTAGGAAACTCTAGTCATAACAAGCAGCAGAAATCACAAAAAATAAAACTAATTTTAGTTAAAAAATAAGAATTGGTTACCATTCTGTAAACCATTCCTGATTCAGTTGTTTGTGTTCAATCAGAACTTCAACTTGTTTATATCAAATAAGAATAAAGATAGGAAAATGTACTGCAACTGAAAACTTCAATCTGATATTTTAAAAAGCTGTTGTTTAAAAAATGGAAAGTGAATAATAAGACCAGAAATCACTACATCAATCAGTACCAGAAAGGGTGGCAGTTAGCAAAGACTTAAAGCAGGAAGATGACATAGCCAACATCTGTCTGCCCTACCTGGAGTCTGCACCACCGCTTGGAGGTTCTTTTCTTGAAGTTGCTGAATTTTTTCATTCTTGGCTTTGCTCTCCTTCTCCAACATTTTGAATTTATGAACATACTGGTTATTGAGAAACTTCAAGTCAGACATCTCACTCTCAATTTTCCTTAATTTGACTTTCAAATCTTTAAAAAAAAGAAGAAAAGACACTCTCTCAAGAGTCACTCTTAAAAGAATAAACAGAAGTACATACCTTTGCTATTCTTCCATAAAGCAAAGTACTGGAGAAGAAAGTATCAAACCCATTAGTCCCTGTTTTCACAGAAATGTTAGAATATTAATGTGAGAATTTAAATGTTTTGTATGTTTTTAACTACATCAGATTCATAATGGATGCTATTTTCTATTATAACTAACAAAATTCTAAAAAGACAGGCATCAGGAATAATTGCTTTAGGGAGTTAAAGGGTGAAGGGAGAGAATTATAGCCTCTCTTGGTATAACCTCCTCTTAGCACTATAGCTGCCTCAGTCAATTAGCTAATATCTCTAAAGATATGATACTGCTGAAGCAAAACAAAGTTCAACAATATTAGAGAATACATGAATGTTGACCTGTTTTTACTACTACCTTGCAAATATTAAGAAACAATGATTTCAGGAAACAATACATATTGGCATTTTATTATTCCCTATAGCAATTGCATTTTGGTAATATTTACTTCCAGACAGCATAAATTTCCCTTTTTTTTTTATAAATCAAGGTTTGATTTATTGTTCTGTTAATTCTTTATATTTAAGAATGACATCCCCCAACAGAAGTCAGTCTGATAGTCTTTACATTTGTTTCCATGATATACATATATCAAATTTGAATGTGTTGAGAGAAAAAATATGTCCTTAAGGAAGAAGGAAAATATTAGAGATAGCAAAATTATATAATACATAAGATGACTTCTTTAAAAATTGAAAATAACAATCTTTGGTCTTTGTTTAAACTCCACAGTTCTTTCTCTGGATTTAGATGGATTCTTCATCACAGATCCCCTAAAATTGTCTCTCATTTTTGCATGGATGGAGGTGAGTATATCCATCAAAGCTGATTATCACCCTACATTGCCATTGAGGTGTGCAATGTTCTTCTTCTTCTGCTCATCTCACTCAGCATCAGTTCATGCAAGTCTTTACATGTTTCTCTGAAATCCCATCCCTCCTAGTTTCTAATAGAATATTAGTGTTCCATCACATACATATATCACACTTTGTTCAGTCATTATCCCAATCAATGGGCATCCCCTTGATTTCCAATTCTTTGCCACTACAAACAACTGCCATAAATATTTTTTGTGCATGTGGGATTTTTTACCCTTTTTCATGATCTCTTCAGGATATAGACCAGTAGTAGTAGTAGTAGTAGTAGTAGTAGTAGTAGTAGTAGTATTGCTGGATCAAAGGATATGCATATTTTATTGCCCTTTGGGCATAATTCCAAATCCACATAAATTTTCAAAGCACAAGAATGAACAGATGGAAAATACCTGCCTATATATCCTTTGTTCCCATTCACTAAGAGGCAAAGGAGAACTGAAAGGAAAGATAAGATTTTATACATTATCACTAAAAGTCTCAGTATAAGAAAGCTTTCCATACATTGAAAAGTAAAATTCAAACATAAAACTTTGAAAAAATTTTTTTAAATCTCAAATTTTCAATTACCTTTTATACTTATTTCTGATTGTTCTTTTGTCCTCAATAAATCCAGGTGTAGTTCATTATTTTCCCTGATCAGTCTAGCATTTTCATTTTTATAAGGTTCCAAAACATAATCAAAATTGGCACTCTCTTTTTCAGCTTTTCCAGCAAATAGTTTTGCTTTCCGAAGACTTTCTGTTGTATGAACAAGGTCACTGAAATTACAGGTCATCAGAAAATATAAAAATAGGTAATTATACTATAAAACTTTCTGATAGCTATGCCATAAAGTACTGGTAATTCCCTAATATTTCTGCAATTATTAAGAGATTTCATGAAACTGTCAAAATTTTTGTTTAAAAACATCAATTTAAATTTACAACAAACACTATGCAGAAATTTTAGCAGTGAAAAGAAAGTGATATTAATTCAAAAATCAAATGTGACACAAATCCCCAGAATTTAAAGTCTAACAACTATAGAAACTCCCTGATCCTTAGCGCATATGAAAAATTTTTCTTCCCTTCACTTAAAACTTTGATATCTAAATTTGACAGTGTAGTTGATGAGAAAGTTTAAACAAAATATATGTATTAAAGATACAAATTTACTAATTCAAGATAATATAAAATTAACAAATTAGAATTTAATTCTCTTCAATTAACTGCTCACTAGAGATTATAGAGAAGCAATTTAATACTCTGCTATAAAGAATAAAATTTTATGTAAGCATGCATTTTTGGAAGCTTATGTTTTAATAGTGAGAAGAGATTAAAAGTTAAATTGTTTCTTGGTTTTTAAATTAGGAAATATATTATCACATTATGTGGGACCCCATGACACCATTCTACCTGAATATTAGCAAAATTCTGATAAGAAAATTATCCTATTAATTCAAGTAAATAAATGTCTATTCAACCATTTATTTAAAATTCTCCAATAAAAAACAACAATACAGGCTGTGGGGGTCCCCCCCCTTTATTTCTGGTAGGGGAGAGAGAACGGGAAATTGATGGATAAATTGATTTAACTGTTGTGAATGTTAGTAGTCATTATAACTACTAGTCATTAATAACTAAAATAAAAAATGTTCTCCCCACTCACTCTCACTTCTGGGAACTTTGTCTTTTAATTGAGACTGATAAAAGAAAATTTACACATTTCAAGCTCCAACCTTAACTTAAAATGTATATTATTGATAGTAAAAATCCAAAAGGAAGACTGGAAAAAAAGCAGTGCAGAAGGAAAGAAACAAGGAATATAAATGTCTACAAAATCATGAAAATGACAAATAATCACAAACTTTAACTGTGTACCACTCTATTAAAACATTAGAACTGAAGCATGTTGGGAGTACTTAAAACACTAAAACTCAGAAATTATGATGAAAATTGTAGTTAGTATTCTACCACTAAATAGTAGTCTTTCTATTCATAGATTAAGCATTAACATGTACATCAAAGTACATTGTTACAAGAGATAAAAAGGACTTTCAAGGAATTTACAATGTAGCAATCCCAACAAAATAAAATCTTTACAACTAAAAACACTATGAAATTTCCAATAAGACATCATAAATAGATCTTAAAATAAAGCCTCCAAATTAGACTTTTCTTAAACAATAAAAGAAAACAATTCCATTTCAAATATAAATGCTGTTAAATTTTTAGCTTCATTCAATAGTTACAGAGCTTGAAGGTATCAGTTAATTGACTGAGGCTGGTATAGTGACTAAGGGAAGGTTATACCAACAAAGGCCATAATTATCTTTTTTCATCTCCTATTTCTCTTTCTACAAGGTATAATTCAGCCCATTCAGTGATTAAGGCTAGGTAAAAAAGAAATGAGGGAAAGAATGCCCTCCTTAACCTAGTCAAAAAACAAATAAACAAAAACATAACACAACAACTAATCTGGAAGAAGAGGACCATCAGAGTTTCTGGCCAAAATATAAACAATTTCTTCTTACATTCCCTCAGAGCCCATCAGGACAAACAATGACCAAGTGGAGTTTGATCTGGGATCTATTATTGGCCAGTCAATTAGTGCCAGAGTGATAAGAGGTCAGTAAACCCCAAGATATCAGGCCAGGTTTCAGTTATCAAAATGCACATTTCTTTTTATAGGTAAAGGTGTGATACCAAGTGTGCATGGGAAAAAAAAAAAGGAAAAAGAATGAAGAAGAGAAAAAGGAGAGCAGAGGGGAGGGGAGGGGAAGGGGGGAAAAAGAACTGTGTTGCCCAACTGGTCAATAGTGGGGCAGCTCCTACTCCTCTTCATATAGGTTGTTGCTTGTCTTTAGTTCTCAAAGAGGACCATGACATTAGGGATGTGACGCCATGACATGCAAGTGAATTGGATTTGAGTGAGAGGGTACTGTGCTAAGCCACCAACCTCACTTTCTCTTCCAAAGCCATTTGGGTCCAGTGGCCAGATATAGATCAGAACAAATGGAAATGGCCAAGGATGCATTTTTTGCCTCTTTCCTTTCTTATCTAGCTTTAATCACTGAAAGGGCATTGCCTCAGTCAACTGAGATCTGTTAAAGGCCCTAGCTTAAAAAAGCCAATGTCTCCCACTTCATCCAAGGCCATCTTCAGTCATCCTGATCCATATCTGGCCACTGAACTCAGATAGCTCTGGAGGAGAAAGTCAGGCTGGTGATGTTGCATGGCCCCACCTTGCTTGAGTCCAATTCATTTGCATGCCATGGTATCACATCTCTAATGTCATGATCCTCTTCAAAAGCAAAGGACAAACAATAATAATTCAGCCAAATTAGTCTTCTCTGTATTCCTCACTAACAAATTGTTTTACTCAAATTTTTTCTCCTTCCCTCTCCACCTTAGCCTTCATATTTACTAAAACTCTTAAAAACTGTAGAGTTTCATGTCAGCAAAACAGTCTTGAAAAATCACACTAACCAAAATAATTATAGGTATTGGAGTGATTTTCCAAAATGTGTACAAAACAGCCACACATATATTTTTGACATTTTTGTTGGGTTAAGCTGCACCATTAGTCTTACAAATTCTTACAAAAGTCCTCTTACTTTTCTCCTTATAACTATTCAGCAACAGTTTTACTTTCTTGATTTTTCCAAATTGCTTTGCTTCCTTTTTTCCGACTCACTGACAAATTTTTGTCTCCTTCGCAAATCTGTTAGCACTTTCAAAGATTGGGCAAGAAAAGAAAGAAATTAAATATCTTTCAATTCAGCTACGAATTAACAGATCTGGGCAAAATATTTTCTAGAAAATAATGTTGAAATTATAGGATAAAATAAATAAGTTTTTTGTAAAAAAATTCTTCATAAATATAGATTATGAATTGTTTATCAATGAACATAAATATTAAAAACAGTGTATTGGGGTGGCTAGGTGGCTCAGTGGATAGAGCACTGGCCCTGGAGTCAGGAGTACCTGAGTTCAGATCCGGCCTCAGACACTTAATAATGACCTAGCTGTGTGGACTTGGGCAAGCCACTTAACTCCATTTGCCTTGCAAAAAAAAAAAAAAAGTGTATCATTCAAATTTTATAAAAGAGGTCCTTAATCTGGGGTCTAAATTTGATTTTTTAATATGGATTTTTCAATTATATTTCAATTATTGGGTCCCTTTGTCATCCTAGGTATTTTATCAATTGAAAAGTATCATTTGGAGAAATCTCTAGGTTTACCCAAACTACCCAAAGGGGTTTATGACACAAAAAAGGTTAAACATCCATGGTGAAAAACATTAACTTATTTATACAACTATACACTATGTGACTTGCTAGCAATGTTCACAATAAAAGATGCAGGGCATAAGTTAGGTTTGACAATGTTTTATGCTTCTTTAAATAAGCAAAATAAGCAATCAACATACGAACAAGCACATTTAAAAGCAGGATCACTCAAATCCAATTCACTTGCCTGTCATGGCTAACATCCCTGATGTCATGATCCTCTTTGAGAACTAAAGACAAGCAACAACCTATATGAGGAGTAGGAGCTGCACCACTATTGAGCAGTTGGGCAACACAACTCTTTCCCCCCCTTCCCCCCTCCCTTTTTCCTCCTTGCCCTCCCCTCCCCTCTCCTCTCCTTTTTCTCTTCTTCAGATAACACTGCTCTGAAGATATACAGTAAGAGAACTCAAATAAGAAAACAACAGAATTCAAGAAGAAATACTTCAAAGTCAGAATGATACTCAACAACGAAAATCATATTAAAGTAAGAGATGTATGGACAATGTATATGACTAAAATGAAAAATTCTTAACACTTACATTCAAGAAACAACATAAAAACATACAAAATTTATCAAGTAGAAAAGACAGAAATGGGTTATTAGTAACCACATGCAACTGGAATTTTAGAGAGTATGAGTTTCAGATGTTAACTGAAGCATACAGTCCTTATAGCAAAGCACTTTAGGGCCACAATTCATAGGCATTTAAGTTTTAAATTTAATTATTTTTTTGTACCTGAAAAGTTTTTCCACCAAGGGTAAACAATCAACACTCAAAGGCTGGCGATATCCCAACTGATCCAGTCTTTTTCTGATGTTAATAAATTTTCTTTCTGTAGCTGTACTCATTGTTTATCTCCAAAATCGCTCTTATCACATCAAAAAACTGTTGGCCTGAAAAAGTGTAAAAGATTTCAATATATTTCCATTCAAGATATTAACAACTGTTCATAGAAAACAATTCCACCTGATGTTAATTTGAACTTAAGTCAATTAGATCATACCTCTCTTTTCAAAAGAATAATACTTTCTGGAACTTTTGCTAAATGCATGGAATTATTTTATATATTATATAACATTATATAAAGAGTCTTATTATATATATCTGCAGGTTTTCATTCTCTCCTATTTTAACACTGACTACTATGTTCCCTGGGATACAGGATACCAATCCAAAAAATTGTCTGATGACAATTTCTTTTTTTATAGCACCTTACTCTTAGTGGATCTCTGCTAACTGATGCAACACAATATTTGCATGGCCAAACCCACCAAATCATTTTCCACATTATCACAGCCTGATACAACAATCTTTTCCCATACCCAATCATCTCCCAACATCACTTTTTCTGTTATCTTTCCTTTAAACAACTTGCCTTTTAAAAAACAGGCTCTCTAGATTCCTTTCACAGTCAAGTACTGATATTGTCACCTTCACAGAAGGCATCTGTCTTTCACAGGATACAGGTGCTGAAGAACAAAAATGCCTGTAATGACTAGAAATGAACCTTATCCTTATAATCTAAGAATTTAGAAGCCTGTCACATAATAGATGCCCTTTACTTTTCTGTTATTAACTCAGAATTTGCAAATGACTTGGTAAATGTTCATTATTTTTTATCTAGATTTGTAGATTACAAAAGCACACTGTGATCTAAGTCAATCACCATGGAATTAAGTATTTAGTACAAGGAACAGAGATATAATAAAGGCCCAAACCCCTGTCCTCAAGGAGCTCACATTCTCATAGGAGACTGGAGGAAAACCCAGGATAACTGGCACTGAGCATGACAGGGAGAGATGCTTCCAAAAGGTAAGATTTTAACTGAGACCTGAAGGAAGTTGAGGAATCTAGGAAGCTGAGATAAGGAGAGCATTATAGGCATGAGGGGCAGTCAAGGTAAGGCCCAATGCAAGGATATAGAATATCCTGTAGGAGGGTAAACAAGAAAGCCAGTGGATTGTGATGCTAGAGAGTCAAGTGTAAAAAGACTGAGAAAAGGGGGCCAGTGTGAGGAAGAATTTAAAAGTCAAAGGATATTATATTTGATCTGTGTGGGTGATGACTTTAGGATGATGACTGTGGCAGTGAAATGGAGGGTACTGGAATGGTGAAGAGGAATAAATGCAGAAGCCTATGACAATGGTCCAAACATTAAGTGCTGAGAACCCAGATGGGTAGTTGTCTGTAGGAGCTGAGAAAAGGGGACATATATTAAGAGGTGGTATGAAGACAGAAATGACAAGCATTGACAACAGATGGTATATAAGGAGCAAATGAAAGTAAAGGTTTGAGTATGACACCAATGTTTCTTGTCCTTCATTTCTGAAGAGGACCAGGACATCATGGAAGTGATGCTATGACTTGCAAGTAATTGGATTTAAGTGAGGGGGTACTATGCAAAGTCATTAGTCTCCCTCTCTCCTTCAGAGTGTAGTAGTAGGAGCTGCTCCATTGTGGATTCAACTGGTCAATTCCATTTGGGCAAAGCAGCATCCTCTTTCCTCCTTTCCTCCCTCCCTACTTCCTTCCTTCCTTCTTTCCTTCTTCCTCTCCCTCTCTTTACATAGGGCAAGATGCCCTTACTTGTGGGTGTTCTGCTTAAAGGAATGTAACCAATATTTTTATATGTGCCTGGAAGGAATATGGTACCCTCAATAGCAAAAAAAGGGAAGTATGGAAGAGGAGAGAGAGAGAGGTTGGGAGGAGGAGATAATGGCTTCCTTTTTGGACAGAGTTTGCTAGTATTTGATCCTCCAAAGTTCATACAATCCTATCCATTCAAAAAAAAATTCAGTTTTTCCATTTACAAAAGTAAAAAATTGGAAAGCATTCACATGTCCAACAAGTGGACAATAGTTGATCAAATAAGATATTAGTGGAAAAAACCTACTAAATATGAAGCATCCAAGAAAATATCACTATATTTGAAATGTACAAAGATCAGCAGAACCAGATTGTATTACTATTGTTTTTTTTAAAAAAAAAGTCAGAATAAGCAGAACTTCAAAGGCTTCCACAATTCAAAACAAAAACTTGGGGTTTTTTTGTTACTCATGTCTATTTTGTTAAAATAAAGACTTTAGGGAAGATTAAACTTTATTTCCTATGTTTGAATAACTGTTTTACTAGTAGTTATTCAGTTTATTATTATTTTTTAAATGAGCATTACATTAAATTACATCAGAATTATTGTGATGATCAAATGAGATAATATACTTAAAGTGCTTTGTAAATCTTGAATCACAGAGTGGCAAAACAGGAACCAAAAAAAGCCTAGGTAGCCTGACTTCAAGTTCATCTACTATGACAGCCTGTCTCTGGTTCACAGGAACCTAAGATCAAATTTAGTGTTAGAAAGGGCTTTGATGTCATTTAGTCTCATTTTTGAGATAAGGAAAATAAAGCCAAAGAAAAACTGTGACTTGCTTAAGGTCACATAGCTAGTAAACAGCAAAGCTAGAATTTGAGACCAGTACCTCTAGTTCCACTGTTGAAGGGTCAATCTTTTTTTTTTCCTGTTGTCTTCTTTTTCCATTTCATTTTACAATTTTTCCCCCAATCTCCCTTCCCTCCCCCCACAGAAGGCAGTCTGGTAGTTTTTACATTATTTCCATGCTATATATTGATCAAAATTCAATGTGTTGAGAGAAAAATCATATCCTTAAGGAAAAAATAAAATAAGAGATAGCAAAATTATGTAATACATAATATAACTTCTTTTTAATTGAAAGTAATAGTCTTTGGTCTTTGTTTAAACTCCACAATTCTTTCTTTGGATACAGACGGTATTGTCCATCAGATACCCTAAAATTGTCCCTGATTATTGCACTGATGAAATGAGCAAGTCCATTAAGGCTGACCATCACCCCCATATTGCATTATGCTGTACAAAGTTCTTCTGGTTCTGCTCATCTTGCTCAGCATCAGTTCATGGAAGTCTTTTCAGGCTTCTCTGAATTCCCATCCTTCCTGGTTTCTAATAGAACAATAACATTCCATCACCTACATATACCACAATTTGTTTAACCATTCCCCAATTGATGGACATTCACTTGATTTCTAATTCTTTGCCACCACAAAAAGAGCTGCTATGAATATTTTTGTGCAAGTGATGTTTTTACCCTTTCTCATCATCTCTTTAGGAAACAGACCCAGTAGTGGTATTGCTGGATACCCTTTGGGGTATGCTTGTTTTTATTGCCCTTTGGGCATAATTTCAAATTGCTCTCCAGAAAGGGCTCACAGTTCACAGCTCCACCACCAATGTCCAATGGACAGTCTTATAAAATCACTATCCCTTTTTTGAATTACTATTTTGGAAATATTTTTGATAGCAGGCAAACAATTTATACAATACCAATAACATTGAAAAAAAAACTTTGACTTATGAAGTATGCTATGCAAATGGGGTTACTAAGAGTAGGACCAACTAAAAAGACTCAACAACAAAACCCACCTCTTCACATGACAGTTTCAAGGAAAAGAACAGACATTTTCAAACACAGACCAAGTGGGAATTTATGTTGCTTGACTATGCATTTTAATCACAAGAGTTTTGTTTCCTTGTCTCACTAGATATAGTCTTCTCATTTGAATGTGAGCTCCTTCAGTGAGGGGACCTTTCTTTTTTATCCCTAGCTCTTAGCAGATGTCTGGCCCATAATAGGCCCTTAATAAATCCTTGCTGATTTGACGTTCTGTGGTGGTGGTGGGGAAATACCAACTCATTGAAAAAAAAAAGAAGTTTTATTATACACCCTAACAGCAAAATGGGGGCAGATGATCAACCTTGATGGACTTGATCATTCCATAGGTGCAACAATCGGGACAATTTGGGGCTCTCTGCAATGGAGAATACCATCAGTAATTTAGAAAGAAAACTGATGTCTTATTTTCTGATCTTGCTATCTCTTATATTTTATGTTTCTTCCTTAAGGATGATTTCTCTCTCATCACATTCAGTTTGGATCAATTTATACCATGGAAACAATGTAAAGACGGTCAAATTGCCTTCTGTGGGGGGTGCAGGGAGGGAAGTGAGATCGGGGGAAAATTGTAAAACTCAAAAGAAATAAAATCTTTATAAAAGAAATAAAAAAAGGGGTGGCTAGGTTGCACAGTGGATAGAGCACTGGCCCTGGAGTCAGGAGTACCTGAGTTCAAATCCAGCCTCAGACACTTAAATAATGACCTAGCTGTGTGGCCTTGGGCAAGCCACTTAACCCTATTTACCTTGCAAAAAAAACTCTAAAAATAAAATCTATGTATCCACAAACAAAGAAGATGGCATTAAATGTCAGTATTTGGGAATTTCATGGAGTAATGAAAGAATGAGATTGATAAAATTATTTAAACCATGGGCACGTGTTTATTTTTTAAATTATTTTTTCAGGGGCAGCTAGGTGGCCCAATGGATAGAGCACCAGCCCTGGAATCTGGAGGACTAGAGTTCAAATTTGACCTCAGACACTTAATAATTACTAACCTGGGTGACCCTGGGCAAGTCACTTAACCCCATCACCTAGCAAAACACAGGGAAAAAAATGTTTTTTTCCATATTTTGGTACTATTTCAATATAATTGGTCTCCTTTGCAAGTCTATGTATTGGGGACAGCTAGGTGGCATAGTGGATAGAGCACTGGCCCTGGAGTCAGAAGGACCTGACTTCAAATCCGACCTCAGACACTTAATAATGACCTAGCTGTGTGGCCTAGGGCAAGCCACAAGCCATTGCCTAGCAAAAAAAAAATCAAAAACAAACTTCCCTCCCCCCACCCCCCCCACCCCACAGGAGGCAATTTGCCAGTCTTGACATTGTTTCCAGAGCATACATTGATCCTAATTGAATGTGATGAGAGAGAAATCATATCCTTAAGGAAGAAACATAAGCAATTCTATGTATTTTATCTAAAGCATTTAAAAAATCACCCACTTGGGGGTGCAGTGGATAGAGCACCGGCCCTGAAGTCCAAATCCGGCCTCAGACATTTAGTAATGACCCAGCTGTGCGGATTTGGGCAAGCCACTTAACCCCATTGCTTTGCAAAAACTAAAAAACCCCTAAAAGTCACCCACTAAACTAAGGTCCCCGAGGGCAGGAACTGTTCTCAGTTCTGCGGTAGTACTCCGTGCTTGCTGACTCAATCTGGTGAGAGCAGTCCAGAGGCTTCCCCAGCAAGCCCGGGGCAGCAAGCACACGCTCTCTTCCTAAAGGGGAAAAAAAAAAAGGGTGGGGTTGTAATCTGTCCCATTTGCCCGCGAGCTCGCCGAGGGCAGCCGGACCCCGCCTTGGCACGGGCGCCCCCGGCACGGCGCCTGGCACACAATGGGCCACTAGCGTCAGTAAAGGCCGGCGGGCCGAGCCCCGGGGGGAGGGGCGGAGCCTCGGCCGAGCGCAGGCGGCGCCGGGGCCCGCTCCCACCTCCCCGCCGCCGCGGCCCGGGCCTGCCTACCTCGCCGTCCGCGGCCCTTCCCCGGAGCTCTGGCCGCCGCCTCGGAAGCCCAAGCAGGAAGGACAACAGTTTGAAAATGGCGCGGGAGAGCGGGCAGGGGTGGAGGCGCCGCCGTTGCCTGGTTACCGGGGGGGAGGGGGAGGGGAGGCGGCGGCACCGCGCCCGCCCGCAATGGCGCCGATGGCCCCGGGCCGGAAGCTGCTAGGCCGGAAGCTGCTAGGCCGGAAGCTGCTAGGCCGCAGCGCCCTCTAGCGGGGCCGGGAAGTCCGCTCCGGCCCGGAGCATCCGGGCTCAGCCCGGGTTTTGGGGGGCCTAAATGCGGGTCCTGACTCGGGTAGTCACCCCCTGTGTGCACCTCGGCAAGTCTCCGGCCTCTGCTCACCGCACTCTCCTTATCCGAAAGAAGGCCCGATCCCGGGGGAAATGAGGCGCCTGAGCGCCGCCCACGTGCTTGTCGTGACGTCACCTCCAAAACGAAGCGCAACCTTTCTTCCTTATCTACAACTTTCATCTCAGTCCACTCAATTCAACAAACCAGCAACACTGCTCTCTTTTTTTTTTCTTTTACAAGGCAAATGGTAAGGCCACACAAGCTAGGTCATTGTTAAGTGTCTGAGACCGGATTTGAACCCAGGTACCTAGCTGCTCCTGGTTTTCTCTTTTTTGTTTTGTTTTTTTAGTTTTTACAATTCAACGGGGTTAAGTGGCTGCCCAAGGCCACACAGCTAGGTCATCATTAAGTGTCTGAGGCTGGATTTGAACCCAGGTACTCCTGACTCCAAGGCCCTCCATCCACTGCACCACCTGGTTTGCTCTTTTATTTAACTGTTTCTCACATTCACTTCTCCCTTCTAAGTTCCTCTGTCTTCAACTTTGTTGCCTAGGGTCTTATAATTTCATATCATTGTCATTTTAAAAAACTTTACATCCCCCTCCACTGGTTTCTTCTCCATTCTAACTCATCTTGTCCGTCACTATTAGATCACTGGCCTTTATTTTGGACTTGATATGTGAGGTAGTCAAGGTGACATGACTTGCAGGGGCAGCTAGGTGGTGTGGTGGACAGAGCACCAGCCCTGGAGTCAGGAGTACCTGAGTTCAAATTCAGCCTCAGAAACTTAATGATGACTTAGCTGTGTGGCCTTGGGCAAGCCACTTAACCCCATTGCCTTGCAAAAAAGAAAAAATATTCATTTTATTTTTTTAGAAAGATTTTATTTTGAATTTTACACTTTCCCCCCCTAATCGTGCTTCCTTCCCTCCACCCCCCACAGAAGGCAATCAGTTAGTCTTTATTCCATGGTATGCATTGATCTAAGTTGAATGTAATGACAGAGAAATCATATCCTTAAGGAAGAAACAAAGTATGAGATATAGCAAAATTACATAAGATAACTTTTTTAAAATTAAAGGTAATAGTCTTTCAAATTTTATGATTCTTTCTCTGGATACAAAAGACATTCCCTGTCACAGATAACCCCAAAATTGTACCTGATTGTTGCATCAGTTCATGCAAATCCCTCCAGGCTTCCCTGAATTCCCAATCCTCCTGGTTTCTAATAGAACAGCATTGTTCCACGACATACAGATAAACACAGTTTGCTAAGCCATTCCCCAATTGAAGGACATTTACTTGATTTCCAATTCTTTGCCACCACAAACAGGGCTGCTATAAATATTTTTGTACAAGTGATGTTTTTACCCTTTTTCATCACCTCTTCAGGATATAGACCCAGTAGTGGTATTGCTGGATCAAAGGGTATGCACATTTTTGTTGCCCTTTGGGCATAGTTCCAAATCTCTCTCCAGAAAGGCTGGATGAGCTCACAGCTCCACCAACAATGTATTAGTGTCACAGTTTTCCCACATCCCTTCCATCATTGATCATTATCCTTTCTGGTCATATTGGCAAGTCTGAGAGGTGTGAGGTGGTACCTCAGAGATGTTTTAATTTACATTTCTCTAATAAGTAGTGATTTAGAGCAATTTTTATATGACTATGGATACCTTTGATTTCCTCATCTATAAATTGCCTTTGCATATCCTTTGACCATTTGTCAATTGGAATGGCTTACCTTTTTTTAAAAAAATTTGACTCAGTTCTCTGTATATTTTAGAAATGAGTACTTTGTCAGAAATAGTTGTATACATTGTTTACCAATTTATTACATTTCTTTTGATCTTGGTTACAGTGGTTTTGTCTTACAAAAGCTTTTTAATTTAATGTAATCAAAATTGTCTAGTTTGTTTTTAAAGATGTTCTTCATTTCTTCTTTGTTCATAAACTGCTTCCCTTTCCATAGATCTGACAGATAAACTATTCCTTGATCTCCTAGTTTGCTTATAATATTGTTTTTTTTATGTTTAGATCCTGTATCCATTTTGATCTTATCTTGGTATAGAGTATGAGGTGTTGGTCTAATCCAAGTTTATTCCATACTATCTTCCTATTTTCCCAACAATTTTTATCAAAGAGAGAGTTTTTATCCCAAAAGCTAGACTCTTTGGGTTTATCAAACAGCAGATTACCATAATCAATTCCTGCTTTTTCACCTAGTCTATTCCACTGGTCCACCACTCTATTTCTTAGCCAATACCAGACAGTTTTGATGACTGATGCTTTATAATAAAATTTTAGATCTGGTAGTGCTAAGCCACCCTCTTTTTGCACGTTTTTTCATTAAATCCCTGGAAATTCTCAACTTTTTATTTCTCCATATGAATTTACTTACAATAAATATATTCATTTTAATATACAGCACTTTAAGGTTTGCAAATTAATTTACAAATATCTTTTTTGATCTTCACAACACCCTTGGGGAGGGAGCAGTTACCCACTTTACATAATGGGAAACTGTGGCACAGACCAAATAGTTCATTTATCTTGAGTCATACAGCTTGTATAGGTTAGATGCTGGTTTTGAATCTTCACTCTTCCCCTACTCTTTCCTTTGTGCCACCTAACTACCTCTAGGTCCAGGGTGCCCTGAACATAGACCTGTCTCCTGGACTGAGCTATGATCTCAGATTACATTATTAAAGTTATAGTTACTTTTTTTTTTAACTTGCAGCACTTTTATTTTCCTTACACAGTGACGTGTTGGGCATTACAATTCTCAACTCTTAGGATGACTTACAAATTTTGGTATTCTACTGTCATGTGAGAACATTAAGGCAGCGTACAAAAATCTTACATAAATTAACTAGATGCACAAATTTACAGGTTGTAAATGCAAACTTTTGCAACTCAAGGTTGAGTAACTTAGCCCCATGACATTGAGGGAAAAACAGTGGGTCAAGGAAAAAAAACTGGTTCCTAAGGCTTGGATTCAATATGTATTCCCACTAGGATGAAGGCAAGATATAACACACATTTAATAACTCTTGCCAGCCTTAGGACAGAAATTCTGCAAGTCAGCTCTTTTAGATGCTGGAAATCTGACCTTTAGATACCCTGTGCAGATCTGATGTTTAATAGAACTAAATTGTACAGCTGTTGAGTGTCAACCAGCCAAATACTACATTGCCATATTATCAGGTCAATTCTCTATAGAAGTTAACTCTTAGCCTTACCTGTCAAAATGAAGTGACCTGTATCAGGGTTTAGATCAAAGATATGTACAAGGCATGCTAAAATGTACACCAAGGGACAACTGTTAACTTGAATATGAGGTCAAATCAGTAACAGTTCAGCAATCTAAAAAGTGCTGATATTTGTCTAATATCAGATACAAACTTCCCCAAGGACAAGTTTCTTTTCAAAGAAGGCTTATTCCAGTTTCATGAGGCTAACATATGAGGTATATATTTGCCAGGGCAAATTTTTACTTTGTGAATACTCATGCAGCAAATGCTATGCATCTGCTAGCAGTCCATTTTAGAAGCATTTGCAATGGACGATGGATGGGCCAGATTCATCATATTCTTGCTTACTGATCCACATCTGCTGGAAGGTGGAGAGGAAAGCCAGAATAGAACCACCGATCCAGACTGAATACTTACGTTCAGGGGGAGCAATGATCTTAATTTTCATTGTGCTAGGTGCCAGGGCTGTGATTTCTTTCTGCATTCTGTCAGCAATACCAGGGTACATAGTAGTACCACCAGACAATACTGTGTTGGCATATAGATCCTTTTGGATATCAACATCACATTTCATGATAGAATTGAAAGTGGTCTCATGAGTGCCACAGGATTCCATACCCAGGAAGGATGGCTGGAAGAGGGCCTCTGGACACCTGAACCTCTCATTGCCAATGGTGATCACCTGGCCATCAGGCAGCTCATAGCTCTTCTCCAGGGAAGAGTATGAAGCAGCAGTGGCCATCTCCTGCTCCAAGTCCAGGGCAACATAGAACAGCTTCTCCTTGATATCACAAACAATTTCCCTCTCAGCTGTGGTATCTTCATGAGGTAGTCTGTCAGATCACAGCCAGCCAAATCCAGACAGAGGATGGCATGGGGAAAGGCATAACCCTCATAGATGGGCACAGTGTGGGTGACACCATCACCAGAGTCCATGACAATACCAGTGGTATGACCAGAGGCATACAGAGACAACACAGCCTGAATAGCAACATACATGGCTGGGGTGTTGAAGATCTCAAACATGATCTGTGTCATCTTCTCTCTGTTGGCCTTAGGATTTAAAGGAGCTTCTGTAAGCAGAACAGGGTGTTCTTCAGGGGCTACACGAAGCTTATTGTAGAAGGTATGATGCCAGATTTTCTCCATGTCATCCCATTTGGTAACAATGCCATGCTCAATGGGATATTTCAGAGTCAGGATACCTGTCTTGCTCTGGGCCTCATCACCAATATAACTGTCCTTCTGCCCCATTCCCACCATGACACCCTGGTGTCTTGGCCATCCAACAATGGAGGGGAACAGAGCCCGAGGAGCATCATCCCCAGCAAAGCCAGCTTTGCACATGCCAGAGCCATTGTCAATCACAAGAGCAGCAATTTCTTCTTCCATTTTTGTTTAATCTTAGACTGTGCAGCGTCCAAGGGGCCATCCAGAGTAGCCTACAAGCACTGCTGGCTACCACTGAGTGAGAGCTATAGTTACTTTCTACATAAGGAAATGCCTACTGAATTCTTAAGAAACATTTTGGGACAATGAAGCATCTTTTTTTGTTTCCCTTGGTTGGTTGCTAACCTGAAAATGTAGCCAAATTTTTCTGGAGTATGTTTTCCTTTCAAACCCTGAAATTAGAGTAGAAAGACAGTTGATACCAATTCTTCAGACTTCCCAGGGTTGATGGAAGTGTAACAATACAAGACTGCTGCTTCTGGTGGGGATGAGGAAATGGAGTGTTCCTCCCTCTCTTAATTCCAACCATGACTACAAAAAGGTAACTAGGGATCCAGGCTCAGGCTGACCCAGCAGAGCCCTTGGTGCTGCTTCTGTCCTGTGTCCTGGAGTCCTCTCAGCCAGAATCAAGGGAAGGCCTTGTCCTCCTCCCACCATGCACAGGGAGAGAAAGTGTCCTTTTTCACATGTTCCAAAAAGAAGGAAGAGAGAACCAAAGGATAGAGTCACTCCTTTATAATTCTACTGAGCAAGCAGCTCTTCCTGGGACGTTGGCCATCTTCTTGGATGCAGCATTAACTGCAGCAGCCCTTCCCCCTTTCCCATCTTGGCAGAGGGCCAAGGCTTTGCTATATCACCTCCAAAACTCTAAGTCCTTTGGAGTTGGACATATGTTTTCTTGTACCTGCCCAGGACTCCGTGAGGAGTGCCCTAGTGAGAATGAGGTGTACGGTTCATTGAGGACAAATAAGAGGAAGACAGAGATGGAGTAATACATTATAGAAATGGTTGCCTAAGGAACATTTCACCTCTTGAAACCATAGTTTCATAGATGTAAAGCTAGAAGGAGCCTCATAAGCAGAACCAGAGGAACATTGTACACACTAACAGCAACATTGGGTGATGATCAATTATGATAAACTTGTTCATTCCAGCAGTACAATAATCAAAGACAATTCTAAAAGACTTGTGATGGAAAATACCATCCCTTTCCAGAGAAGGAACTATGGAGTTTATGTACAGTCCAAATTTAACTATCTTCAGTTTTTAAATATATGATGTTTTTTCTCATTTTGATTTAATTCTTCTTTTATGACATGATTGATATGGCTATATGTTTAGCATAGTTATATAGCCTATATTAGATTGCTTTCTGTCATGGGGAGGAGGGAGGGAGAAAAATGTGAAACTCAAAACCTTGGGGGAAAATGATTGTTGAAAACATATATATATATATATATATATATATATATGTATATATATATACATATATATGGCATACATATATACATGTACATATAATTGGCAAAATAAAAATGTTTTTTAAAAAGAAATATTACAATTAATGTGATCACAGTTCATAGTTACAAAAGGAAAAAGAGATGGCAAGGACAAAGGTCTATGGAGCAACTAGGCAGAGTCTGGAGTAAAATGAACCCATGGCAACTAGGCAGAGTCTGGAGTGAAATGAACCCATGAATGGAATTTCTCCTAAATAATGATTTGGAAAAACAGTTACTTCACAGTGCATGGGAAGAAAGAAGGACTTTGGACTGTATTAAAATGGATCCTTACCTGTAAGTAAAGCATCTCTTTTAATCCTTTGTAACCTATGGTATACTTTTCTTATTCCCAAGAGAAATACACAGAACCAGAAAGAGGGACAAAGATGTTGGCAGAGTCTGACAAGTTTATGGATATGACTGTCAGGAAGGGAGTGGAGCAAAAAGTGATAGAGTGGGAGATGTAGAATATAAAATAGGGACATACCAGATGGGAGAAACAAGTAAATTAGGGAAATGCAAACAGATGTAGAGAAATAAACTTTTCTGAGAAGAGCTGGAGAAAAAACAAAGGGAAGGAAGAGGCAGATAAAGAATGTCTCTCATACACAAATACAGAGAGAGATATAAAACACTCAGGTTTAGATCACTTTTTGAGGAATCACTGGATCTTTGTGTTCTCTCTAAAATGATTAGAAGATTAGGGGAAAGAGTAGATTAAATTAATCTGTAAGGTTCCTGTTGACTCTAACATGCTATCATTCTATTACTCTTTCTGAGTCTCCTCATTTGGATTATCCTCTTACCCAGTGATGTGCTGGAACCAGCTTGAACTAACTCCTGAAATCAGATTGTTAAAAATTCCAGAGAACATTTCAATCTCCAAAATTGTCACTCTCTACATTAGGACTTGACCTATTGTTCTGTTGATTTCCTAGACTTAAGAAAGTGACAGAGAAAATGATAATGCACATTGAACTTAAAGAAGGTGTCAGATGTTGCATATAGTTGGAAAAACAAATATTTTTTAAAAAGGTTTCTGAACTTTTTTCCTTTTTCAGTGAGCTAGTCATTAAAAACATTTAGCAGTCCACTCCTGCCCCCACCCTGTATTTCTGGGTATGCTGTAAAACTCTGTTCTTGGCTTTCTCTTTGCTCTGCCACATTCTCTCCTGGGGTCCATGAAGTTATTTTAAAAAATATTTTTCTAACTCTTACTATACACTTGATGTCCTTGACAACTTTTATTTTATGCATCTAAAACTATTATTCTGAGAAAAGTTCTATAGGCTTTATAAGACTGCGAAAGAGAGCCTTGATACAAAAGATTAAGACCCCTTAATCTAGTCAAAGTCCTTTGATTTAATCAATAAGGAAACTAAGGCCCTGAGAATTTCACACATTGCTAGTAAATAGCAGTACTTGGAGTTAAACAGAGGTCTCTTAACTATTAGTCATTTGTTGTTATATCTACCTCAATGTCTCTCTGAAAGCTCAAACCTGCTTCCTAAAGCACAGATTTGACCATATCATTATCCTCTATTCAGTAAACTTCAATGACACCCTATTATCTCCAGGATCAAATATCAAATCCTCTCTTTCAAAACCTCAACTAAAATCCAAGGCCTCCTCTGTCTTCACCTATTCCAGAGCCTTTTTTCCAAGGCCATCCTTTTGAGACTTCTCTATTAGGATGAACAATTTAAGAGCAGAGATTTTTGTTTTTTTTTTTAATCTTTTCTTTGAATTCCCAGCTCCTAGCTCAGTGAGTAGCACACACACACACACACACACACACACACACACACACATACACACACACACACACACACACACACACACACACACACACACACAAAACCCCTTAATAACTGCTAAGTGATGTCCCAAATGGAAATCAGCATCAATTAATCAATAAGTATTTTATTAAAGACTATGAATTGCCAGTCACTTGCCAAATGCTGGGAATACAAGGGCAAAAAGGAAATACTCTCTGCTCTCAAGAAGTTTGCTTCTATCAGGGAAGATAATATAGGCATATATAAGTATATGCAAAATAAATACAAGTTGCCTTGAAGAGGAAGAAGGCCCTGGAGTCGGGGATGGGGTAGGAGAAGGAACCCATTAGGAAAGCTACAGGAGAGCAGGACAAGAGTTAATGTTTCAGAAAATGAGAACTGAGGAAGAGCTGGATAATGTTACTATGGAGAATTGACACAGATGTATTCTGAGCAAATTTAGGAAGCTAACAGTTATTCTAAGAGTCAAAACAAAACAATCCAAATTTTCCTCAGCATGTTTGCCTTAGAACAGTGATAGGGATTTGAAATCAGTGAAGTACTGCATCTTATTTTTTATCTTTCTCATTTATTTATTATAATTAATGCTTTTTTCTTTTGTTATTTAACCATTTTAAGTGTGAATATCTTCTCTCTCTCTAACAAGTTTAGAGGTGTCATGAGGGAAAGGAGAAAACAGAAGTCACTCAATTAGTAAATATTAAACACATACTTTGTGCTACTATGCTAGGTAATGCAATCAGAGAATGAAGTAGACTGCATAACATCCTTGACTTGAAGTCAGGCAAGCCTGGGTTCAAATTCTATCTCCCAACACTTTCTAGAAGCAAGACCATGGGAAAGTCATTTAATTTTCCTGATCCTCAGTGCCTTCATCCCTTTATCATCTGTTTCATGTTATTATAAACCTCCAAGGAGAAAATTTATATATATATATATATATATATACACACACACATACATGTATGTATGTATGAATGTATGGAAAGGAGAAAACAGAAGTCACTCAATTAGTAAATATTAAACACATACTTTGTGCTACTATGCTAGGTAATGCAATCAGAGAATGAAGTAGACTGCATAACATCCTTGACTTGAAGTCAGGCAAGCCTGGGTTCAAATTCTATCTCCCAACACTTTCTAGAAGCAAGACCATGGGAAAGTCATTTAATTTTCCTGATCCTCAGTGCCTTCATCCCTTTATCATCTGTTTCATGTTATTATAAGCCTCCAAGGAGAAAATTTATATATATATATATATATACACACACACATACATGTATGTATGTATGAATGTATGTATGTATGTTTCGCAAACCTTAAAAATAGTGCTTTCTTCTCTATCACCTACAACATACTAAAATCCATATACTGTCATAGCAATGATGCTTTGGAAACAGCAATGGGCTAGACGTAGAAGATCTGATTGACAATAGCTACAAGATCTGGAGTGATAATAGCTGCTATCTCTAATTCACAGATTTGTTGGGAGCATTTAATTGGCACCTGTATATGAGAGTACCTAATAAGCTAAAACCACCAAACAAACCTAGATAAATGTTATAATATTGAATACATACATCTTTTTATGGGGATTAACATTTTCCAACTCGCAATATAAGAGGTCTACTCCTTACAGGGCTTTATCTTTATAGTTTTTGACACTCAAATATTTAATAGATGCTTGATAAAATGCAGAATCTCATTGACTGATAGAAGTTGCTCTTGAATACCAAAAATGACATATGGGGATGAAAGGGTCCCAAGTTGAATGAAACATGGGATATCTCTACTAAGTGGTCCTAAAATGGTTACCTGCTCATGTTGGACAAAAGAGAATGGTCCAGATGTACAAAAATAAATTGGAAGACTTTCCATGTAGTTGAGTCACCTCTACTACACTAGACTTGGTTACCATGATGAATAAAAACAAGGGTAGAGAGAATCTAACTAGCTTGCTATGATTACACTAATGGTCTTACAATTTGCAGCTCACAGTTCTGGGGCCTAACATATAGATCTTCATTTCTCCTATGGAATCATATGAAATTGATTGATATGGATTGGAATAGAATAGGGATTCAAATGAATTATTTCTCACACTTTCTTTACAACTCCTCTCTTTTACATAAAATCAGACTTTCTCAGGTCTATGAATGGTTTACTCAGTTAAAATATGCCACGAAAGAAGCCAGATCCATGGGTTTGCTCTCTGAATGGGTAAGTTAAGTTTATTCTGGCAACATTACAGTCAATCATCCTACAAACAAGTGCCCTTGCCTGTCTAGAGAAAAGGTCTAGCAGAGAGTTGGATAATCAAACCAGTTCAAAAACTTTAACCTGCCTGTATTAGGTCAGTAGAATTATCATAGTGTATGAAGATTAGTCTATTATTATTAGAACTCATGTCACAAAGATTTACACTTAAGATTTACAAAGTACTTTATTTTTTCCACAAAAACCCACTCTTAATTTTCTTTCCTGACTCTTTGGACTTTTCTAGCTCCACATCAGCAGCCTTCTCACTCAGCAGATATCTCCAACATGTGGCCTTCTCTGATTGATGGGTCTCTGACCTGAACTGCCATTTGCCCAAACCATGTTCATTTTCCTCTCTACTTTACTCCTTGACTTCATCAGACTTTTCCATCTCAATCTTCAGCAGTTCTTTTCTACTTCTCCCTACTCCATTTTTTTGTGTTGTCTTCATCCATCAGAATAAAAGCTCTCTAAAGGTAAAAACTGTGTTTTTTGCTTGTGTTGTACAGTGTATGGAATCTAATAAGTGCTTAATGTGTGTGTGTGTGTGTGTGTATTCATGTATTCATCTACCTGACCTATAAGGTAAGTGGTGTAGCCATTATTATTCCCATTTTACAGATGAGGAGACTGAGATTCAAAGAGCAAGTTGCCCATTTATCACACAGCCAGGAAATGTTGGAGCTCAAATTAGTACTGTTCCAGTATTTTATTATTTTATTGCAGCATATATATATATATATATATATTTATAATAGCACAAAGTATTTATTATATTATTGAGAGTCACTTCTCAATGACTTTCTTAAATGTATAACAGAAATGCCAATACCAGTGCTGGCTAACTGAGATCCTTTGGTCCTTTTACTTTAGTGGCAACGACTCAATCTCCCTGCCATAGGTGTGTGGTTTGGCTGGCAACCTGTCTTTTACTGGCAGATACTGGATAATGGTTGCAGCAGTTCCAGCCTGTCTGGAGCCATACTGACTTAGCCACTAAGAAGCTCAAGCTGTATAAATGATTAGATATTATAAGAAGCTGTTCTTATAACATCTGGGACATTGGAAAATTATAGGCAAAATAAAAATCATTAAAGATTTTTAAAAAACCTTTTACAATGTTAATAGATTTTTAAAGTTGTAGGAATTCATTTTGTTTGCCAAAGTCAATACTGGAAAATTTCTTTTCATAACACTACAAAGCCTTAATATTTTGCTCATCTTCTTACAGACTTAATTTTTTTATGTTCTATTAATGTTTTTTATTTTTACCTTAGAAATATGGCCACTTCATGATATACCTCACATACACCACTGAATCTTACCTTATAACAGTCAATTAAAACTGATCAATAAAACAACTATGTTTGTTAGCATATGTAGTTTTTCAAACTTGCAGTTTCCTACCTGCTGCCAACTGAGATGAGAGAAGTGTGCTTCATCTTTTGTTCTTCAAAACCCAAACTGGTCATTATAGTTAATCTGAAGTCAGTTATCTTATCAACTTGGTTTCATTTACATTATCAAATCATTGTTTAGTTTGTTTTTGTTTCTTTTCTGTATCAGAATTCTTATAACTCTTCCCATGTTATTTCAAATTCCTTATATTTGTTCAGCTGTCTTTTTGCATTTTAAAATGAATGCTATTGTAGACATTGTATATATTCTCTTGTTTATATTTTTACTGAATCTCCAAACAGAACTTCTAGAAGATACAAAAGAAAATTTGTGTCCCATATATTTCGTCATTCACTCAAAATAATAAAATCATAAGAATATTAAGAGGTTATTTGGTGCATCCTCCTACCTTTAGACAGAGGGCAGAGGATAGGAGATAGATTTAGTTTTGGCCATGTGAGTTTGAGGTAAAAGCTGGAGAATAAGGTGGAGATAAAAACCCTGGATTAGAAGTAAAGACATAGGTTTTAGTTCTAGCTCTACAACTAAGCATCTATGTTATCACATAATCTCTCTGAGCATCCACTTTCCCATTTTAAAAATAAGATTACATTTAATTATCTATATGGTTCCTTGCAGCACTACATTCCATGAGCCTTTTTTAAAAAAGTATTGTCAGATTAAAAATCAAACAATAAACAATTATTTAAAATATTTATTAATTCTTTATGTGGACTATTTGTGACAGAATTTTTCAAACTTGTATTGGTCTGATTAGCCACAGTCAGATACATTGTACCCTGACTTCAACATAGTAATGTCATTTTAGTTCTCTGAGAACAAAGGAAAACAAGCAGTCCATTAATTCAACCAAGTGACCAGCCATGTGCCAGGTATTGTATTATGTTCTGGGAGATATAAAAAGAGGCAAGAGACAGCTCCTAACCTAAAGGAGTTTCTAATCTAATTCAATCTACCAAAAGAAAGTATTTGTCTTTTTTTTCTAAATATGTCTAGTGTCTCAAGATAGGTAATTGGTTCCTTGGATAGATCTCATCAATAGGGTTACTCACAAGTATTCTGGAATGGATCAAAACCCACCCATCTCTTATCTTTTGCAATTCAGATTGAGTTTGACAAGTCCTGGTAGAATATTGGTATATCATTTTGTCATCACAGGCTTTAAGTTCATTACTAGAATATGAATTCTAAGAGAGCATGTCTTAGTCTTGTATTTACAGCAGGGCCCTGCATACAGTAAGTGGTTGTTGAATAAACGAGTGATCTTAATTCCTGTCATCAAAAAAATCAATAATTAAATGCCTATTTTTGTGGTAGCATGCCCTTTAATCTAGGCTTTAGAATTCATACTTGACAGAATTTGAGAAGACAATTTAGTTCTAAAAACTTCCCATTGATATTGGGTATCCTGCATGCACAAATGATATTGCCCCCCACTAAGAATATAGGGTTGTTTCCTGAATAAGCCTTCTAATCAACCCTATACCTAGAAAATTTCATGAAATTCCACTGTTGACCATGAGTACTTTTTTTTCTCTTCAGAGACAATCTACCTAAAGCTAAACTGAAGCCAAGTTGTCACAATTTAAAAGGGCATTAAAAAGTACACTCAGAGGAGAAAAGTCAGAATGATAGAAGATCTGGAAACCATGTCATTTAAAAATCTAAGTCAATAGAACAGAAGTTACTTGAGAACAGGGAACATTTTATTTTTGTTTATGTATATGTTTCACCTAAACACACTGTCAGGAACATAATAGAATTGAATTGGTCAAGAGATCCTGAAATGTTGTCTTGAGTAGAGGAAACTTAGGAGAGACTAGACAGCTGCCTTTAAGTATATGGAGGATCATTAAATGGAAGTGGATTAAGTGTGGTTTTTGTGAACCCAGAAGACAAATCTAGAAGAAATGGGTACAAATTACAGGCAGATTTAGATTCAAGGATAGATTTAACATAAATCAGAAAGCTGCCCAGCAATTGAATAAGTTGACCCATGAAATAATGAGTTCTTGATACTTAAGGCAGGTAAACAAAAGCCTAGGCATTAACAAAAATAGTCAGTGCACTGATAGACACAAACCTTTCACTAATTGTGACTCTTTTAATAAGATTTCTTACAGGGCAATGCTGTGTTTTGTTTTTTTTTAGATTTTTTCAAGGCAGTGGGGTTAAGTGGCTTGCCCAAGGCCACATGGCTAGGTAATTATTAAGTGTCTGAGGTCAGATTTGAACCCAATGCTGTTTTTTTTAAAAAAAATACCCTATATATATAACCTAGGGTCATAATGTTTTGAATGGCTGCCAAGAGAGGGTTGTTCCATTCTCATTAGGTCAAATTATGAATGAGTTGATGATAAAGATTAAAGATCATTAAAGATTATTACAAAGAGCTAAATTTCAAGGTGATTTAGTTTAATTTCTTATTGAATGTAGTCATATAATATATATATATATATTATATATAGTCAATATAGAAGATAGTCATCCAATTTCTGCTTTAATTCTTTTCTTCCTAAAAGCCCAATCTAGTATTGGAGAAGCCTTAAGTTATTTTTCATATGTTAAAAAACACATATTCTATCTTATGTGTTAAAAAAAAACAAGCAATAATTTAGTCTTGGGAATAAACGTGTAAATAATCACTATCACTTGATCAGTTTTAGCAAACTCTCAATTTGATATTGAAAAGTAGTACATATACTCATCCAACCTTTCTGGAGAGAAATTTGGAACTACGCCCAAAGGACAACAAAAATGAGCATACCTTTTGACCCAGCAATACCACTACTGGGTCTATACCCTGAAGAGATGATGAAAAAGGGTAAAAACATCACTTGTACAAAAATATTTATAGCAGTCCTGTTTGTGGTGGCAAAGAATCGGAAATCAAGTAAATGTCCTTCAATTGGGGAATGGCTTAGCAAACTGTGGTATATGTATGTCATGGAACACTATTGTTCTATTAGAAACCAGGAAGGACTGGATTTCAGGGAAGCCTAGAGGGATTTGCATGAACTGATGCTGAGTGAGATGAGCAGAACCAGAAAAACACTGTACGCCCTAACAGCAACATGGGGGTGATGATCAACCTTGAAGGACTTGCTCATTCCATCAGTGCAACAATCAGGAACAATTTTGGGCTGTCTGCAATAGAGAATACCATCTGTATCCAGATAAAGAGCCATGGAGTTTGAACAAAGTTCAAGAACTATTCCCTTTAATTTAGGGGGAAAAAAACCATATCTTATTGTCTGATCTTGTTACCTCTTAGACTTGTTGTCTCTTCTCTAAGGATATAATTTCTCTCTCATCACACCCAATTTGGATCATTGTACAACATGGAAACAAAGTAAAGACTGACAGATTGCTTTCCATGGCGGGGGGGGATTGTAAAACTCAAATAATATCTTTAAAAAAATAATATCTTTAAAAATAATATCTTTAAAAAAAAAAGAAAAACAAACAAAAAAAAGTAGTACATATAGGCCAGGATGATTAATTCTGTCACTTTAGAAACAAGAGAATCTCTACTTTTGTAAATATGTTTATTTTACCAATCCAACAAGTTACTACTACAACTAAGAGACTGACAAAATAGGTCATCAGAAAGGTTACTGTATCTAGACTAAGACATAAGCCTATTCATGTTCAAGCAGATATGATTGCTATATCTCAAGAGGCATATGCTAGAACTTGAGACTATCCAAAAAAGCACAACTAATGTAATTTGGTAACTGAAGGAAAGGGTTGGGGCTTTTAGTCTGGCAATACAAAGTTGGAAAAACTCCAAGATGAAAGTCTACTAAATCACACACAGTACAAATAAGGCAGTGGAGTGGTAGCCTCACAATGGCAGTGGAGAGTCAAGAAAGACTCCACCATATTGAATGGACTTCCTATGGTGAACTTTTGGAATGATACAGAGAAGATTCATATAGGAAAGATGGGCAGGCCTGAATGGAAAGCAATTTTCATCATAGGACTGAATTCCTAAATCAATGAGTTGACAGTTCCACTTGAGTATTAATTTGCTTAATTAATACTCCACTTGAGTATTAACTTAAACACTAATTTGCTTAACTATTTTTTTTGTTTGTCTTGCTTGCTTTGGATTTAGTTAGAACTGAATGAAGAAGAGGAATTCTGGAGTTCTTTAAGAGATAAATTCCATTGATAACTTGTTTTTATATCATAGTCATTTCCTGATAGGTCAAAATGATCACTACCCTGTATCAGTGAAAAAACATTGAAGCATGGGGGTGGCTAGGTGGCGTAGTGGATAAAGCACCGGCCCTGGAGTCAGGAGTACCTGGGTTGAAATCCAGTCACAGACACTTAATAATTACCTAGCTGTGTGGCCTTGGGCAAGCCACTTAACCCCATCTGCCTTGCAAAAAAAAACCCTAAAAAAAAACCCATTGAAGCAAACTTACCAATAAAGCCACTTCATTGGACAGCACATGCAACATTTCATACATGTAATCACTCTCTCATATGTTTATATACAAGAGAAAGATATGTTTTATTATTGGCTTTCTAGAGCCAAGATTGTTCCTTATAATTCATCTGAGTTCAGCTGCTTTTTAGTGTTAATTTCAATTATATTAGTCTTGTGCATTTTGTTTGCAGGGTCCAGCTTATATAACTTTGTACCAGCTTATATAACTCCATCTTTTTCTAAAATTTTCATATTCCTAATATCTTATTAAGTATTTCATTACACTTCCATGACTCAGTTTGTTCAGCTCTTTCCTAATTTATTTGTACCTACTTTGTTTTCAGTTTTTTTGCTATCACAAAAAAAGCACTGCAAAATGAAAGACATGGAGTCTTTCTTCCTTAGGGTATGCTTTTCATTCTTTCTTCTGTGCTCAAATTGCCTTATGCTACATAAGGGAAGCAGAGTAGTTTGGGATAATGACAAGATATTTCATCAAGGCAGTCACATTTTTTATATCTGTGTCTGGTACCATAGCAGTAATTGTCCATAGCTTTCAACATTTTTGATGAATTGTATAATATAACAAATATAATCTCCTACTGATTGATGAGGTCTAATAAAAATGGAATCCATTGAGGAATGAATAGTTCAATCACTCATCCTTTAAAAAGGCAGTAGCTTTTTTTTTAAACTCTAAACAAAACAGAATTCTGGCAGTATGATTGAAATAAAATAGAGATATGCTATCCTCATGAATAGATCACTGGCATAGGAATCAGTACATTTGAAATCTGGCCTTGTCTCTAGGTAAAGGAAGTAAGGTGTTTGCCCAGATCTTTAGGGTTGGAGCAATTACTAAACCAAAGATATTAGAGATGAAAAACCATAGTCTGTGTTTCTGCCCCAGTAGAGAGGGCACACAGAAACAAGGGGTTTTACTGCAAGGGGACAAGTTGTGATTCAGTAAAAAGACATGATTTATAAGATTTCTCATTCTTTTTTTAGCTCTCATGGAGGAGAAAGTCACTGATTCCTCCATAAAGAATGTTGGAGGTGGGGAGGGGAGGGGAGTGACAGTTCTATCTAGTAACAGCTAGATAGAACAATAGATGGAGCACTGGCCCTGGAATCAGAAGGACCTGATTTCATATCTGGCCTCAGATAGCTATATGATTCTGGGCAAGTCACTTATCTCTAATTGACTCAAAAAGAAAAAGAATGTTGGGTTCAATTCCTAGCTGTGGCACTGAAAAAATGTGAACTTGAAAATTATTTTATAAGGCTAGATTAAATCCTGCTTGAGAATGACCCCAATAATACCAAAGATTATTATAATAGATTTTTTCAACAAGATTTCTCCACTTCTAAATATCAAGGAAATGGAATATAAATCCACCTTACTTAAAACTAAATACAAAGATTATTGTTAAGATGCAAAGTCATTAATGAAACATAAAGAAAAGATGGAAGCTGATCTGTGCTGCCAACCTCCCAGTTCCCACTTCAATTTTTAGCTTTTTTAATCTAGGCCCTGAGAGGCAAATCAACACAATGTTTTTAAGGTTCTAGTTAATCCTAGCCCAGAATTGCAGGTTAGGCCTGAGCAGTAAAAGTGGCATTGAATAGTCTTAATTTATTATCAGGAAGGCAAATAGAGCTAGAATTTTCTTAAAATGCCCTAACACCCCAGGCAACTTTAATACCCTCTCTAAGAATAAGCTAGATAAGAACATAAAGATAAGCTTGGGTGTAAGAAATTAGTAGTGTTCCTTTGGTGTGTGTGGGTGGGGTGGTGATGGTGGTCCTTCACAAATCCATCATTCTAGCTGTTTCTGTCTACTTGTTCCTATGTTCCCATTGGGGAAGGGGATATGGGCTGTCTAAAGTACATTATTTATTTATGCTTGTTTGAGACTTATAAACCCTAAGGCGGTGTGATTTGTAGTTGACATTGATTAAACAATTTCCTAATCTACTCTTGCCTTCTGAGGTAATTGTGGTTAACTTATTTGTCATCTCTGATTCTGTGTGTGTACTATTTATGACATGAGAATCATAGAAAGTTTTATGATATAACATTTATGAGTATTTATTAAAGACCTCAGGAATCAACTCACATGCTGTCTTCAACATGAAATCCAATCTGATTCTCCCACCCACCTTAGTGTCACTAGATTTCTCCCCCCATTTTTCATAAAATTACCTTTTAAATATTTTATATTGACTTATACCTGTCTTCCTTGATGGAATAGAAACTCTTTGAAGACAAGGTCTGTTTCATTATTGCCCCAAACTTACACAGTGCAGGTATGTAATGGGTGTCTAATAATGTTTTTTAATTGCTGGATTGATTAATGTCTCCACACACAAAGAAACTGGATATGACCTGAAAGTGAAAATATGAAGGGACAAGAAGGAAGGAAGCTCTATCTCATCACTGCCTTAGCTTCAGGGTTTTGTTGTTCCATGGGCTCTGGTTTCATTTTGGTTATTTGGATTTTTGCTTTTGTCAGGAATAATTCCCACTACATAGAGTAAATGATGAATATGTAAGAGATGAAACATAATGAATATGAGAAATATATAATGTAGTGGGCAGAGTGTAAGACTTAGAACGAGTGAGATATGGCATATGATAGGTGCATAATAAATGTTTATTGAATTTAAATCTTGTCTTAGTCACTTTCCAGCTGTGTGAAAGAGGAATTCTCTTAACCTCTCTGATATCCTTAGTGTTCACATCTATAAAATGGGAATACAAATACCTACTTCCCAGGGTTGTTATGAGGATAAAATGAAATAATACATATGTATGTATGTATTAATATATATAATTATATTATTTACAAATGTCAAAAAGCTACATAAATATTAGCCACTTTTATTGCTATCATTATTATTATTATTATTATTATTATTAAAGGTCTAGCTCTTATCCCACCCACTATCAGTGAGAAGTCTTCCGTATCTATGCCAGGCCACAGACATTTCACTCCCTTTTCTAAATTTTCATAGAATGTATTGCTTAATCCCTCAATTCTTTGAGGAAAGATGATACATATCTGATATAGGCTACTACTGGGTTCTAGAACTGAAAGACACTTTCAGAAGCCATTTAATCCAACCTCTTTGGTTTGCACAAGGAAACTAAGGAAGTTAAGTGATTTGCCATATTTTCCAAATCAACCAAATCATTCTAAGAACATTTATTGCTGGATTAGAGTGAAATTAGAGAATTTCAAGAAAAGAGTTGAAGGTGATAAATAATGAACATTTTACCAAAAAATGAAATTGATTCTTAGGAATCAGAAAGTAACTAGTTACCAAGGAAGAATGAACTGTTCTGAATCAGTCATCTGTGAAAAGTCAGATCAGTACAGATCAAAAAGCAACATTCATTTAAAGATAAAGATTAGAAGATACTTCTTGGAATTGTAGCAGCTTCAACTCAACCCATTTAATTGAATCTGAAAAATGGGAAATGACTTGAAGTAAAGATTTTGACTCTGAATTGTCATCCTTTTTGATGGAAACCTAAACAATGTAAAAGTCACCAGAGAGCAAAAGACCCGAGAGGGTGTCTCAGTCAGTAGACAGCCTAAGTGTGGAGACATGGCAACCAAGGCCAACACAAACTTAAGTCATGTATTTATTTGTAAAACACTCTAGAGGAAGGTGACAGAAGATTGTAAAACAGAATCTTTCATAAAATGTGTTTTCTCCTCTTCCTCCTCCTCTTTCTTCTCCTCCTCCTCCTTCTACTTCTCTTATTCCTTCTTCTTGAAAGGGAAAGGAGTCTTCAGAAGAAATGACAGAGTAGAACAACTTGTAAAGAGTAGACACAGAGTCAAAAAACCATTGAAGTGCAAAAATCTTAGTGCAAAATCTTACCCACTTCAAAGCCCAAAGCCCATTAAAATAATGAAAGAGAGGCAGCATGGTACAGTGGATAGTGAGTTATAATTTTAAAATCAAAAGACTTGAGTTTAAGTTTTGTCTCTGAAACAAAAAGAATGTGATCCTAGGGCAGTTCTTCACCCTCCCAGTGGTTAGGTAACTCTAAATTACACAGAACAAGGACCTGCATGCTTTATGATGGAAAGGAGTTTCTTCATGGGTTGCTATCTGTTCTAATGAAATTGTAGTTTAATCCCTCCAAAATCCACCAGCAATAATTGATCATATATAAAATTATAGTATATTCAGTCAATGGAATATTATTGTACCATAAGATATAATGAATATAGAGAATTAAGAGAAGCATGAGACTATATGAGCTGGTGGAGATGAAGTGAGCTAGAACAAGAGAATTCTATTTGTACACAGTAATATAAAGAAACCTTCAAAAATTCAGATCAACCCAGTGAAAAATCTTGATGCCCTAGAACTAAATGACAAAAAAGTATTTATCTTCTTTTGGTAGAGAGGAGGGGGAAAGAATATGGGTACAGAATGAGGCACATACGGTTTTGGACATGGTAAATTTGTTTTGGTATACCGTATTTCTCTCACAAAGAGAAATTTCTTTGGGGGAATGGTTATTGGGAAATAAAGAGTATAAACAATTAAAAAAAGATGTTCATAATAATGACTCTCACTGTGAAAAAATAATTATATTCAGTAGGTTTTTATAAGAAGATAAGGAATTAGTTCATTATGGTAATGGGATACTGTTTATTGTTTATAATGTGTATGGTTGGATAAACTGCATTTTTCCCCCACTTATTTTTTTTATTTCCCCTAAAAATCTTTGTTACAAAGAAAATTCACTGGATCAGGGACAGAAAGGAATCTATTTGGAAATGGAAGTGGTGTAAAAAGAAAAGGCAATAAAAATCAAATAAATGGGAGGAAGAGTCAGAAAAGTATGATAGATATTTTAGAAAGATTTTCATCCAAAGTGGTAAAAAAATTTAATTTCAGTTTTTTAAGGGTATATATGCCTTCACCTGTGTAGAAAACTGTCATTAAGAAAGAATTTGAGATTCCAGATAGCTAAGGGTTTACTGAATCTTATTTTTACTTCTCAAAGTAAGTACAGAATACTTCTTGGTTTTGATTTAAATGTGCTAAATAACTAAACTGCATTCCCCTAGAACTTTCAGGCTGTGTAGAAATCAGAAAGTATGAATCTTATTTGGGAAGAAAATATTAGTTAGAAAGTATTTAAAGTTGCATTGGCAATGCAAAGTTATATATATATATATTATCTTAGTTAAACTCTAGAGAGATCCTTCCTAGTCCTTGCTCTAGTTCTGGCTTTGTGACTTTGGGCAAGGTTTATATTTGTAAAACAAATTTCCTCTGAGTTCATTGTTTCTCATTTTCTCATCTGCATAATGGAGAAAATAAATCTTTGTCCCTTGCTGGCATCCTCCAAATCATGATGATACAATATATTAGACTTTCAACAAAAATAAAGGCTCTGTAACTCTTTGGAAGGGAAATTCTGTGCATTTTTGAGGCTTTATTAATAATAATGTATTAAAATTTTTTAATAGTATTATATTCCTATAGGCACTTGAGAAAACTTTATTTTGTAATAACAATGTGCATTCTAGTTGTTAATAAAAAAAAAACTCTTAAGTCCTTGAGTCATTTTTTGGATCGGATATTCTGATTAACTTAATGTCCTTTGGCCTTCCTCCCCTGTAAGTCTCCTCCCCTCCTCAATGTCCATTATTTATCAATTTAATAACCAACAAACATTGATTATAGTGCATCTACTTGGTGGTCAATAGAGTAGTCAATGTTGTAGCACTTAGGAGACAGTTCTGCAAGATTTCTAAGCAGTGAAGTTATATAACATTTAATACAAACTAGCAAACATTCCTAAGAAATTTTGTAGTCTTTCAAACTTTAAATAAGAAAAAAAATCAAAGTAACTTTTGATGTTACAGTATTTCAGAAAGATTAACTTGCTATACCTCTTACTTGATATGTCTTAGTATCTGGTAGAATGTAAGAGTCTCAAGGATAGGGACTGCTTCATTTTTGCTTGGTGGATTCTCTGCTGGGCCACATCAAGAAGACTGCTCTCCTTGCCATCTGTATCCTGAGAAAGTGGAGTTTGAACAAAGACCAAAGGCTTTACTTTTAATTTTTAAAAAATGCTATCTTACTATGTAATTCTGCTATATCTCATACTTTATATTTCTTCCTTAAGGATATGTTTTCTCTCTCATCACATTCAACTTAGATCAATGTATACCATGGAAACAATTTAAGGACTAACAGATTACCTTCTGTGGGGGGGGGAAGCAAGATTTGGGGAAAAAATTGTAAAATTCAAAATAAATAAAATATTTTTAAAAAATAAAGTAAATGGAAAAAAAAGAAGATTGCTCTCTAAGGCTAAGATTTTCACCAGACTCTAGCTACCAGTACATTCTGCTATGAATTCCAATTGCTGGTCTTCTGGTGGTTCTTTCGACCTTTCATTTCTTTCTGATACTCATTCATCTAAGATCAGGGAAGAATAAATTTAACCTAAATGGAAGAACAGCAATACCAAGTGTTCTGGTTTCATGGTAACTAGGTGAGAGAGAGGGACCAAGAACCTTTTTTCTACCTAATGTCTAGGCTTCTTTCTCTTCATTTAAAAATCCTAAGGGAAGAGAAAGTTCTTCTGTATTTGGGACCTTTCGTGTATCCACTGGCAGTCAGCTAGGTTTTTTGGTTATTCCACAATAAACTGAAACATTCAGAGCACCTTTACATACTCTAAATCAGGAAGGGAAAAAAATTGTGATCTCTACACCAAACATTTCTGAAAGCAGGTTTACTAAGCCTCCAAGTGGATTGATATCAGGCAGACTATACTATGTGTACTCTAAGAATTGTTCCTTCCAGGCCAGTCCTTCCTCAGACCCCTGCAATTATACTATTATTTATAGTATACACCCTTCTTGGGTGTGATGGATGTTAATGTATTATACTTGCAAATATTTTGCTTAGGATTTTTGCACGTATATTCATTAATGTAGCCACTGAAGATCCAGTCTGATACCTCATTGTGACTTTAAAAAAATATCCCAGAATATCAAAAGGAAATGTTATTACAAAAGGAAGAGACCCTGCATAAAAACAGATGCACTGAGAGTGATGTTGGTTTTCATGAAAGAATCTAAAAAGAATGGGAATGTCCTAGTGTCAGGGCTTATCGGATCAAACACTTAGAACTAGAATAAAGACCTTATTCAGGGATGTCATTTGGATATTTATATCATCATTCCTGGGTTATATCTGGCCAAAAATTTAATTAATTTACCCCTAAAAAGCTACTAGATTTATTGAATTTATACTTCTACCTCTGGTTGCCTTGGCAAGGCTATGCTACCAGCAATGCTACCCGCCAGTTCCCTTTCCCTGTTATAGGTCATCAACTTTAAATTTCCTCATTTCAAAGAGAAAAAAAAAATCTATGGATGAAAGGTTAAGTGACTTACCCAAAGTCACATAGATAAGACATCTTGAGACAGGGTTTGAATACATGTCTACTGATTTCAAGACTTCCCCTCTGTCTGTCACCTCATTTTGTCACTTCTTTTTAAAATTTGATATATTTAGCATTTTATTTTTCCCCAATCACATGCAAAAACAATTTTTAACATTTGATTTTTAAAACTTTGAGTACCAAATTTGCTCCCACTGAATCAGCACACAGATGCCAAAGACAACTTGGAAGATCAACAGGAAAGGTCTATCATACTTGGATGAGAATGGGGCACAGTTCAACAGAACAGAGCAGCCCTGCCCAGCAAATAAGGAGCACTTAGGAGGCATTGAATCAGCATCAGACAGTGTCAGTAGCTCCTGCCAGAGCTACCCACGGATGGTAAGGGAATCAAATAATAGGCCAAATTCTCTTGTCCTTCCTCCTTACCTCTCTCTCTCCCCATATTGAGATGGCAAGCAATTTGATATAGTTTATACATGTGTTTGTCATACAAAACATCTTCATAATAGACATGTAGAAGAAGATGGAGATCAAAAAAAAACCTCAAGAAAAATAAAGTAAAAAAGTATGCTTCAATCTGGATTCAGACACCAATAGTTGTTTCTCTGGGATGGACAGCATTTTTATTTTTTTGCAAGGCAACGGGGTTAAGTGGCTTGCCCAAGGCCACACAGCTAGGTAATTATTAAGTGTCTGAGACTGGATTTGAACCCAGGTACTCCTGACTCCAGGGCCGGTGCTTTATCCACTGCGCCACCTAGCCACCCCAACGTTTTTCATTATAAGTCCTTCAGAGTTGTCTTGGATTGCTCTATTGCTGAGAAAAGCTAAATCTTTCCTGGATGATTAATTATAATATTGCTGTGTACTTTGTATACAGAACATTTTACTTTATATCAACTCATGTGAATCTTTCCAAGTTTTTCTTTTTTTATTAAAGATTTTGTTTGAGTTTTACAATTTTTCCCCAATCTTACTTCCTTCCCTCCACCCCCCCCCCCACAGAAGGCAATTTGCCAGTCTTTACATTGTTTCCATGGTATACATTGATCCAAATTGAATGTGATAAGAGAGAAATCATATCCTTAAGGAAGAAGCATAAAAGTGCAAGAGATAGCAATATCAGACAATAAGATATCATTTACCCCCCTAAATTAAAGGTAATAGTCCTTTCCCCAAGTTTTTCTAAGAGCATCCTGCTCATTACTTCGTACACCACAATAGTACTCCATCAAAATCACATACCACAACTTATTCAGTCATTCCTCAATTGATAGGCATCTCTTCAATTTTCAATTCTTTGCCTTGAGAAAAGAGCTGCTATAAATATTCGTGGACAAATAGGTCCTCGCCCCTGTTTTTAAATTTTCTTTTTAGATTCAGACCTAGTAGTGGTATTGCTACATCAAAAGGCATACATTATTTCATAGTCCTTTGGATATAGTTCCAACTACTCCACAGAATGGTTAAACCAGTTCCTAACTCTAAGAACCATGCACTAATATCTCATTTTCTCCAAATTTCCTCCAACACTTGTCATCAGTCAATTTAATAGGTATGAGGTAGTACTTCAGAATTGTTTCAATTTGCATTTCTCCAATCATTAGGGAGTTAGAACAATATTTCAGATGGCGATAGATAATATCAATTACTTCATCTGAAAACTGTTTATATCTTTTGATCATTCATCAACTGGGGAATGGCTCCATTTTTTTCCTGAGTGACAATTTGGTTTATTTTATATTTTTACAATAATCTTGTTGTGAGAGTAAACATAAACTCCCCTCCCCCCAAAATACAGAGAAATCTCAAGAATAGTGAGAGAGGGAAAAAATGTACTTTAGTCTGATTTCAGATTCCAATGGCTCTGTCTCTGGGATGAGTTGTTTTCCTTAACATAAGTCCACCAGAGAAGTTGATTCAATATCCTTTCAATATCACAATTACTAGCTGTATTTCCCTCATCTCTATTCCTCCCCACTCTCATTTATTCTACTTTCTCCCTTTTCACCCTGTCCCTGCTCAGAAGTGTATTGTATCTGAGTACCCTCTCTCATGATTTTTCCTCTCTTCTATCACCTACTTCCTCCTCTCCTCCCCCTAATCCCCTGTATCCCATCCCTTTCCTCTCATTTTTCTCTAGGGTAAGATAGATTTTCTATACCCTGTTAAGTGTGTATGTTATTTCCCCTCTGAGCCATTTCTGATGAGAATGAAGGCTCACTCATTCCCCCTAACCTTCACCCATTCCACTCCATTGCACTAGCTTTTTCTTGACTCTTTGGCCCCCTCTTCCTCTTCTTTCCCTTCCTCCCAGTACTTTCCTTTATCACCCATCGACTCTATCTCTTTACTATATTATATCATTACATTCAACTCCCTCCTGTGCCTTATCTATATATGTTCCTTCTAACTGTTGTTCTAAATGAGGTTCTTATTAATTATCAATATCTTCTTCCCATGCAGGAATATACACAGTTCAATATCATTAAGTTCCTCATAATAGTTCCTCCTTGTTCACCCCCTCTATGCTTCACCTGAGTCCTGTACTTGGAGATCAAACTTTCTGTTCAACTCTGGTTGTTTCAATAGGAAAGTTTGAAAGTCCCCTGTTTCATTGAAAAATCCATCTTTTCCCCTGAAAGAGGATGCTCAGTTTTGCTGGGTAGTTGATCCTCGGTTGAAATCCATGTTCTTTTGCCTTCCAGAATATCATATTCCAAGCCCTGCAAGTCCTTAATGTAGATGCTGCCAAATCCTGTGTAATCCTGACTATAGAGCCACAGTAGTTGAATTGTTTGTTTCTGGAAGCTTTTAGTATTTTTCTCTTTGATTTGGGAGTTTTGGAAGTCAGCTATAACATTCTTGGGACTGATTTACCACACTTTCAAGGATTTGAGGGGTTTTTGGGACACCCCACAGGGACCTTAATTCCTACAAGGTCTTATGAGAGGCTCTGACTGCTCTCTTGCCTGTGCTCTGGTGGATGACCACAGGTCCCCGCCTCTGCCCTGGAACTGTGAGGAGAGTCCCTGCTTGGTTATGGTGGTATGGTGGCCCAGACCGCAACCTGAATCTGAGTGTGGGCAAACAATAGAGTCCTGTCCCAGGGAGAGCAGAGAGACCTCCTGACTCCAAGGCCGGTGCTCTACCCACTGCACCACCTAGCCACCCCCATGCCCACTTCTTTTTTTGTTTTGTTTTTAGGTTTTTTGCAAGGCAAATGGGGTTAAAGTGGCTTGCCCAAGGCCACACAGCTAGGTAATTATTAAATGTCTGAGACTGGACTTGAACCCATGTCCTCCCAACTCTGAGGCCAGTGCTTTATCTACTGTGCCACCTAGCCACCCCTCGTGCCCACTTCTTGTGAAGAGTAAATAAATTCCATTTTGTTCTCCAGTCCAGGTCTTCTGATTATTCTGCTTAAGGAGGATCAGAAGTGTAACACAGGGTTCTGATCCTACACTCCTGTCACCATAGTAACATTTTATGATCAGATTTTCTTTTCTTTTGTTTGCTCATTTTCCCAACCTAATACTTGACTTTTAATTCTTTCTTAAAGTAGGATTCTGCTTTCAGTTTGGAAGGTGTACTGTCCCAAGTTTCAGGGGTTTTGGGTAGCTGTTTTCAGAGATACTGAAAGAGACCTATAAGTTTTCAGTTCGGGAGAGGTGGTTTGAATGACTACAAATACTGACTTCTGCTCTGGAAGTGTGAGGAGGGCTCCTGCTCCATTGTGGCTCTGCTCCTTCTCACCCTGGGACTGCTAACCATGGCTGTGATACAGATCTGAGTAGGGACAAAACAGCAGAGTCCTGTCTCAGTGCTAGCAAATAGATCCCTGTAAAGTTCTTCCGATCAGTTGTTCAATTTCCTTATGATCTGTAGCTGAGAGTTCTGATTCAGTACCTCCCAAAGTCTGTTTCTGGTTTGCTGGGGCTGGGGCTTTGCTGGTGTGGCCTGAGCTGGACAGGTTTCACTCTCACCTAGGTGAGACAGACTTTTCCTGCTGACCTTCTAAATTGTCTTAGGCTAGAAAATTGTTTGATCTTTTTGTGGGTTTTGCCCCACTAGAATTTATTTAGAGTCATTATTTAAAGGCATTTGGAGGGAGAGTTCAGATAAGCTCCTGCCTTTACTCTATGTCAAAGTATAGTAATTACTATTTTTTTTTTTTGGCAAGGAAAATGGGATTAAGTGGCTTGCCCAAGGCCACAGAGTTAGGTAATTATTAAGTGTGAGATCGGATTTCAACCCAGGTACTCCTGACTCCAGGGCCGGTGCTTTATCCACTGTGCCACCTAGCCACCCCAAGAGGGCAATCTTGAAATCTAAATTCTGTTTTGATTATAATGACTTTTGCAGCTGGTAAGTCAATTAGTATGTTATCTCTCATTATCTTGTTCGTGGTGTTATGAACTATATCAAGCAAACAAAAACCATTCCTAAATGAAATAGAATCCGATATCCCTTCTGTCTTTTCTTATTTATCTTTAGCCAAGTGTGCTGTCATTCATTCATCCTAAGTTTGTAGATTTCTACAATAAATTTTAAGATATGGTTCTAATCTGCCAACCCTGTTACCTGATCAGTGTCTTTTGAAATGGGATGAAAAGATGGATAGGCTGGCACAATTCACCAATGCTCAACAAATAGTGCAAAATCATTGCTGGCACTCTTTCTTTAACTAGAAGGTGGATATGAAGGAAGTAGAGGTATGGCAGAACTAGTTACAACTGACTTTCAAGAGTCAATAAACATTTTTGTACCATGGAAATCAGCAAATATCAGGGTTTGATTTATTATTGTCTAGGTTTAAGAAAATGAAATTGATAGTAATACTGCTTAAACTTATATATGTCTTGCATACATTTCTTTTGTTTTTTAGAAAGTTTTTTGTTAAATATTTATTGGGTATCATTGAGGGTAGGGGGAGGAAGGGTGACTTTATTAAACATCCTTCCCAGTTGCAACCAGCAAACTACATTTCTATCAAAGCTGTACTTGGATTTGTGGCCTTTTTTGTTATACCACCAGCTGCTTAGTAGACATTCTTTTTTTTTTTTTTTTTTTTTTTGCAAGGCAGTGGGGTTAAGTGGCTTGCCCAAGGCCACACAGCTAAGTAATTATTAAATGTCTGAGGCCGGATTTGAACTCAGGTACTCCTGACTCCAGGGCTGGTGCTCTTCCTTTTTTTTTTTTTTTTAAAGATATTTTGTTTTTCCAACTACAACAGTATTTTTTAATCAAGGGGCAAGGTTTTGAGTTTTACATTTCTCTCCCTCCCCTCCCCCCCAACAGAAAGCAATCTGATATAGGCCCTACATTTATAACTACGTTAAACACAGATCTATATTGATCATGATGTGAGAGAAGAATCAGATCCAAATGGAAGAAAACATTAGAGAAAAATGACATAATGGCTAAGACAACTTTAAAAAACTGAAGATAATAAGCTTTAGTCTTCATTTTAACTCCAGTTTGTTCTCTGGATATAGATGGCATTTTCTATCCACTTAAAATTCTTTGATTACCTTTATTGCTGAAATGAACAAGTCCATCATGGTTGATCATCACCCCATGTTGCTGTTAGTTATAATGTTCTTCTGGTCCTCCAGCAGACATTACTAATTAGATGACCCATAGACATTTTAAACTTAACACATCTGAACCAGAATTCATATTCTTTACCCTTCCATCCCTTCTGATTCTGTTTCTGCTGAGGATACCACTTTCCCAGTTGGAATCCTTTGGGGCCTCTTCTCATTCCTGTTGTGAAGTTTTATTGATTCTACCTCAACAGTATAAACGGGGCACTTTCTAGGACAGTGGGGATGGGAGCCCTTCCAAGCAGCAGGCTGATGTCTCTGAGTATGCAGAATAGTTACAGGAGGAAGTCCATGCCTGATGGTTCCTGTGACTTGTGTGTTCATTTATTGTGTAAATCTTGTGGTCCTTATTCAGGAGGATGGGAAGGTACTCATATTCATAGTCAAGGCATCAGCATACAGAGGTTAGACTGATTCACATCTCCTCTCTGTAGGGCTAAGCCCATGAGTTCTAGATGATGATTTATCCTGGGAGTCCTGGATTTCTGTAAAATCTCAAAACTTCTAAACCCCTAAACAGTGGCTACTATGTTTTTCTCTTACTGATGCAGTTTCAGTCTTTGTTCAGCTCCTCTCTGCTTCTTTACTGAAATTTTGCAATGGTCTCCTTAGTATTAAGCCACTCCACTTAGCCAGATTTTTATCCCTAAAGCCAGGTCTGATCACATCATTCATTCCCTCCCTCAGATTGTTGTTATCTCCCAAATCTTTCATGGATAGAAGCAAACTTCTTGAGGGCTTTGAAGCCCTTCAAGACCTGACTCTGCCTTATGTTTCTAGGCTGATGGTTACAGAACTCTCCTTCACAAACTCTATGTTTCACCTAACTAGACTATCCTACTTGTTCTGTAAACATAACCTTGCCTCTTCCTTCTCCATATGGTCTCTGCCTAAGATTGTCTCCTGTGTTTGAAGTGCACACCATCTTTACTAGAATGGATGAATTTTAAAGTTTAACTTTAAATATCTGAAAAGTGTTGAAACATTAGCTTCTTTACACTGGTGAACAAAAAAATGTCACTTTTGGGTTTGCAATAAAAATAAAGTAAAATTCCCTGGATTCCTGCCCTAATCAAGTCTACTGCATAGTCTCTGTCTGAATGTCTGAAATACACTCCCATCTTAGCTTGGGCTCAGAAAATCAGCTTAGGTGCTCCTACAGGAAACCTTTCCTGAGCTCCTTGGTAGAACATAAGCTTCTTGATGGCAGGGTTGGCTTGGTATTTTGCAGGTACTCAATAATTTCAAATTGAAGTAAAAATAAAATATACACCATCAAAACAAATACAAAGTTAGCTTTGAAAAAAAATCTCTTTACTTCACCATCAGTACATGTCTTTATTTATCTAAGGCAATGAGGTTAAATGACTTGCCCAAGGTCACACAGCTACATAATTATTAACTGGTCACATTTGAACTCAGGTTTTCCTGACTCCAGGGCCAGTGCTCTACCTAGCTGCCCCATCAGTACATTTTTAATAAGATACAGTTACACCTCAAAACATAAACTTCCTAATGTTATCTCTCCTCATACAAACACACAGACACAGATGAAACTGCAAAATAAAACAGTTCTGTACAGTACGTTAAAGGTAACATGATTCTCAAGAAAGAGAATTAAATTTGGAGTGTCCACTGTATTTCCAATGCACTTTACAAACTCCAGGTTACAGTGCTCATGAGCAAGAAAGGGATCCACAAATGTAAATCTTTTGCACAATGTCAGAAAAATAAGTGCAATTTAAATGAAGAGAAAATTATTCTGTTTCATTAGTACACAACCTAGTAAGTGAACAATACTGCTGCTAATGAGGGTCTGTAATGTTGCACTGAATATCTGTACATTTACTTGACATTCAGCAATATTTATTAATATATAAAGTTTCCAATCCAGGTTTTTGAAGCATGTAGCTTGAATATCTGGACACTGTCTGGCATTTTAAAAACACTGTTAGCTTTTCTTTTGTTGAGTCTAATGTGACTGGGCAATGCTAGAACAATAGTCTAGGATGTCCTGAATGGTGAATTCCATTGTAACACCAGATCCAGGATAGCATCGTGCTATCAAACCCTCAAAGTGCTTGTATTGGCGTATAAATTCATCTTGCATGGAGTGCCACACCACCTAGTATAAAAGATGGAGACAAAACACAAAATTGTGACAATAAATAAAAAAATATTGTGAGGTCAAATAAAATTACATATGGACATTCTACCTCCATCACTCTACCTTCACTGTAGATTCATCAACTGTAAGATGGGGATAATAACAGCATCTCCCTCCCAGGGATGTAGTGAGGATCAACTGAGATGATAATTGTAAAGTGCTGATAATTTCTTTTCTCTTCTATTACAATTTTTTTCTTATAATTAAGAAAACAGTTTTATTTAACTGTTGAAAACCAATTGAGAAAATAGCCAATCCTGATCTTCTAAAGATCATGGGTAATCCAGGGTCAATGAAAACACTGCATAATTTTCCAAACACAATATGGCTTGGACTCTTTCTCCTACTAAATTGAGGTCCCACATCAAAATGTATCTGCAGTACTAACACAACTGAGCTCAATAGGATGTTGGCTCAATTAAATATTATAACCTAATCAATAAACACTTCTTATCTACTTTTGTTCTTCCAGTGTGTATGTCTAAGCAGATATTTTTTAGATTATTGAACATTTTACTCAGAAGGCTTTGTATTAATTGCATCAATTTTTGTTTTATGATGCATTTGTGAATAGGAGAAAACTTCACTGATGGAGGAACCCTCAATTTGTACTATGCACAGAAAATACTTATTTTCATAACCTGGGTGAACAGACTAAATGAGTATGTTTCCTTGTGTTAAACTTTAATTCTGCTATTAAGAGTGGTCATTTTGTATGTCAGTGAAAGAAACTGAACTTTAGAGACCTTTTTTGAATCAAGTTTACCTGTAGCAGTTTCATTTTTTTAACCTAACTTTTAAAAAAAACCAATAAGAAACAGATATAAGTGGGAACTTATGTTTTCTATATTTCTCAGTTGTGTGATATATAGTCTCCTCTAGAAATAATTTGTGAATGCTTATATTATTTTAACTTTCATCAAGGAGATACCCGGTGCCCAGAAAGGTCATTATTTCAAATGTTTTGTAGATTGGAGAAAAGATTCAAGTGCTTGTTACTTAACTTTAAGTAATTTATTAGTTACTTAAAATATATTGTATGTCTGTATGTGCATGCACACAACACATATACACATATACATACACCTTATGTTGTCTTTATTATCTTGGAATCTTTGTAATATCTTTAAGGAGAATATGTATATAGTTCTAAATTATATTATCTGAACCAAAATCACTTCTGTAAATAGTCAGGGGTCCAATCATTTTTCCTGACCATTTTCTTATGTACTATTAGTAATTTTTTAATATATTACATTGGGTACTGAGGTAGAAGACATTTAATGTTCTATTGGCAGATCTATTTCATTTCATATCGATTGTTCTACTCCCAATTTCATCTACAAATGTTCTCAAGACGATTTGGCTTAGCAAATTCACCTGAGGTGAATCTGCAGGAAGAGATTTTTTTAAATAACATTTTTTATGGTTAACTAAAATTAATCACAGTGCAAACTCTCTACATCTTTCAATTAACTCGGTGAAAAAGTAAAGTTGTGTTTTTCTGTGGAATCTTGTTTATCTGTCTATTCCCTTCTAATACCCTCACTGAGGATGTCCATTGTGTATATGTAGATTAGCTTCATAAAAATTTAGATAAATAGTAGATATACAGGTTGGCAGCTCAGGATATCACCTCAGGATAATTTTGACCTTGATTGTCTTTCACTATTTCACGAGACAAATGATGCTTTGAGCTTGTACTCTAAATGAATGATAGATTAGGACTGTTTTTATAAATATACACATTGTTTTTATACATACACACACACATATACTGATTTTGACTCTGCTTCAATTAATTAATGATCTGGTCACACAAAATTAATTCTGAAATATCTTCCAGCTTGATAATTACTTGCTTCATGTTCTATTAACATATAGGCAAGTTTATTGTTTGAGATAGGGTTTGGTACTTGCCATGTCTAGAGTGTGTTTTTTAGTTTATTCTTTTTCAAGTAACAAATTTTTTAAAAATTAATCTGCCTTTCCAAGTACCTCCTTCCTCCACAGTAAAATTGTTTTAGAAATTCATCCAAAAAAACCAAATTCCCCAATACATACATATGAACATATAAACACACATACATCTAAATATCTGTCTACAAAGAGAACTTTTTTTGCATTAACCAGATAAAAAAAACACTGAACTTTATCTACATATATGATACCCTCACTACTAAAAAACTCCTTTTCCAAATAAGAAAAATATTCAGAAACTTAAAGAAGTCTAATAACATATTCTATCATTCATATCTGCCTAGAAGTGAGTAGAGCATTTCAGCTTCACTCTTTTGAACTTGGGTTTTATCACTAAGTTGATGATAATTCTAGTGTCTTTCAAAATTGTTTTTGCCTATATTATTATAAACACATTGCTTTTCTTCATGAGACTACCAGAGAATAGAGAGGAAAACAATATTGTGCAGAACAAGTTTTTAACTGTCAGAGTTGACTGAAAGGCATAGAGAATTTAGACTGTGATCTTTTTGTAAACCATTGTTTGAGTATATGTATTATATAAACGCAATAAACATAACTGATGCATCAATTAGTTGGCAACTATTGATGCTTTCTCAGTTGCTTTGTTTTGGCAATGAGTTGTGAATATAAGCATGAATATATATGTGTACAGACACACACACACACACACATATACAAACACAACATTTTTTTTCTTTCTCTCTTACATACATCCACACTTACCTCTTCATCCCCTCTCCCCCCTCTATATTGCCCTCCAATTCTCTATCATGGTCTGGACAAGTAGATATTCTCATCTTCTTTGCAGGAAGAGGTTTTTTAAAATAACATTTTTTATGGTTAACTAAAATTAATCACAGTGCAAACTCTCTACATCTTTCAATTAACTCGGTGAAAAAGTAAAGTTGTGTTTTTCTGTGGAATCTTGTTTATCTGGCTATTCCCTTCTAATACCCTCACTGAGGATGTCCGTTGTGTATATGTAGATTAGCTTCATAAAAGTTTAGATAAATAGTAAAGTAGATATACAGGTTGGCAGATACTGATGTTCTTTCAGTTGCCTTATTTTGCTAATAAGAAGTTATGAAATTTTTTATGCCTTTGGCATCTTCTTTTTTATATATTTATATTTCCAAAATAAAATCAACAAAGTAGCTCCATAACAGAGCTATATCAAATATGTTACAGAGCAACTGTTATTGTCATGGTGTAATAGCATTATCTTTCCACTGCAACTGGTATAAAATTTTAAAAAATATATTTTCACTATATTATAACTTAAAAATGATTAAAAATTTAGAAAAGAAAAGATGAATAAGAAAAACTTTGGAGCGGCTAGGTGGCGTAGTGGATAAAGCACCGGCCCTGGAGTCAGGAGTACCTGGGTTCAAATCCGGCCTCAGACACTTAATAATTACCTAGCTGGGTGGCCATGGGCAAGCCACTTAACCCCATTTGCCTTGCAAAAACCTAAAAGAACAAAACCAAAAAAAACCCTTTGAAAGATTTAAGAAATATATTGTCAGACAAAATTTTACCACCGTGGATCATTTCTCTGTGTGAAAAAAACTTTAAACCTTTCAAATATAAAGTGCTTATATATATTACTTATGGTATAGAAGTTAAATAATCCAAACATAATACTGCATAACAGAGAAAGTAATGTAAAACTTTTAGACATATCTTCTTTTTCTTTTCTTTTTGTAGGTTTTTTTTTTTTTACAAGGCAAATGGGGTTAAGTGGCTTGCCCAAGGCCACCCAGCTAGGTAATTATTATGTATCTGAGGCCGAATTTGAACCCAGGTACTCCTGACTCCAGGGCCGGTGCTTTATCCACTACGCCACCTAGCCGCCCCTAGACACATTTTCTTAAGATTACTGCAAAAATATTGATTCAGAAATGTCTGACTTTAATTCATCCCTTCACTAACCTGGTCTGCAATTTTGGGAGCATTAAGTAATATTCCTGATCTTTTTCTTCTTTAAGCTGTCTGACTATGGAGAGACTCTGGTGGGGGAGATTTTTGTAAGTTTTGAATTATTTAATCAAAGGAATAAAAATCCATACCTGAAGCAAATTTTCTTCTTCACAAAGATGTTTATCAACTTTCTTGTAGAGATTATCTAGTCCCTTCTTCACTTCCTTTCCAGGATATTCTTTGATAACCTTACGAAGTTCTTGTTTATTAAATGCAAGTTGATAACTAACTTCTTCTTCCCTTATACCTTGTGCTACTCGAGCTTCAACACCCTCAAAGAAATGCTATAATGAAATTCAATCAGAAAATTAACTGACATAACCTGTTTTTCTTGTACCTTGTATTAAATTTCAACAACAGATAAAAAGTTCAATGATTTGTAATATTCCCTGTTGCAAGTTTTTAAGACAAAAAAAGTGACTTCCTAAGCACTATTACTAGTTGATTAAAAACTCAATAATTAATTAAACTCAACTATGGATAAAGATAGAAGGATATTTTTATAAGTACTGGTTTGCAAGTTCTCTAAAACTAACATATTCTTCTTTGACATGTACAGCTTGATCTTGATTATAAGTTACTGACTATATTCATTAAAGGAAAGAAAAAAAGAATGGATGGTATAGTTCTTCCTCATATACAATCACAGTCTTTGAACTTTTAGTTAAATATAAGTACAAAAGAAAGGTAATAATACCATTCCTTCATTAATATGCACAAGATTTAAAAACTTGTTTATAGCACTGCACATATATATTTATTTATGTTCTGAACCTCCCCCAAAACACTAAAAAGGTACTTACATTTAGTTTTTCAAGAGGTTGTCCTAAGGAATAGATAACATAAGACTGAAGATGGTCTGTGTACTTCTGTTTGGCTTCTTTTTTTTCAGCTTCTAGACATGAGATTTTCAAACGAGAAAGAGTTGCAAAAATATGGTGGAAATTCTCCATCATCACCACATCCCTGGGAGTCTTCTGGCTTTCATTTGCAACTTTTTCCACTAAAATAAGAATAAGAAGAGTTAAAAGAAAAATCAAAGGACATGAATCCTAAAAGACCTTTTGGATGGGAAAAAGACAAAAAAAACCACCAGAAAATGGAACTCTTGTGAATTCTATCCAGAGTGCATTTAGCAATGTCAAATTTTGATTACTTAGAAAGAATTGAGGATCAAGTTTATATGTCATGTGGAATCTTATTCTTTTTCTAATGCCTACTGGCCCTTCAACAAAAAACAAAAACTGGTTAGCAACTTCAGGAAAAGATGGAGATCTTCAGGAAAAGATGTAGAGATCAGGATGAAGCTTAATTTAAGTAAAATGTAAACACACATAATGCTAAAAGGGGCTAGTTTAAGCTGATGCATGCTTAGGATATTTAACAATCACAATCTGTCATCTACTTTTTAAAGATGCTCTTTTACCATTTCCATATATTTTCCAGATTAATTTAAAATTTTAAAAATTATATTAACATTATTTTGTATTATCTATACTTCCCATTGTGTTCTCCTCTCTCCCTTCCAGAAAGTAATCCTTTATAACAAAGCAGGAAAACAAAATCAATTAGTTCAAATATCAAAAAAACAACAACAACAAAAAAAACAACCTGAGACTACATGCACTGTTCCATACTCACAGTCCCCATTTCAGCAAAGAAGCAAGGGGAATGTCTTCTTTTATTTTTTGGGTCAAGTAATATTTTAATCACTTTGTGAAATTTCAAAATGATTTTTATAATGGTTACACCAATTTACAGCTTCACCAGGAGTGCTTAAGTGTATCTATCTTTCTACAATTCCTACAACATTGATTATTCTCATTTTTGTTATTTTTTTTTTTTTGCCAACTCTGAGGAGTGAGGAGAAAATTACTTTCTCTATTTCTCTTAGTGATCTGGAGTTGTTCTTTATATGGTTTCTAAAAATTTAATTTTATTTTGAGAATGAATAAAAGCATGGCTTTTATTTATATATATGTATACATATATATTGTATATTTCTTTCTAAAAATAAAGAACTTTGAGGACTTATACATAAAGTGTGTGTATATATTCTGTCGTAGCCTAAAATTAGAATCTAAGGGAATGTCTTTATGTTGAGGAAAAGTTAAACAAATTGTGGTATTGTGAATATAACTAAAAACCATTGCTCCATAAATAATGATAAAATGTTTTAGAGGAAACTTGGAAGATGTCTAGAAATTAATGTAGGGTGGGGTAAGAAGAATTAGAAGAATAGCTTATATAATAACATAGAAAAAACAATTTTGAAAGATTTTAGAACTCTGATCAACATAATGATAAACTAGGAGTCCAAAAGAATAAAGATGAAAATACCACTCACTTCCTACAAGAGAGGTGAACTTAAAATGAAGAAAAAGACATGTCCATAATGGGAATTTGTTTTTTGGATTATGCATGTAAGAATTGAGAGATTTCTTCTTTTTTCAAATTTGTTCAGATTTGGTAGGGGATAGAGAAGAATGGGATAGATTTAAAATTTTTTAAAAATAATTTTAATAATTTTTATATTCAATAATTTTATTTATTACATTTATAATTATTTATAATTATATATAATTTTAATAATTTTTAATAATTTAAAAAATTTTTTAAAGGATGAGAATGGAAGGAAGTTCAGAAGTAAACAGATAAGCAAGTAGTTTTGAAAGTAACATGGTGAATTCTATAACCTTAAAAAAAGCAAGTTATATGGAATAGAGATTTGCTGTTTTATATATCTCATTTTTTCCTGTTGTTCTGTGTAAATATTTAACTGCAGAATAAAAACAACTAAAATAAACACTCAAAGGCAAAAAGTAATTAAAAAAAATTAACAAGCATTTTTCTTCCCCTCTCACCTTTCCAGGTCCCCTAATAAAATGGTCTTCCATATTTCTGTTATTTGTGTATATATATATATATATATATATATATATATATATATATATATGTCAAATTGTAGACTCTTATATGAGATATTTACTATAAAGGTTTTTTTTTCAGTCAACTACTTTCTTTTTATTCTACTGATATTGTATTCCCACAAAAGCTTTTCAATTTCATGTAATCAAAATCATTTACCTTATTTTTCTAATTACCTCTACCTCTGGTTTGTTTGAAAATTCAGTTTCAAGGTCATAACTCCTGTTAAAACACACATGATTTATGTACATAATTTCTACACAAAACCATCAACATTCAAATTAATTATTGTAATATTAGATTTTTTTTTAGCTTTCCAGTTCCCCAGAAATTCTCATCGGAGTTCTTATCTTTAGGTTTATCACACCCTGGGTTATAGATGTCCATTATTCCTAACTGTGCTTTATCTAGCTTTTTCATAGAATTACTTTTCTATTTTTAAATCAGTGCACAATGTTTTGCTTTGCATTAATTCCATATATACTCTAAACAGAACAAGTATACTTATTATATGTATATATATATATATATATATACATATATACACACACACATATACATACACACACACACACACACACACACACACACACTGTATACTCTAAATAGAACAAGTAACTTTAGATTTTCACAGCTCAGCATTGCATATTGTGCCCATATGCCTTTGCCCAGGCTGTTCCTAGAACCCACTGTTCTCCTTGTTTTTATTTTGACAAAGACACAGACAGACAGACAGACAGACACACACACATTTTATTTTTCTCAATTACACGCGAAGATAGTTTTCAGCATTCATCCTTTGCAAGCCTTTGAGTATCACATTTTTCTACCATCTTCTCTTCCTTTCCCCTCCCCATGGCAGTGAACAATTTGATATAAGTTGTATATGTATGATTATGTTTAACATATTTCCATATTAGTCATGCTGTGATAGAATAATTAGAACTAAGGGGAAAAATCATGAGAAGGAAAAAAACCAACATAAAACAAGTTTTAAAAAGTGAACTTAGTATGTTTTGTTCTACATTCATACTCCAAAGTTTTTTCTCTATGCATAACAGAAGACTTAGTTTTCTTCAAGGTTCAATACAGTTATGATCACCTATTGAAATCTTTCCAGCTCTTAGTGTTCTCTCCCCTTCCTCAAATTACCATAGGTATCTGTCTCTCTAAATGTTGTGCCCTACTGTGGGATGTCAGCTCCTGAAGGTTTTTTGGTCTTGTCTTCATGTCCATGGCTTGGCATACAATTGCTTAAAAGTGGTTACTGAATGAAGAGCAGCCAAACTATAACTCACTGAAAAATTTTAAAAATATCCCTTATTAAGCATTGGCTGTGTGCTAGGAACTGAGAGGTCTCCCTTGAGGTCCACTGAAACAGTGCCTAGGTGTCACTATCTTTGCTCTTCTCTTCAATCTCCCTACTTCTTCTCAGGACACTGACATCTAGTCTTCACCATCATTCTTGACTTTCTCTCAACTCCTTCCCTCATCAGATCTTCCTAATGCTCAGGAGTGAAAGTATCACGACTCTACTCAACAAAGCAGAATTGCTCCCTGGTGCCTTCAACATCAGAGAGCAACTACTCTGCTTGGCTCATCTGGCAAAAATCTTTTCCAGAGTTGTGCACACCACAGTCACAGATTATACTGGCTGCCTCTCATTCTTTATACATAGAACCCCACTTCTTGCCCTGACTATCTGCTCTCTAGTTCAATCTTTCCTGAGATCTCCTGATAGCCAGAGCCTCTTATCTCATGCCTCCTCATCTATGCACAACAGACTACAGCAGGCACAGTTTTCACTTCTCTCTGTGTGGCAAGTGCTTAGCAAGGTGACCATACTTTACAGAGTCTTTATTAAATGCCCACTAATTGAAAGACCTCATGTAGTTAGGTGGTGCAGTGGATTGAGCACTGGCCTTGGAGTCAGGTGGACCTGAGTTCAAATCGAGCTTCAGACACTTTATAATTACCTAACTGTGTGACCTTGTACATGTCACTTTACTGCCTTGCAAAAACAAAAAAAGTACTCTTCAAAGACTACAGAAATTTTAGGGGCGGCTAGGTGGCATAGTGGATAAAGCACCTGCCCTGGAGTCAGGAGTACCTGGGTTTAAATCCACTCTCAGACACTTGGCCTTGGGCAAGCCACTTAACCCCACTTGCCTTGCAAAAACCTAAAAAAAAAAAAAAGACCTCATGTAGAAGGTAGTATCTGAGTTATGCCTTAAAGCTAGAAACTATACAGATTAGGAAAAGAGGGAGACAAAGAAGGAACCTATCCCACTCTCTGTGATAACCTTGTACCATAGGAGAGACTTGGAATGCTGTGTGTAGGAATGGCTGTTTGGAAAGAGCCTGGAGCTCAATTGTAAAGGGATTTAAATGTTAAACAGAGGAAGGTGTATTTTAATCCAGAGACAAATGAAAGCCACTGGAACTTCCTGAGTAGGGAAATAATATAATCAGACCTGGGATTAAAAAGATCAATTTGGAAACTGTGTGGAGAAAGAGCTGAAAATGAAGACCTCTTGGGACAGTACAGAGGGCTCAGATTAGTGTGGTGACTTGGTGAGGGGAAAGATATGAGCAATGATACAGAGACAGTACTGACAAGATTTGGTCACTGTCTAGATATGTGGGGTGACAAGAGTCAAGGTTGACTTTGAATGCTGGGAACCTGGATGACTAAGGATGATGAAACCCTAAACACAAATAAGGAAACTGGGAAGAAGGGAAGTTTTTAGAGGAAAGAAAATATATTCTGTTTTCACTATTATGAGTTTAAGATATTAAAATGTCCAATAGAAACTGGTCATGTAAGGCTGGAGCCAGAGCAGGCTAGACAGTGTTCTACTGGCTCAGGAGAGCCCACTTAAAATTTTGAAAGTGAGCACTGCAACTCTGAAATTGGCAAATGCTAAAAATCAGGGTTTGATTTAGTTTCCTTGGGTGTTTAGTCTTAATAAAGTGATGGAGAAAATATTAAGATTAACTTAAAAGTGTGTCATTCACACCTTTTTCTTCTTGGGAATCTGGTTGCTAAACATTTACTAGTACATCCCTGGGTTGGGGCTCAGGAGAGAGACTAGAAGTATATTTATAAATATCTATAGTCATCTGCTTAGATGTAATACATATATTTTATATAACATAATATTAATTAAAATTACATTGTATAATATACAGATAGATATGTCTTAATTATAATAATAATAAACCTATATAGGGATTATAATGTCAGTTTGGTTATATAAGAGAATATAGAAAGAAGGTAGCCCAGGACAGAACATGTTAGAGAATATGACACAGATGATGATTCAGCAAAGAAGTCAAATATAGGTAGGAAGAACCAAAAGAGATCAATGTGATGAAAATTTAGAAAGGAGAGAGCTTTTTTATTAAAGATATTTGAGTTTTACAATTTTCCCTCCAATCTTACTTTCCTCCCCCCCCACGGAAAGCAATCTGTCAGTCTACTTTGTTTCCATGTTGTGCATTGATCCAAATTGAGTGTGATGAGAGAGAGAGCATATCCTTAAGGAAGAGACAAGAAGTCTAAGAGATAACAAGATCAGACAATAAGATATCTGTGTTTTTTTTTTTAATTAAAGGGAATAGTCCTTGAACTTTGTTCAAACTCCACGGCTCTTTATCTGGATACAGATGGCACTCAAGAAAAGAGTTTCTAAGAAGAAGTTAACAGGGTGAGAAAATGAGGACTAAGGTCCTTGAATTTGGCAATGAGAAAGAAGACTGTATGTTGGGATAACCTGTTTTAACTCTTAACTTCTCTTTATTTCTCAAAGTCCCTCTATGATACAGCTATTTATTTATGGTATGTTTTGTAACCAACCATAAACAATTTCTTTTTAAGGCTTAGAGGTTTCAACAATTTATTTTAGGGAGAAATGAAGAAAATGTCATTTTCACTACAATAGATGTGGTATGGTTGTCTCATTCCAGCTACAGTTAATACCTTAAATTACAGAATCTTTAAACAGTAAAACAAATAACATAGGCCAGAACACTAATAATGTTAGCAAAATTCCCTATCTCAGGTCTACTATTTTGATAAGTTACCTCAAATTCTTCTAAAGTTACTCCCTGTGGTCTACAAAAATTTTAATTTTTGAATACAGATTAAAAATTACTCATATTAAATTAAAAAGTTTTTTGTATTAAAATACTATTATTTGAGGAGTTAACAAAAATTGCCACCATAATACATTATTTTTAGATTAGGAATGAAAGTGACACAGGTTCTTTAGTAGCATCTATATTTTAAGTTACTTAACTCTTGGTTTGACTTCAAAAAGGCATGAGCCCAAATATTAAGTTAATAACTTCTTCCCTAAGTTATTCTTACAGAAATTACCACTCTCTTTCCTCCAGGCCTTTATACTAAAGAAATCTTAATATATCAGTATCAAATATGCCTCAGCCTTTGACTTTCCCCTTTGCATCTGAATTTTAAAAAATTCTATAAATTATTATATACTTAAAGCATTGAGGAGTAAAAATAGGCTTGGTGAATATTAGTGACATTTTTCAATGGTCTCATTACTTTCAATTTTGATCTTTTTTTTTTCCTTTTCTGAAATTGCCTTAATTTTTTTTTCCATGTACAATCTCTGGTTAAATAAATAGCCACTTCTTTATGATACCAATTAATTCTGAAAAACAGCAGCTCTCATAGCATTTTTTTTTCTTAAAATAGTATTGTTTTCTATAGCTAATGCAGTTTAAAGGAAATCTTCTATAAATTTGTTTTCTTTTTTAAGATGCTGAACTCAGAGGAAAAGAAACATTTTATATTCAAGGTAAACCACAGAATAAGAACTAGGAAAAACAATTAAAAAAAAATATAACTAGCAACTCTATTGCCAGGAGGCAAGAACCAAAGAATGTGATTAATAGTTTCTTCGAATAAACTTTTTTAGGACAAATTCATTTGAGTTGGTAGACCCAGGGAAGAGCACCTCAGGACACAAGTTTCTTTTGAGGTGGAGAATCTGGGACATGGTATACTACTATACCATGGTATACTACTATCACAACAGCAAAGTGTCATGGTGGGCTGAGAGCAAGACTTGGGGTGGCTATTTTAAAGAGGTTGTATGGGAGTAAGGAAAAAATATCAGCAATTTCCTATTTTGACTTATTATTGCTAATCTGGGGTTAAGGAAGGAATACAAGTGCTATTAGTATTCTCTAAATTTTGGTTCACTGTGTACATCATTTCATTTGCCCCATCCTTGGAAACTCTGCCAGGAAATTTACTATTATACTGCAATTCTTGTGTTCATTTTTTAAAAAAAGCACCAGGATTGCTTGGTGGAAAATTATATGTAGTTTATAAATATTCAGATAAAAAGTTCACCTTTAGATTCTCTTATATGACCTAAATGTAAAATTATCACACAGATCTTATCTTTATCAGATTAATAGGACCTTCTCTTCAAAGAAAATGTTTTATATAAAAGGGAGAATACTGCCAAATGATTATGGTCTTCTGGATATGAAGATAAGAAATAAAGCACTGGAAATAGCAGCTCAGTCATTCTGATGATTGAAAAATTCAAATTTCTCCAAAGAGCAATAAACTGTGTATTCCCTTTGATCCAGCAATACCACCACTAGGGCTGTATCCCAAAGAGATCATAAAAAAGGAGAAAAAAACCCCTTTTAAAAAATATTAAAAAAATTTTTTTGGAGGGGTATTTTTGGTAATGCAATGAATGGGGTTAAGTGACTTGCCCAAGGTCACACAATTAGGTAATTATTAAGTGTTTGAAGTCATATTTGAACTCAGGTCCGCCTGACTCCAGGGCTGGTGCTCTATCCACTGTACCACCTAGCTGCCCCATAACCCCTTTTTCGTATGAAAAGTACAAAAATATTTATAGAGTTATTTTTGTAGTGGCAAAGAATTAGAAAATGAGATGTTCCTCAATTGGAGAATAGCTAAATAATTTATGGTATATGAATGTGATGGAATACTATTGTTCTCTAAGAAATCATGGGGGGGGTGGCTAGGTGATGCTGTGAATAGAGCACCAACCCTGAAGTAAGGAGTACCAGAGTTCAAATATGGCCTCAGACACTTAATAATTACTAGTTGTGTGGCCTTGGGCAAGCCACTTAACCCCATTGCCTTGCAAAAAAAAAAAAAATCTAAAAAAAATAGAAATCATGAGAGGGCAAGACTCTAGAAAAGCCTGAAAAGACTTCTATGAACTGATGCTGAGTGAAGTGAGCAGAACCATGAGAACATTGTACATATTAACAGCAACACTGTGAGATGATCAACTAAGATGGATGCAGCTCCTTTCAGCAGTTCAGAAATCAAGGACAATCTGAGAGACCTGTTATGGAAAATGCTATCCACATTCAGAGAAAAAAAACTATGAATTCTGAATGCAGAGCAAAGTATACTATGTTTACTTTTGAAAACTTCTTTTATGTTTTTCTTTTTCTTGGTTTTTAGTTCTGCTTCTTATTTTACAACATGACTAATTTGGAAATATGTTAAACATGACTGTAGATGTTTAAACTATATCAGAGTACTTGCTGTTATGAGGAGGGGAGAAGTTAGCGAGGAAAGATGAATGGTGAAAACTATCTTTGTATGTAATTAAAAAAATAAAATATTTTTAAAAAAAGAATCCAAATTTGTTTTTTTATTACTATATATTAGAATCAGGTTTGTTTCATTGTTCCTTAAAATCCCTGATAGCAAAAGTGTTCTATTCTTTTTCATTCCTTTAAATTTTCTAAAGCAATTTAAAAAACTCCCCAAACCCTCAACTAAAAACTAGTAACTCACTCTATGAAAATTTAACTTAAGCATCCAACTACAGAGTAGGAGTGAGAAGATAATAGACAATGACCTAAGACAATTGTATTAAATGCCACTAAAATGTACATAAGGATTGATATAGGCCACATAATGTTGAAAACGACATGTTAACATTATCTATATTCTACAGTATTCTTATTTATTTTGTTAAATATTTCCCAATTATATTTTAATCTAGTTCAGCTCCACTTGGGAATGTTGTTATTGAAGTAAGCCTTGAGTCTGAAAACTCTGATTGAATGCTCTGACAAGTAAGCACCCTTTTTGTTACCTGAGCTCCCTTAAAAGGCCTGGAAGAATTGTCAGTGCAATCAACCACATTCATTTCAGTTGTTTGCAGAAGCCTTCAGGTAACAAGAACAATAGAGGGAAATCTTCAGTAAAGCAAAACCCTCGTCTGTGTCTATGGATTGCCTGTGACTGTGTCTAACATGTTCTACCTAATATATAAAAAGTGGCTACTTAATAAATATTTGATTTCCTATCACTGAAAAAAGAGAATTCAAAATATAAATCAAAAGTTATCTTTAAATTATCACAAAATTAAGAAAAAAGATAAAAAGAGTGAAAAAAATCTGTTAAAACTTACCATTTACAAAGACTCCTCTTATAAGTTTTATGTAAGCTTTATCTAGATCTCCTCGACGTTCTGCATTCTTAAAGATTGATTCAGCAAGCCCTGCAAATTCTTCAAATTCAGCAACAAATGGAAGAATCCCCACTTTGCTCTTCTTTGAGATCTTTACTTCTTCCATCTGTCTTATTTGGTTACTCTAAAGACAGGCAGAAAGTAAGACAATGTAATACATTAATTATAAGAAACACAACAGATGACAACCAACTATTTTAAGTATAAGCAGAGATGGTAATACATCTTATTAAGTAGATATAAATAATCACAACAAAAATAATGAAAGAGTTCATTATTATGCCCTTAAAATAAGCTTCTTTTAAAAGTGAATTAACAAAATTTGTTAAAAGTTGTTAAAAAAGTATAGACTATCAATGAAATAATTATATGATTGTAATAATTTTTTGGTTCAAAGTTGTGGATGGAATGTATTTGTTTTCCTGTGCTCAGGGCTGTTAAATGGCATGTTCAAAATTTTTCTTCAAGCATTTTGGATTGTTAGGCCAATAGGAAATAAAGCTTTCCCAGGGTGGCTCTGATGTTACAAGATTCTTGTCCATTTCTGGCCTACTAATTTCTGTTGAGAAGAGAGGGAGAGAGACAGAAAAAGAGTCTTCATTTCAGATTTGAGAAATAATTTTATCTGATTTGTATCCATTACTTCTTTCTAAACTGATATAGAAATACTTTTTTTTTAATTCAGATAAAACAGAAATCTTCCCAACAGTACAAGCAGGCATTGCAGTCTTTAGAGTAGCAAGGTGAACTGGTAACACATATTTCTGAATGGGAATCAGAAGACCTGTGCTTACATGTCCTAGGTCTGCCATTTGTTGGTTCTAAGAATCATTTTGCAGAATACTGCTGGAATGCAATTCTAAATTTTTAAAGTAAAATTTTTAAGTACAAAAATAATTTTTATAATTCATACACTATACAAAAATGCAAATACTATTTTCATTAAAGATTATAATAAAAAATTAAGTGAGGATTTGGGTAGTGGATTACTAGTGAAAAAGGTACTATGAGAATTGTTCAGTTGTTCATATTGTCATTGGTAAATATTACCTTCTTATATGTACACATAATCAAGATTTGACAGAATATCTGAAATCAGAATTTCTTGATCCCATTTAGGTAGATTATCTTTGGAGATTTTAGATACCAAGATTATGGATTAGTCTTAATACACTCTAAAGTTATTAGAATTCTACACATTCAGGGTAGCTGGGTGTTGCAGTGTTTAGAGCACTGGCCCTGAAGTCAGGAGGACCTGAGTTCAAATCCAGCCTTAGAAACTTAATAATTACCTAGCTGTGTGACCATGGGCAAAGTCACTTAACCCCACAGCCTTGCAAAAACAAATTTAAAAAAATTCTATTCAATCAAGGCAGTTCTAAATCTTATTTTTTTTCCTCTAAGGAATAGAATAGTACTTAATAAAAAATAAAGCTCTTTGTGCTGACAAATACCTATGTAACAAAATCTCTAAGCACCTCTACAGACAAAAAATTCTCATATATCTAGTACTGACTGATGACTTCAGGGATTAAAGGATCTCTCCTCTTTCAATTTCAACATTAGAAACAAAACAACTCAACATACCAATTTCATACCTTTCCTCCAAGTCAAGGCATCCAAATCATAGTTTCAGTCATTTTGGGAGCAAAATTTACGTAACTACTCTGTGTGTGTGAGTGTGAGTGTGTGTGTGTGTGTGTGTGTTGATCTTAGTAGTTCAAAACAGCTGATATTTTTCTTTAATCTTACTTTTAGAGTTACAAAATGCTTCTCATATAAACTGTGAAGTAGATAGCAAAAATATCAATGTCTTTATGGATTTCTCTGACCATAGGACCCAGAATGGTTTAATTTTTCATTTTAGGTTAAACTATAGTCACTAACCTTGATCCTAAGGATATTACGATTTTTTTGCCAAGGGTTGAAGTAATCCCTGAAAAATCTACTTCTTGTCTTGTTTACTCCGATTCTACAACTGTAGCTCATGAACTTAGTGCCCTCAGCCTCAAAATATGGATTCAGTTCTATTAGTTTTCTTGCTTTAGACTTAATTCTGCCCATGCCCCCTGTTCATCATCTTTTTTTTTTTGGTTGGTTGGTTTAAACCTCATTCCTGGAATCATTTCTTTTTGGCCATATCAATTTTCTGTTTCTAAGTTAAATATGAATTTACAATTACCAAGAGCACCACAATCAACTCCCTGAAGCAGGGAGTACTTCTTTTTAGTTTAGGTTTTCTGAGCACAATAGTTTACACCTAGCAGGTACTCAATGTTTTTAAACTAAATTTAAGATCACTCATCCTAGGCAAACAGAAGTATGCTTAGAACACAAATATACCTGGAAAGGTTATTTATTATAGTGGGAAAGGCACTATTTTTGGAGACAGATTCAAATCTTGACTATGGGCAATTCCCTCAACCTCCAGGAATCTCAGTTTCTTCAAATGGAAAATAAGAGATTTAAACTACATGTGACTTTCTTAGCTCTAAATCCTATTAAACTATAAATATGTATTTGATGTTAATATAATTCATTCCCTCCCTTGTCCCTTGGGTAATAAAAGGCAGCTAGGTGATACAGGAGATATGAGTGTTGGGTCTGAAGACAGGAAGATCTGAGTTCAAATCTAGCCCTGAACACTTCCTAACTTTAGTTTCTTCATCTGTGAAATGGAAATAATAATAGCATTTCCCTCCAAGGGTGGTTCTGAGGATCTGAGGAGATAATATTAAAAAGTCTGTAGACAGTACCTGGCACATAGTAGGTACTATATAAATGTCTATTCCCTTCCCTTCCTTTCCCTTCCCTATAAGGTTGATGGGAAGTCCTGAATTGGCATAGATCCATTATTGACATGTAAGAGAAATAAATGAGGGGAATAAATCTTAATGGAGAGAGGTATGCAATTTAAAGTTATATTATGTTGGTAAAGGCAATTAACAAACACATTTTGTAAATTCTTTAAGCACTGAAATTTTATAAATCAATTCTTGATATATATATATGAAATGATTATCTAGTTTGTGAATGTAGGTAGGTCCCTTTTTTGGTTTTTGTGTTAGCCCATTTACCTTCTGGTTTTCCATATAGCGTTACTTCTAGACAGGCAAAAAAAAAGATGAGTTTTTATTTATTTGTTTGTTTATTTATTCATTTATTTATTTTGTTTTTGCAAGGCAAATGGGGTTAAGTGGCTTGCCCAAGGCCACATGGCTAGGTAATTAAGTGTCTGAGACCGAATTTGAACCAGGTACTACTGACTCCAGGGCTGGTGATTTATCCACTGCGCCACCTAGCTGCCCCCAAAAGATGAGTTTTTAAAGAATTAACTCTACTACTTCTTAGTATGAAGTCAATTTATTTAATAGTGTACTGACCAAAGCTGAAGTTGTCAGTCCAAAAAATAGCCATCAATTTCAAAAAATTTCACGTTATGTCTAGGTTTCTATTACTAAGGTTAATCAAGATGCTAAATAATCATGTAATTTTATTTACTCATTTTTAGAAAAAAATTATAATATTGATGCCCAAACACATACAGATTACATAAACTTTTTTTTTTTTTGGAAAAACATATCTAAAGATTGGGGGAAAATGCAGTTCCCACAACAACCTTAACATTGATCTTTTGTGTTTTCACCCTTTTAGGGAGATATGCAGCTCTTCAAGATATAGGTCAACTAACAATGTAAGCTTTCGTAGGTCTTATTAATCTGGAAGTTTTGAGTACAGGACAAGTAAAAGATTATTATGTGAGAACTATCCTAGCCAGGTTTGGAGAAGTCCTTCACTATAAAGTTGATTCCCTAGGCAGTTTTTTATTTTTGCAAGACAATGGAGTTAAAGTGACCTGCATAAGGTCACACAGCTAGGTAATTATTAAGTGTCTGAGGCTGCATTTTAACTCAGGTTCTTCTAACTCCAGTGCCAGTGTTCTTATCCACTCCATCACCTAGCTGCCCCCCTATGCATTTTTTAAATACCTGTTATAATCAGTTTAACAAACTGATGTATGAAATAACTAAAATTCTAATTCTAACTTCTGTGTTAATTCCTAAATTTGATAGTGGTCACTACTGCAACTCTTATTCTATTTTTTTTTAATTTAGAGGATGGTAAAGGGAAAATGGCCAGCCAGTTTCACTGTATATCCTTACCAACAATTTCAAAGCTTTGAAGAAAGGAAAAGAAGTTCCTCCTCTTGGCAGGATCTGAAATTATTTAGTCATTTATGATTACTTAAATTTAAGTAATAAGAAACTCACAATGCATTTGTCAAAATTCCTTTTTACAGTCACCAAAACATTTCCCAATGTGGTACTGAGAAAGGAAGCAGGATCCACATTTTGTGCAGTCCATACATGATGACTCATTTTGACTAGCATGTAGAGGGAGTTAAAGCTATCAATTTTGTCTCCTAATGCAATCAGATTGTTCAGTTCTGGCTCAATGCAGCGAAATATTTTAATCATCATTTGGCGAATCATATCTTTCCTGTTCAAAGAACAAACAAAGCATAGAAAATTTAGCACAGATTTCATATTAATTCTTCTCTAGCTCTATTAAGCTGTTGTCACATGAGTGAAAATTATTTTCACATAATACAAATAATAAATACTTTATCTTCCAGTTTTACAAATATTTTCTTGATTAAGAAAGAATTTTTGTCATTTATATTCTCTGAAAGTGTTATACAAATATGACTCTATGGAGTAATTGAATGCCTTTCAAAGGCTATCACTGATGGTGTGGCAAATTATGTCACAGTCAAAGACATCTTTGTTTTCCTGAAGTAAAAAACTATATAATACATCCAAATTTCATTTAAAACTTAAATAAGATACAAATTTCAAAATCTGAATTGAATTTCAGTCTATCTAAAAAATGTAAAAAACATTCTTAGTTCACTAGATACAAAAACAGGCATAAACTAGATTTGGCCTCCAGTCATAATTTGTTGACCAATGAAGTTCAGTTCTTATTTCCTATCCCAAGTTAAGAATTCAAGGGTTGAAGAAGTTGAGGCTATGCTATGCATGGAAACTTTCAATTCAACCAGTAATAAGCATAATAAAGTATTTGAGACCACTATCCTAATGATAAACCCAAATACAAGACTATGAGCACAATATTAATTTTAACTTCTTTTCACTACAGGAGAGAAATAAAAAATTTTACTTTAGGGGAATTAAAATTTTATTCTCTAAAATTAAAAAAGAAAAAAGCACACATACTCAGATGATATAGACTGTAGTACACCAGAGCTATACTGCCGTGATAACATTCCTCCATCCAAATCTTCTGTTTCAGTCTAAAAAATTTAGTTATTTTATATATATTACCATTAGACAATAAAGATATCCATTTAAACTACTTTATATATTAAATAAACTACTCATTTATATATCAAATATATCAAGTAACCTGCTCATCTTTAAAATGTTTTTAAAACATTAGTGCCTAGAAGAGAATATTTTATTAAAAACTACATCTTTAAAAGGCAATAATTATTAATAAGGCACAAATTATTTATAATTTGTTTTATGTTTCAACATGCTGCCTAGTACCTAAGATTTTATCTAAGTATCTATACTTAACTTTTAACCAAGAATCACTTAAGGAAAAAAATCCATAACTTACAACAATCAGAAACCTAGATAATTTCAAGTAATAACTTTAATTTTTTGGGTTGAGGTTTTTTGCTTGTTTGTTTTATTGTCCTATCATAGCATTAACATCAGAATTTAATGCCATTTAAAAGCCCAACAAGAATTACTACTTAAAAAATATTTGTGTTATTGAAGAAAGATATCTCTTATAGAAAAAAAGAGTGCTATGTATCAAGAGACCTGAATCCAAGTTTACTCAACGGATGTGTGATTCTAGGCAAGTCATTGACTTGACCCCTTTGTTTCAATGTTCTCATCATAAAATGGGGTTAAAATACTTACTCTGGCTGTTTCATCAGATTATTGTGGTGATCACTTGAGGTAAAATATGAAAATTATTTTGTAACCCTTTAAAAGCTCTAATGTAAGTACTTTTTTAAAAAAATTAAGAAACAGTAGTTAAGAGTCTTATGATGAAAGAGACTCATCCATGAGAAATATTAAGTTGCAGAAACAGTGCCAAAGGTAGTAGGGAATTTATGTTTCTGGTAACTCAAAGATTGATACATGCTTGCATCACTTAATTTTGCTATTCCTCTGGGTATCTTTATTTCCTTCTGTTTAGTCCTTTCAATAATGATCATGCCAGGTGAGACCTGTTATAGTCATCCACACTTTACAGATGAGAAAGCTAGGTTGCTAAATGACTTAGCTAGTGTCAGAGATTGTTAGCTACATAGTCAGAACTAGGATTTAGGTTTCTTGATTTTTCATTCTGTCCCAGCAATGAGCCCTGTACCATCCATTAATACATCTTGAAAGTCATACTTTTTATTTCATGTATAGGTGTATTTAAATTGATATTTTATCATACTCTTCTGTAAGATAAGTTGAAAGCAATTTTTTACTAATATGAAAAAATAAGGGTATGACATTTTTCTGAAAAATTAATTCTTATTTAATTCATTTTGATCATCTTGTAAAACCACACAAATTGGACAAAATTATACATATTGCTTGAAATTTGGTTCTACTTTTTTCTCAGGTTGTTATATATAAATTCTGATGAAATATTTAACATTACATGATATAACCAAACTAAATATGAGCCATACCACAGTTCCAGGAATATTCTGATGTTGCTGAAGTTTGAAAAATTTACTTATGAAGTCCTGCTCTGCTAGACATAGGGGTTCTAATTCACTTAGAACCTGTTCAAAGATCTAAAGAAAAGCAAATTAATCCATTAAATCACTGAACCATAATAAAATTTTTATTCTAGTTTGCTTCTTTCTGAAGAGGGAAAGTGCTTTCTCAAATCTCTTCAAATGAATCTCAAGACTAAGTCCTTCATTTAGGTTGAGTAAAACCAAGAAATTGGAAATTTTCATAATTTATAAAAATTTAGACTATAGTTGAAGGCTCACCCATAAAATTGTTACTTATTTCAAAGCTAGAAGGGAAGGAAAGAAAATAAATTAGAACTTTTACACATAATCTATCAGTATAAGATATATTATAGTATTTATTATGACAGCCAGTCTTTTTCATATCAAACAACTAAATGGTAAAGTGGATAGAACACTGAACTAGGAGCTAGGAAGACCTGAATTCAAATAAGATCTTCCTGATTTGAGTCATTTATCTCTTACCCCTAGTTTCCTCATTGGTAAAAGAGAAATAATAATAGCACCTATCTCTCAGGATTGTTGTGAGGATCAAATGAAATACATGTAAAGTGCTTTTGCAAATCAGAAAGTGATTAAAAAATGGTAGCCATTATTGTTATTGTATCTTTTTTTTTTTTTTTTGCTATTTTGCAAGGCAATAGGGTTAAGTGACTTGCCCAAGTTCACACAGCTAGGTAATTATTCAGGGTCTGACGCCACATTTGAACTCAGGTCCTCCTGACTCCAGGAGTGGTGCTCTATTCACTGAGTCACCTAGCTGCCCCTAACATTATTATTATTATTATTATTATTATTATTATTATTATAAATATACTAGTATAAGCTTAGGAACTTTGCATTGATGTAGAATGCCTTCCAACTAATACAAATCACCTTTTGTCTCTGATGAGAGTAACCTGAGTTTCTGAAGTTAAATGACTTGTTCATGGCCCTCTGCTTTTATATTAAAGGTGGGACTTGAACCTGACTATAAATCCCAGAATTCTATCCATAGGGTTACTCACTTTGTTACTCATTGCCATTTATTCTTTTACTTATCAAAATCTTGACAGGATTTAATTAGCTACCTAAACTGGATATACTGGTATACTTTATAGTTTTGAGACATGAGATGCCAGATTGATCCTGAATTAAATGGTGGAAAAATTTTGACTGAATAGGTAGCTTTCAATTATAGAAATACTAATCTTTAAGAATATAAAAAAGAGGGGCAGCAAGGTGGTGCAGTGGAAAGAGCACCGGCTCTGGAGTCAGGAGTACTTGAGTTCAAATCCTACCTCAGACACTTAATAATTACCTAGCTGCGTGGCCTTGGGCCACATTGCCCCATTGCCTTGCAAAAACCTAAAATAAAAAAAGAATATAAAAAAGAAACAAACTTTTAGGTAGTAAGTTAGCCAATAAATATACTCTTGAACATGATGATAGCTAAAAAAAACAACAAAAAAGGGAAAGCAATTTTATAGATTACAATATAAAAATATTCTGTGTATGTATACAGGTACTACATATATGTAAATAGATATTTTGATATGGATCTATAATTTCATTGGTGAGGTAAATTTCTAGGAAGAAATTCCTTCTAACAGTTTAGACCAACAATCCTGCAAGTCTGTTATAGAAAACTGTCTGCAGAAACTGAGAAATTAAGTTGCTTGTTCAACATCACAAAGTTTGTATATTACCAAAAACAGGACTAGATACCAGGTTGTCTTGAATTTGAAGTCAGTTCTCAATATGTTATGTCAAGCTACCTCTCTACCTTTTCTGTGTTCCTTTCTCTCTTACTCTTTCTCAATACACACACACACATACCTGTGTATACCCACCAGGTGCTTACATTCACTTTTTTAATATAATATAATCCAAGAAAAATAATATTTCAAGCTAAACTTATACTAAGGAGCAAAACTTCATGTAAAAAATTTTTAAATCAAATTTATTTTACCTTATCAAACTTGGTTCTGTCAGCAACATCAAGATCAGAGGCAGACATGTTTCCCATATCTAACAAAGAGGATGACTGAGATCTACGACTCCCAGAACTCTGAACAGTGAGTTTATTTAGGCTAGATGTAGATCCAGTCAATTTCCCAGAACTTCCATGAAGACCTATGAAATAATGAAACTATGAAAGATAATGCCTTAGGTGTAAAAAAGTGTGCAGAATAAACCAAAGTTACTACTCTGAGGTCCTGGTTCTACAAAGGTTATATGATAAACTTAGCAACACATTGTCTTTTTTCTTTTTTATGAGCAAGGGTCAGGGTAAAATTTGTTTTATTTTTGTGGCTTCTTAACCCTCCTCCCAATTATTTCAGAAACTGAAGAGGGTGCCACTTTAAATAAAAGAACCTGGCAGTATATTGTGTGATGGTACACCAAGCTGGCTCTGCACAAGGTATCCCAAAGCTTTAAAAATACAAAAGTAAGAGTAGCAGAGTTTGCTAATGTCCTTAATGTGGTACCAGATGACAGTCTTTATTTACTTTTGGAGAATAAAAGCAAATCTTACTATTATTCCCTTCTACATTATATTCATATACCTTATCTTAAAAATAGAATTCTACTTTGAACATAAAGGACAATGCTAAAATGAAATTCTTCAAAGTCTGAAAACATACTTAAAAACATTTACTTTTAAACTACAATATTTATAAATGTTATTAACTTTATTATGGAAGGTCCCAGTTTTTAGATGTTAAGCATATCTATATAAAAGATATGCAGTAAATATCCAAAGTAAGAATGACAATAAGGCAGTCAGAAGAAAAATCCTTCTTCTAGTTATAAAAATTCAGTTAAACAAGACATAGTTTCCTCTGTGGGGGGAAAATACTTTTCATTTAGTTGTGGTTTGGGTCAGGAGGAAAATTAGTGAAATACAGGAGGAAATTAAAAGAAATCTTAACTCAACTATGAAATATTTGGCCCCATCCATAAGACTTAAAAAATTAAGTCCTATTAAGTCAAACCTGAAAACAGAAATGTCAGTTAGTTGTTTTGCATATATCTGACATAAGGGTCTATCACCTGACAAATAAGCTTAATTACCTTGTATATTTCTTAGCCTCAGCACTGTTCTCATATCGCATTTCTTTAACATATACCTTACAACTTAGAATAATCAATCATTTCACAACATATAACTAGTTTCTACACATAAACAAACATGCATTGAGAATACCTGCTGATGCACTAATCATACTCACTCTCTGTTTCTTGTTTGACAGCACTTTCTTTTCGAGGCAGTGTAGCTGGGATGGATTAGGTTGCAAGCATCAAAGACAAAGACAAGTTAATTAACTGCATTTCACACAAAACATGCACAAGAGGAAGTTAAGCTCTAGTTTGAAAGACACATGCAAAGAACTAAGGGAATCATAACTACAGTTGCAAACACAGGTTTAGTTGTCAGCTATTGTTCTAGAAATTATATGTGAGAAAGTTTTACAAATATGATGCATTCTTTTAAATATTTTTATTCAAATATAGGTTACAGATATTTGTTTAAACTTTTGAAAACTTTTATGATAAAATAAATATGGATACTTATCCATATATATATATATTTAACACAAAATATTTATTAAAGTAATGGTCTTAAATTTAGATATTTGGACAAATATAATTTATGTAGAAATGTTCATTTAAATCATTTAGTGCAGTGGAAATCTATTACAAAGTAATTCATTTCACCACAGATAGAAACATATCCTCTATTTGACAGAAAAGCTCAATTTACAAAAGCAAGTGCTTATGAGACAGAATTCAATATTTATTGTTAATGATGGTTCCTGAAACCAGTTTCCACTGTGCTAAATGGTTTTTTATTTTGCCAAAAATATAACCACATGAGGAAGGTTTCAAACTGAATTTCTTAGTACCCAGCTTCATGGAATTTAATGAAGACTTTAAAAAATTATAGGGAAAAATTATTTCTAGTCTACAATCCCTCAGTTCTAAATAGAGGCTGATCAGTGATTATTTGCAAATAAAGATATTAAACTGAACTTCCTTGCATCATTTGACATTTTTGTTTAATTTTTTCATTTTAATTAAAAATTATTATCAGAAATATTTTGACCTCAGACAATAATTTATTTAAAGAGACTGAAAAAGAGCAAGGAAAAGAACCACAAAATGAAACAGGAAATGAAAACATAATTAATTTGAACATAAACTAAATAAAACTATAACATTATAAAAATCTGAGGGATAAAATGTTGGGCTAATGCACACCTAGATAGGAAATGTTGCACGTTGTTGTAAGGAGTCAAATACTTGTTTACAGAGCACTTTCTAGTATACTGGAGCAGTACTGTAGTTCAAGATCAAAGCATAAAATTCCAGGTGATTCTCTCTCTTCTAGGAATGAAAGCACTATTCCCAATTACCAAAGGCTGACCTGGCAATCAAAAATCTGAAAAAAGCTTATAAAAGCTTTTAATATCTATAGACCTTACCAATAAGGTGAATTAGTGTACATCACAAAAAGGTTTTTAATTTAAGTCATTTTCCCCTCCCCCTTCATCTTCCCCTGCAAAAATCTTTGGCTACTATTTAAATGAAATGTTTGTGATTCTTTTGTCCATTTATAGACCTTCGTGAATCTTTTGTAGAGTTCTACCTTTGGAAATCAATAGGAGCTCTCAGTATAAGGAAGACATGTAAAGTAAAAAAAGATCCATTATTAAGAATATTAAATAAAGAGGTCCATAGGTCATATTTAAAATCTGGTGCCATATATAATTAAATGAATAAAAATGACTAAATTTACCCCAAAAAGATCTAAAAATAAAAACAATAAGAAACTGCTTTCATGGTTCTTGATCCTTGATCCTAAATTAGAGTTGTGAAATACAAATAAAAAGGACAAAGTTTCACTTCTGAAAAACAATCCTGAGGATTTCTAAAAAGTTATTGTTCAAAGGACAACAGTGATGGTATAGATGAATACCATGTATAAGAAAAATAGTTTTGTGCCAATCATTTTTCATTTATTTTTTAATTCAAGCTAATCAAATAATATTTACTTCAAGAGTGACTAAAAACAGATTTCTTAACATGAAAAGCAAAAATTCCTGACTATAAATATACTTTTGGAATATATATACAAAATACTATTCTATTTTCTATCAGTATGTGGCACTCCCAAAATGCCTAAGCAAGTTCACATTTGAAACTTGAATAGTGTCAAGCCAAATTATTTCAATTAAGTAATAAACAGCAATAGTTATACTTATTATTACCAAATTCAATTTTATTCAGTTATTATTTGTCAAATAATTATTTTGCTTTGAGCTATGGCATATACTTTTTTATCTTCAATAAGTAAATAATTTGGCTGTAATTTGAAATGTTTTAAAATGCTACAAAACTAAGGTGAACCTAATTGTTTTTTATAATCCACATTTTAAGAGAAGAATTTTTTCTTTTAATAACTTATTATGCCTTCACATAAGAGAAAGATATAATTTAATACTCCTTTTAAATGTAAAATTATGCTGGAAATTATACTTTTATTTTTTATCCTTTTAACAAACTTATTTAAGAATATTCTTAAAAATATTAGGAAAGTAAAAGTGAGGCCTTTTAAAGAGTTTATAGTCCTCTTATTTTAAGCTTAATAATTTAAAAATATTACTGTAACCCCTGAATTAAACAGTATTTGTATTCCAAGAAGCTCAGAGTGTTTCACTTTTATTTTCTTACTTTGACATAAATCTTATATTTGGCAACCTCAAAGAAAATAAGTTATTATATCTCTCATAAGGAATACTTGAAAGATATAAATACTTGGTATTGTATCATTTTCTATGCATCAAAGAAGAATTCTTCCCCCCTCAAATAAAATTATTCACTAACAAGAGGTGACAAATATACTTGATGACAACAATCAGACAAATAACTGTTCAAATCAAACTTCTTCACTCAGAAAAAAGCATCACAAGTCAATGGTGAAAACATTAACTGGGAAATAAACACATTGCTATTTTGAAACAGTTAACCTTTAGGATGAGTTAGCATTTGTGTTATACAAAGCCAATTGTCCCCAAGCTGTTCTTAAGACAACACATGCACACTGTATTCTTATGAGAGCACCAAATATTTATGTGATAAATGAACTGGATATGCTATTGCAAACAAAATTATAAGTTTGAACCAGTACATCCAATTCTTAGAAATATGTATATATATATATATATATATATTCAATTCCTGCTTCATTTTTTTCTTTTTGCCTAGAAAATAGCAAGAAAACCACTTTTTTTTAGGTTTTTGCAAGGCAAATAGGGTTAAGTGGCTTGCCCAAGGCCACACAGCTAGGTAATTATTAAGTGTCTGAGACTGGATTTGAACCCAGGTATTCCTGACTCCAGGGCTGGTGCTTTATCCACTGCACCACCTAGCCACCCCAACCACTTTTGTTTTAAAGATAGGTCTTTCCACTGTAAATGACACTTTAAAATGACCTATTATAAGAAGTCATTTTCATGTTTGTTTTTTCATTTTTCAAAAAAAGGATTCCTAATGATCAAAGCTGCTTAGGGTACAGGCTCCTTTCAACAAACAAATGTTAAACTCATTAATCTAAAGGGGAGCTATGCAGACACACTAAGAACATTCGTAGCCATTTAAGGCTAAATCTTGACTTGAATAGGCACATAACTCCTTCCGGGGGAGCTCCAGGGATGGGAACATGCAAGAGCAGAATGTGGCCTTAGCAGATAAATAACTTCACAACCTGAAACTTTTACTAACTATCTTTTCAAATAATTTTACAACCAAAGTTTCCATTTAAGCATATTTTTGAAGTCATAAATACTAATAAGGAGATTTTTTCTTACCCAAAGGAAGGCAAGAGAAAAGCTGCACTATTAGAAGAGATATATCTTAGCATATCTTTTCAGTTCCTTGAAAAAAAAAAATCCCTTTACAAACCCAGGAAAATAGCAGAAATATTCTCCATTTCCCATATGACAGCAAAAGGTTAAGAAACTTGGTAGAAGGATGCAAAGAAAGGCAGTATGGAATTCATGAATGAATATTAGAACTTTCTTTCTCAGTACTTTTGTCAAGATACCTAATTTCAAATTATATTATTTGTGTATAGTCATACACATTCTACATATTCTAGCATTCATAATATGCTTTCTGCACAATCAATACCAATAAGTGATTCTTTTTTTAAATAATGTAAATAACAATTGAGTTTTTTATTTCTACCCACTGTTTGTACCTTGTGTACTTCAGGTTCCTTAAAAAAGTTTCAATAATTATTAGCACAATTAAAAGTATAAAGTGAAAAAGGGCATTAAAACAAGGCAGCTTTCCTTACCAAACTTTTTGCTTTCTTTAGTGGTGCCTGTCATTTTGATCTTTGCAACTTCGAAGAAATCTTTTATTTCTCTTTCATAAAGCCTTGATAAATAATCCATGTAATTCTTAAATAAAAATGGAGTATGCATATTTTAATGTAACATAAACAATTCAACAATATAAACTTTTAAAACTAATAAAAAAAGCTATTTAAGTACATTCAAAATTTTGATTTAAAAGTCATCTGAAGCTTTATCTGATCTTTTCCCACAAACTAGTTTTCCAAAGTATGCTCCACAGGATAATTTTTATTGAGTACTCTATCTATGATTTTATCTCTTTTACCAACATAGCAGAAGTTCTGTCTCAAGGGTGGGAGCTGCTGTATGAGACTTATGAGATCCATTCCTACCTGCCACCCTACCTACCACCCCACCTGGGTTTGCAGAAGGCAGTGTTCATAGAAGAAGGCAGAGCCCAGAGCAAAACATTCCCATTCCTTTCTTCCCATCATTCCAACTGTAATTTAATTTTTCCAAATACTGATCCTCAGCTGAAGTAGTAACTCTGGTTCTGACTGACACACTTGTTCCCTCCCACAGTCCACTTCTCCCAGTGGCTTTCATTCTGAAGCTCTGCATTAATTGGGTTCTATTCAATCTCCATGGCCAAATTATACAAACCATGATATATACTATAAAATGTTGGGGCTTTTTTTTAGGTTTTTGCAAGGCAAAACGGGGTTAAGCAGCTTGCCCAAGGCCACACAACTAGGTAATTATTAAGTGTCTAAGACCGGATTTGAACCCAGGTACTCCTGACTCCAGGGCCGGTGCTTTATCCACTACGCCACCTAGCTGCCCCTAAAATGTTATTTTAAATCTAATACTGATGACTTACCTCTAATGGAGATCATCACTGAATGAAATTTGTTAATATAAAATTGATTCATCTGAGCTTTAGTTAAATGCCTCTAATATTTTCCATAAAAAATACTTTTATTTTTCACTTACTCAAAGTCACACAAAAATATTTTATCCTTTCAGGGCAATTCTTTAATCATGAGTAGGAGACCACAGATTCCTCCATTAAGGGTTAAACTAAGTGCCAAAAATTGTTTAACAAATTCATACTAGGAGAACTGTGGTGTACAGATTTTTAAAATTATCATTATAGAGATCCTTTGACAGCCTCAACTTATTTTTCATGAAATTATATATTTTTGATTAGTTAAATACAAAACAAATATTGGCATAAGTTTTGTTGACTTTCCTCATAATTTTAGATGTGTTCCTACAGAAAACATGATTCAAAAATGCGATTAAATATTAGTGTCACTTTAAGGAGCATGATGGTTTTCTCAGTGTACATTTTATATTAATGATAATTACATAATTCTTATACAATTTCTCAATCCCTGCCCTGATCTTTGTATATTTTGAAATAGTCATGATCCTTCCACATGATTTTGTATATGTTGAAAATATGCTTCACCTTGCTATAGGCTAGCCATGGAGTAAAAAAAAATAACCTAAGTTCCCATTTCATTGGGAGGTTTCATTTATCTACTGAGACTTAACTCCTTCAGGAATCACAGTGGTTACCATTTCTTCAGATTTTAAGACAACTTTTTGACTTTAAAAGACCATAAATATGACCATCTGTCAAATACTCAAATGTTACTTTATATTTTTAAGGGACTTTGATCTATTACCACCTAAAATTGGGCATAAATGCTGACTCACTTAAATTTACCAACTTAAGAATTCATAGCTGCTAACTCCATTAATTTTTTAAAGTATATTTTTATTCTGGCCCTGAAGACCACCATCTGCAGCTTACCTGAAGGAGCTCAGACATCCATTTAAATAAAACTAGTATCATCACTTATTAATGGCAGTTCAACATTTACATATTACTTTAAAATTTATGTGACACTTTCTTCACAATAACACTGTGAGGTAAGCAGTACAAGTTATTAACCCCCCAATATCCTCTTTACATATAAGAAAACTGAGGCACACAAAGATTAAAAATAACTGGCCTAAGATCACACAGCTAGTAAAGGTCAAAGTCAAGACTCCAACTTAGATTCACTGACTCTAGGACAACTACTCTTCCCACTAAACCAAATGTTCAAAAAACATATAAATAATGAATCTGATTGACTTCTTAAAAAATAATAGTGAAGCAAATTGAATACAAAAATTAAGCTGGGGGAAGCCTTTCTGAGCTAATGTAATTTAATGATGATCATCAAGTTAAAAAAAAAACGAAGATGATAGTTTATTTTCCAACCTGGCAAAAATGGAACTTTTCGATGGGACATATAGTCAGATTCAACAATCTTATTGGGGGTGGTGGACAGAGAATGATTGGAACCATTCAAAATATAACAGTGCTCATTATTAATTTCCATAAATGTTATTTTTATTCTAAATATCAAGTCCTTGCTCTGATGAGGAAGTATCACCATGACAGTACTCAAATGGGACTCCCTAGTCATTATCATACTTTTTTTTTTTTTTTAGGTTTTTGCAAGGCAAATGGGGTTAAGTGGCTTGACCAAGGCCACACAGCTAGGCAATTATTAAGCATCTGGGCCACATTTGAACTCAGGTACTCTTGATTCCAGGGCCAGTGCTCTATCCACTATGCCACCTAACTGCCCCCATTATCATATCTTCTGAAAAAAAAAAAAACTGGTCTTTTATTTTTTTCCAATTATTTGGAAATAATTTAGTAACCAAAATTAGACTGTACTCTAAAATATTTAGTTTGTTAAGCGCCCAAACCACAAGCTCAAATTACATTCCTGGGAAACACGTCAATTCTATTGTAAAGAGTATGAACACTGTCAACAAAAATATACCCTGAGCATGATCCAAAAGCATCTTTAGTTTGGCTAAATACTTACCTCTTCACTTAAAATTAAATTCATAAATATTACATGACATATGATAAAATAATAATACTGAAAACACAAGCAAAAAACCTTATTGATTATTTATTTGAATATTTACTGAGCAAGAAATCACTTGTTGCAATTAAACTTATTGTTTATATTTAATTATTTAAAACACTAATGTGAATAAAACTTCAAAAGGCAAAGATTCTACTAATTAAAATATTTTTCTTCAGGTATCAAGTATTCTAAACCAGAATTCAGTTTAGTGTTAAGATTCCAAAGAGCTCCAAAGAATTTAAATAGCTAACTGTAGTAAAAATAGCTTTAATGTGATCAGTAATTGATCATAAATGGAAAGATAACTTTACTGTAGAGAATTCCCAATGCTAAAGTCTAAATTTTACAGGCCTAGATCTAATATTGTTCCCCAAATCTGTCAGTTAGATACCGGCTGGATGTAGTCTAGAAGAATTAAGGGAACAATATTAGGTCTGGATATATAAAATTGGGAATTATCTATTATCTAAGTGTAGCATTTCTTGAGCTCATCAGGGTAAAGCACATAAATAGAGATGTTTTTTTAAAAATATCATTCTGGGAATACATAACCTTTTAGTTCTAGTAGATAACACTGTATAATTTGGTGAAATATTTTATCTGAATGTTAAATCCATACCTTTGTTAGTCCCTCATATTTTCCATAATCTGTACTTTTTAGCCACTCCATCAATTTGGCATATCGGAGCAAGTCTCTGTGGAAAGGATGGTGATTAGGCAAAGTCAATTCAATGGAGTGCTGTGCAAGAGTGGAACTCTGGTCATGTCCCTAAAGAAAATAAAATTAAATAAATTATTCACATACAGCATGGCTACTAATGAATATCCAAAGTGATAGAATTTCACAAGGCAAAACCAAACTAAAAAGTCAGTACTTACTTTTTTTTTTAACATATAGCTGTGTTAACACACAGTCAATTAAGACCACCTCTATAAAATAAAGATTTATTGGAATGATAAGACATTTTCATCAAGATATTTTAAAACTTTAACTATTAGAAAATTAAATGATTAGTTGATTTAATAAAGGTCAACTTTCACACTTAATTTTATAATTTCCTAAGTCATCAACTTTTAAAAATATATGCATGCTTACATACATACATACATATATACACAGAACATTAATAAGTATATCACACAGGGAGCTGATTAACAATAGAATGTCTACATTTATGGCATCCTTTCTCCCACTTTCCTCCATAGTGTACTTGGGCAAAGAAAAAATCTGTTTCATACAATCATGGGGCTTCAGAATTAGAAAGTATTGGGACAGCTAGGTGGTGCAGTAAATAGAGCACTGGCCCTGGAGTCAAGAGGACCTGAGTTCAAATCCAGACTCAGACACTTAAATTACCTGGCTGGGTGACACTAAGCAACTCATTTAACCCTAATGCCTTGCAAAAATCAAAAAAACTAAACCAAACCAAACCAAAACAACAACAAACAAACAGAATTAGAAAGGATCTTAGGGTTTATCTAGTTCCAATCCTTCATTTGAAAAATGGAAAAAAAAAGATGTGTAAGGAGTTGAAACTCTTGATTTATTCCTTCTCTTTTTACATGAAAATTTATGTAATGCAAAAAATTTGCCCCAGATTTTCTTCTTAAACATCTAGCTTTTATTCACTGGCAATTTCTCTCAATATTTGGAAGTCAAAGCCAAAACCTTGTCTAAGGTAGCTGGTCAATTATTCTACCTCTCTCTGTAAAATTATTTTCCAACAACATGGAAAAATTTAATAACATAAATCTGGCTTTAGGAGAAAGGTAAATTAAATAAATATTCATTTAAACAAAAAAACTTGTAAGACTTCTGAAGTCATATGTATATTATGCTGGCATATTATTTGATTTGTTCACCTCAAATAAAATTACCCTTATGTGAAAAACATACCAAATCAACTTAGACAATCATAAAAGTGGGATGGAGAGCTAAACTAAATCACCTGAAAATCAATTAACATTGACAGTTTAATCTCTAATGGTAATCAACATTTTAATATGTTGTCACAAAAAATCATAATTTTATTAGCATGTACAAATAATTTTTTTGAATTAAGAAAAATCTTACAAAGAAATTTGCTGAAAAAAGTTTTGAGCATAACTCTGTATTTAAAGAATATTGGTGAATATTTAAATTCTGCTTCTTATGAGAGTTTCAGTCTGTGTGCATTTTAAGTTCAAAAGAAACATCTAAAATTTCTAAGTGGAAATACTTTTTAAGGAATATTCATAAAGCTAAATTAGAAATTTAAATGTAATAATATGCCTTCCAACATAGTTTACAAATTAAATTCAAGCAAAAGATAATAAAATTTCCCCAAAGTTAAATAATTCTATTTTCTATTTACTGCATGAACAAGACTTATTGGCTTCACAAGGAATCATATAGAATCATCTCAATATTTTTGACCTAATGATTCTTTTGCTTCTATTCTCTGATCTGTATCTTTATTTTTGCTTCAATATTGAAAAAAAAGGACATTTAGACAAAGTTTGAACAAAAAAAATTCAAGCAATTTTAGATAAAACTTGTATTCTCAATGCTTGGCACATTAAGTGACCTATGCCCTGTGCAATCCCAGGCCTGGACAAGGCACTGTGCTCAATGTGGAGCAGATAGGTAAAGAAGTTGATCACAGCCAATGGGGGATATGGACACTGGATTCCTGTAGAAGGAAGCTCATAATTGATGAGATGGTACAAGATAAAGAATAGAAGAGGGAAACTTAGAAGAGTAGGCAACAGTATACCCAAAGGCAAACAGCAAGAGTTATAAAGCTGAATGAAGCCAAAGATTGGCTGGAACAAGGCAACATATTCCAGTAAAAAGAAGCACTGAAATTTATGAACCTCAAAGTCTACCCCTGGTCATTTTTTCCTATTTCCTCATCTTTAATATGATGAGTTGGATTAAGAGTTTTTTGAAGGTCCTTTCCAGCCTTCTATGACCTTAGAATAAAAGACAGAGTCTGGAAAGGCAGGCTGAGGGCAGACAAAGAACTTTAAATCCTAAACTGAAGGGTTTGTGTACTTTTTATCTTGGAAGCAATCTGGAGTCACTGATTATTTTTGAGAAGGGAAATGATTCAGTTAAACCTATCTTTAAGAAGATTATTTTGGCAACTCTCAGGAGGTTTCACTCTAGAAAGGAGTGAAACCAAGAGCAGGTAGGCCAGTTAAGAAGCACTAACCCAGGTGTGACTGAATCATAACCAAATGTTAAATACAGAAAAACCAGATGTGTCTAACAGTTTAATGTAAAACTTGCTTCACGGCACAATCCTGCTGATCCATGTCATTCTGACAGTTGGGCACTGAAAATAGGTGGTCTTCTACAGATTTCCTTTTACCATATAATGAAATAATGACCCTCTGACATTTATTTATTTATTTCTGGTTAAAAGCACTTGTTGATTGGTTACAATATCAACTCATGGCAACATGTTTCACTGAGCCACTGTACAAATACAAAGAACAAATCCAATGGAAAAAGCTATAAACAGAAGTTCATAGCAAGTGACCATTTTCACAGGGAAGTCATTGATGCAAAAGCACTATTGGAGGATGCACAGCACAAATCCCTGGTTTGTTTGTTTTTTAATTCATTTAAATTAAAACTGTTAAGATTTTTATCTGGATCCAGACACACTCCAAAGGCAGTGGGGAACTGAGTCATCTTTTTGTGATTATATTTACTGACTTCTCTGGTCCAAGTCAGCATAGAGTGTGCAAAACAAATGTTCTAAGGAAGATGAGAAGGAACACATTGGAAATTTGACTATTATACAGTGACTTCAAGACAAAAGCTTGTAAAAACCAATTACATTTGGACTACTTTGGATGTAATATGTAGTACAAGTGTTCAAATGTCTCCTCTGACATTTATGTAAATCTATGTCAAGAGAAAGGTTTTCAAGCTATAGTATCTATCAAAATGTAATTTCATTTTTTCTGCTTATTCTATATATTAAATGAAAACTCATTTTCCCAGTCTCTTTTCCTCTTAAATTTCACAGTATAATTATAGCATTAACTAATAATATAATCATTTCTGTTATGCTATCAATTGCATAATCTCAGAATTATGACTTTGATGCAGAAATAAAGTAAAATAAGAAGCTCCAAAAGAAACAATGGCATGTGCATTTTTCTTTATGTAAATGATTTCTCACTTAAATTACTCTTATTATGAATGTTCCTGAATAAAAGAATTTTACTTAGTTGAAGAAGCCAGATTCTCAGAGCTAGAAATTACTGATGGTACACAATAGTTTTAACGGTAAATGAATGCTAAGCGAATATTAGATAAAAATCAATTATATAATTTTGTACATTAACACCCATAGTATTTTTCTTTTTTAAAAAAATTATTTATTTAAGGCGATGGGGTTAAGTGACTTGCCTATCACACAGCTAGGCATTTATTAAGTATCTGAGGTCACATTTGAACTCAGGTCCTTCTGATTCTAGGGCCGATGTTCTATCCACTGTGCTACCAAAGCTGCCCCCCATAGTATTTTTCAATAGAAGTCCATTTTTTTGTGTGTATTTATTTATTTATAGAATCTATAAACTAACTATACTTTTTTTTTAGGTTTTTGCAAGGCAAATGGGGTTAAGTGGCTTGCCCAAGGCCACGCAGCTAGGTAATTATTAAGTGTCTGAGACTGGATTTGAACCCAGGTACTCATGAGTCCAGGGCCAGTGCTTTATCCACTGTGCCACCTAGCTGCCCCATAAACTAACTATACTTTTGCTCTCGATACAGGAAAGAAAACTTTTTTTCCTCAACAATTTTTTTTTTTAATGAAAGAGAGGACACAATTGCAGAATTCAGCAAAAACCAGAAAGGGTTTCTTACAAACTATCATAAGAATCAGTTTCTTTCTTTTTTTTTTGCAAGGCAAACGGGGTTAAGTGGCTTGCCCAAGGCCACACAGCTTGAACCCAGCTACTCCTGACTCCAGGGCCGGTGCTTTATCCACTACTCCACCTAGCTGCCCCAAGAATCAGTTTCTTAAAAAACAAACAAGGGATTATATATTGCATGTTTACAACCAGGAAACTGGATTAAATCAATATATAAACATTCATCAGTTACATAAAAAAAAGGTTCCCAAATGCCTTTCCCATTCTCTAATAATCTAAATAGAACATAGAAGCAAAATGGAAGGAACTAAAACACTAAGAAAAAACATTTTTCAAAGTTTGGTCAAATATAACCAATACAAAATCTGAAAGAATTTCATTTGTCTAAATGGTTAGATTTCCTAGTGCAAAAAGTGATGGCACAAAGAGGTCTTATTTGTTCATAATAATTTAACTATCATGAGGATGGGGACAATATAAAATTCTAGTCCTCCAAAGGAAGATCCAACATCATAGTATAATTTAACATTTTCTATTAAGTATTACATCTCCTTCAGTTTAAATATTTTATTCATTAGAATGGCAATATTCAAATGGAGCTAATGAAGCAACTAAGTATATTTTCTCTGGAGGACAGAGCACTTTTTGCAGAGAAGATGTCAAATTTTATGAAAAAATTGCCTGCCTTATTTTATAAGCTAACCTTTAAGGACTGACACAGGATTGACCTTCTAAAATTTTCTTTTTTCTGAGGGGATGACTTTTTGAAAGTTTCAAAGATAAAGGTTCCTTTTTTTTTCTTGTTTCTATAAACGTTCATTTCTTTTTCTTTCAACCAGTTCTATAGAGCATTGGTAGACTAACCTTCTTTAATGTGATTCTTATCATATTATTATTCTATACAGAAAGCCTCAATGACTCCATATTTTCTACAAACCTTTTAAAGACCTCTACCAGGCTTTTAATGTCTTCTGTTATTTGGTCCCAATCTTCCTTCCCCTTCTTAGGTCTTTTCACTATTCCCCAATCATTGTATGCCTATTCCTACCTTTTTGCCTTTGTTCATGTCATTACTCTAATATAGAATAATATTCTTTCCTAACTCTTATTTATCTCAATCTAATTTACCTCAAAGTAGGTTCATCCAATTTTTTTTGTTCACTTAATTATATACTGCCCTATATTGCTGGGTACTGAGAAGCAATATGGTAGATATGAGGCTAGCCATGGAGTAAGGAGTGGACAAATAAAAATTTTATTAAACATTTATTATTATTTATTATTATTATTATTATTTTTCATGGGCTAACTGCTAGAGAATATCATCAAAGGAAGTAAGACAGTTTTTGCCTTCAAGGAGCTCATATTTTAATGGGAAAAGGCAACACATTAAAGGGAACTAGAGAGCTATGTTTGGAGGTGACTCAGCATGGCTTGGAAATGACCAGAAACTGATGTGGAAGGCTGGTTCTTACCAAGATATGGTGAACGTTCATTAATCAGAGCTCAGGCAGAGTCCACATACAAATGGAAGGAGGATGAGGAAGATGATCAGAGTATAGACAGTATTGCTGAGAAGACTGGCCTTGCCATGGACAAATCCTTTAATCTTCCAATGCCTCCAATAACACTGTAGAATAGTTGTAGACTTGCACAGGTAGAGCATGTTTTCATACAGTGAGCTCCTGATATAGATGAATTTACTGTTGCATACCCCACACTATCCTCCAAATTGTTGGTTGGTTATTACTTTATGTGTTAATCTTAATCTCCCTTTGCCAATAAGAAAGTAAGTACTATACAGAAAAACAAAGATCTCTATGAGGAAAATAGACATTCGACACAAATTAAAATATTAGATTAGGTGAAATTTTTAATCCATAAAAATAAGCAGCTGAAATGAAAACATTTCTGCTAAGAGGTTGGGAGTAGGAAGGGGAGAGATAAAAAAAGAATGAATTCTGTATTTTTCCACTAGCCCTGAAAGTGCTCAATTAACAGTGAAATAAATCAAAAGCAAACAAGCAATAGTTATTTGGAAACTTTTACTGCAATATAACATTTAAGTATACAATAATTAGATTTCTACCATTTTTTCCTGTAATTGAAATATTTAATTGACCAAGATATATATCCTAAAAATTCTTATAGCAGCACTCATTTTTTAGGATTCTAAATCCTAAATATGTAATATGCAATAATATGTACTAGTTTGTCAACAATAGGAAGACTCATTTTAAGCACAGATGTCAGTTTTTAAGAGAAAGGGAGAAAAGTCCATTGTAGCAATAAACAAAAGAAATCTTCATATAGGCTTACAGAGTAGAAAGGACTATATAGATTACAGGTATATTAATTTATGTAGATTGTTGTACTGTCAATAGCATATCCTCTTTTTTTTTTTAGTAAGGCAATGGGGCTAAGTGACTTGCCCAAGGTCACACAGCTAGGTAAGTATGAAATGTCTGAGGATGGATTTGAACTACAGTTCTCCTGACTCCAGGGCCAGTGCACCACCTAGCTGCCCCTGTATAACCTTTTTAGACTCAAAGAACAAAATAATTAAGAATCTAAATTAATTCTTTCTGTGATTTATAATTCTGTTGCTTTCCCAAAACAATTATTTGATTTAATCCTATAGGAATTAATTTAATTATAATTTTAAATTACTAAATCAAAACAAATAAAAAATTGGTGCATTCAGACCCATTTTTCTTCCCATCAGGCTTTTCAGGCCCAAAGAATATCATCTGCTAAGGCACACAAATAGCAGCTGTAAATGCAGTTATTTGGCAGCTTATATGAGTACTGTCAAGTTACAAATTTATAAAGCCAAGTCTGTAGCTTTCAGTTAGATTCAGCAAGCTTGACAAATAAAACCATCAAAATAAAGTAAAGAAGCTTGAGTCAAACCCCATGTACTCACAGGAACTGAAAGAAAGTTGGACCTGCTATAAAGCTGCAGAAGGGCTTGAGTAAACTATGTAGAGATAAAATACAAGATCATAAGTATTTTGAAAAGTTGAAAAATCGTGAAAAAAAGTAAAGAACCCAACAACTGAAATAAGTATATTATGAAAGACAATAGAAAAGTTCCCTAAAAAGTAAAAAAATCCCTGAAAATATTTTTTCTAAATTGCAAAATGATACAATGAACTTTACATTATCAGAAATTAAATAAAACTTTATTCACAGTTTGTTCATTTAGCACAGGGGTTCTCAATTGAAGGGTCTGTGATTTAAAAACTTTTCTTTTTTGATAACTGAATTTCAATAAAATTGGCTGCTTTCTTGTAATTTTATGTATTTTATTACCTATATTTAAAAACATTATTCTAAGAAAGACTGCACACGTTTTAATAGACTGCCAAAGGGATCCATGTCACAAAACAACTTAAGAACCTTTGCCTTGATACAATCAATTAGTTTTTTCACATTTAAAAAAGTGGAGAATTTTATTTATCAAAATTATCAATTAGAATCATAAAGAATTTTAAGGGAGGAATTTTATTTTGTATATGTGTGTATGTACATATGTGCATATATGTATGTGAGTGTGAAAAGTTCCAATGATCAACATTATTAAGGCTATATCTGACTGTAACAGAGGTGAGCTGGTCCTGTACCACAAATGAGAGAAAATAGATGATCATTTTTACTGTATGCATTATTTCATTTAAAAAAAATGGATCTTTGACAGTTTTCTTGGGTAGATTCTTTTTTTTAAGGTTTTTTTGCAAGGCAAGCGGGGTTAAGTAGCTTGGCCAAGGCCACACAGCTAGGTCATTATTAAGTGTCTGAGGCCAGATTTGAACTTAGGTACTCCTGACTCCAGGGCTGGTGTTCTATCCACTGTGCCACCTAGCTGCCCCTTGGGTAGATTCTTGATGTAGGGCTTATAGAAAACCATGGGCATGATCACAAAGATAAGAAGGTTGGAGGATTTTTGATTTGCGTGAGGGAAGAGAATGCTCACAATGATGAGCATGAATTTTCTTTCAAGTACATAATATGTATATAGTGATTGTGAACATGGTAGTTTTTTCTGAAAATTTCAGAGTACTATGTGAGATCATTCATATCACCCCTCAAAATGCATCAAAGGTGAAGCTGTATGAAAAATAACCCAGGAATAATTTTTCTTCTTTTACTGAATCTGTGATTTGTTTAGAAAGTTCTGGGTGAAGAACATCTACCAAAGAAAATTGAGACTGTCTCTACAACTTAAAAGCCTTAGAGTTGTTGGGGTATCAAGAAATTAAATGATTTGCCCAATGACATAAAAAAAAGTGAGCGTCAGAGGTGTGGCTTGAATCCAGGTTATTCTAGCTGCAAAGCCAGCTCTCCATCTACTTTGCCACATTGACTCTCCTGGAATAAATATTTATTCTTAATGGATTTCTATAGATTCAAAGAAGTTACAGCTGGAAGAGACCTTATTTGGTCCAATCAATTCCATCATCTTACAGATAAGAAAACTGAGGCTAAGAAAAGGAGAATTAACTTTCTACGATGAGAATTCTCTCTGAGACATAAATATGTGTGTATGCATAGTGCATACATAGAATTAAAGGCATCAAAACCTAAGAATGTGTGAACTGCACTATAGGATATGTTACTAAGGTGGTTTTAAAGGGGGGGGTACAAATGAGAACTTAAATGCATAAAATAATCTTTAAAAAGACTTAAGATTTAAAGTAAAATATCAATAAGCTTAGGAATGTTTCAACTTAACTAGAAAAGTAAAATTACCTGTTGAACAAAAACATTGTTAAGATGACTAGCAAGTCTTCGGGCAAACTGCTCTCGTAAATCACTGAAACGTTGTTGCTGTTGCTTGACTGCATGAAGCATGTCATGTCCTGAAAAGAAAGAAACAATCCCATGAAAAATTTAGCTATAAAGATAACTGATGTGAGACTTAATATTCACGATGACAAAATTTAAAGCAGTGACAGACTGTCAAGATTTGAAAAGAGTGAAAAGTTTAGATTATCTGCTTATTTGGTTAGACAGTGTTAACAAGGAGATTTTTCAAAGTCCTACAAAATCTTAAAGTAAATGATTCATTTAACAAAGGGCTCTAAATGCTTTCCCCTTCTAATCAGTCAATCAAATTAAATTAATAATAAAAAGACTGTGCTACACTGGCAACAGGCCTAACAATGTCAGTGTAAATTATATTAGGGATGGTGTGGAAAAAAAATTCCTTCAAGATAGAAGACACATGTGAGAAAAGAACAGGGAAACCTACTGGGTGTTATCCATTAGACCACAACAGATGTATCATTTCATTTCCTATTGAAGTTAGTGAGTTAAGATTTTCTTTTAATAACTGATATAATTATAATATCTCTTCAAATTTTATTTAAGAAGTACATTACCTGGACGGAGAGCTACATTCATACATTGAAGAAGGGCATCAGCTGCATTGGTACAGGCCTCAATGCCTCTAGAAGAAGCAAGATCTCCTTCCTGAAGAGCCTTTATGTGGCCTTTTGCTAAGTCCATGTGGTTCTGGAATACATGTAAAATATAAATGTTATGTTTTATATATATCTATATTATAGATATAAATAACTTTAGACAATATACTGATAGTGATTTAGAGTATTATTCAATCTAACCATGACTAAAATTCTCTCTTGTAGTGGAATTGGGCAAATGTTCATTAATACCTCTCAGCTAGTACAATTGTAATAGCTTACTCACCACAAGGAATTCAATCTCAGATAGGAGCTTTACATTATTAGTGTTGCTAAGATGAATTAAGTGATTGCTTTCTGAGATTTGATCCATTTGTTCCTTTACACTTTGTAGCATTTCTTCATAGCTGCTCAGCTTAAATTCAATCTGATCCACCTCCTTAAGAGCCTCATCTAGCAACTTCATCAGGATATTCACCTGTTTCTCAGAGGCCATGATTGACTGGATGTTCGCCTACAAAGTAAAGGAGCATATCTGAAGGACCCACTAAATCATTGATGTTAAAGTCACAAAGAAATTGGCTGCATAACAATTTAGGAATACATAAATTAACATTATGTGTGCTTACTATAATTTTTATTTGTCAAACTTTTTTTCACACAATAACTGTTGTCATGTCATTTCAGATCTTTTTTGTGTTTCTCCAAATAAAATGTAAAATCCTTTTATATCAAACATTTCCTGACTAAGTCTAGCAGAATGCTCTCCTAAGGTTAGAATGCAGAAACAAAGTTTAATACTGAGATGCAGAAATGTTTATTACTGAGCTACTTCTTTCCCTTTTATTCTGATAGGTTCAGCCTGGTTTTTCCCTAATTATCCTTCCATTGGACTGTAGGTTAATGTCATGTTTTGACTAGATGATATTGATAGTTTAGTTTAGTTTAAAAACTGATAACTTGGGGTGGCTAGGTGGCACAGTGTATAGAGCACCGGCCCTGGACTCAGGAGTACCTGAGTTCAAATCCAGCCTCAGACACTTAATAATTACCTAGCTGTGTGGCCTTGGACAAGTCACTTAACCCCACTGCCTTGCAAAAAACTTAACCCCCCCCAAAATGATAACTTGGGATTTTTATAATTCAAGTGTAGCCATTCACTAGTTGAGAGATATTTTTGAGTCTTTTTAATTCCTTCATTTTTAAAATGAGATCCAGACCAGATGATTTATAAGGTTACATTTGATTCTAAAATTTTACTATTCATTATAATTTTAAATTGTTCTTCATTCTAGTATTTCCATAAATTGTTCCCTTCTGTTTTCCCCCTCCAGTATGTATATTTGGCATTTTAAAACGTATTTCAAATTGAACATGGCAGTTTCAACAGGGTCCTGGTTTGTTAGTCCTTTTATTAACTTCCTTCTGCTCTCATATATTTTTTTAAATGATTCACAGATAACTCTTCTTTCTTTTCTTCTTTTTAAAAAGTGTTTCTACCACTCTCTCATTCCCAATTTCTTCCATTTTTAAAAAAAGGTAATGTTTACATATTAGACAATTCTAGTTTTAATGAAGAAATCTCTATAAATATACATGGAACAAATATAAAAATTGATAATGTGCTGAATCACAAATTAGGTATGGTAAATATGAAAAAGGAGACATTGCACATGTCAAAATTATAGATGAGTAATGAAATAAGGTTAAGAATGAATAAAGATATAAAGTGATAAATGATAGGTCCGTGAGAGAACTAAAATAATGTATTAAATAGAAGCTTCGTGAAAAAGAAGTTTTTTTAAAAATGCAGACAATACAGATACTACTTATTAGATTCTATGGAATGCATCTATATCATTGTTCAAAGACAAATTTATAGTGTTGATTGCCTTTGTCAGGAACATAAAGTGAAACTTAGGTAAATGGGTGTATACTTTATAAATGTAGGGAAAAGAACAATACAATAAAACAAAATTAAAAATAAAAAGAGAAATAATCAAGATATTAGCTGAAATATGGCTGAAAATTGAAAAAAAAATTCTAAGTAAATCCAAGAATCAATCTGAAACCCAAAAAACTGATCAAGAATTAACAAGTCTAGGGGTGGCTAGGTGGCACAGTGGATAAAGCACCGGCCCTGGAGTCAGGAGTACCTGGGTTCAAATCCGGTCTCAGACACTTAATAATTACCTAGCTGTGTGGCCTTGGGCAAACCACTTAACCCCATTTGCCTTGCAAAAAACCCTAAAAAAACCAAAAAGAATTAACAAGTCTAAATTTAAAAAAAAAACTTAACTAACCAAAATTAGGAAAGCAGAAAGGAAGATCACAATAATTGTGACAGGATCACTATCTAACAGGGTTCCCCTTTACCACATGGGTTAAGTTAGTATTTTTTTCTTTTAAAGATGTCAAAGCTTTTCCAAATGGCACTTAAATGGCTAAGGTTCAGGCTGCCTTAGACACAGTTTTCTAAGTCATCTAAGAGCACAATCAATACCCTTCAAACCTGATGAATGTCCCAAACTTTGGCAGTCATCTCACTCCACCTGCTGACATGTATTGATATAGAAATGTGAGGAGGCTATATCCATCTACACAATCTAACTGCTACATATTCTAAACCTCCTTTTATTAACTGCTGAATGACCTATGAGTGCTTCATTTCCATTTAACATTGAACCTGGTATTGGCCTGGGGCATGTTTGCCCTTTACAATGACAAGAGATTAGCAAAAGTATCAGTTAATATTATAGTTCTAAGTAAAAGAATTTAAGAATCTAAAACAAGTGACCAATATTATATCAACAATGGCAAAAATAGAATATAAAACTGTATCATTGGATATAGAAAAGGCCTTAAAAAATGCAGCACTGACTTATGTTAAAAAAAATACTAAAATACAGACAGAAAAGTTAATATTTTATAGTATTATAACAAAAACAGGTGAGAAATAGATCATAGTGTTCTACGATTTGCTGATCTTTAGAATCATCAGAAGAATACTGTTATTTAATAGACTGACCTGAGTGACAGGGAGCAGCTTATAGTCATTATAATGTACAATTTCTTAAAGGCAACTCAGGTCACTTGCTCCCTCCTCCTTTATTCAGACTCAGTTAGTTTTCTGTTGACAGGACTTAACTTCCACCCCTCCACCAAGAAAGAGGCAGTGACGGACTTAACTCTTGGTCATGGCGATATACATTTTTCATCCATTTGCTTTTTCCTACATGAAGAAGCCTTTTTAAGTGGTTATGGAATAGGCTAAAGAGACTGTGTAATACTCTGGAGCTTAATGCAATTATTACATTATCTCTTGAAAATAGGAGTCTCATTATCTACAGCAGAAGCTCTTAATTAGCCTGGAGTCCAAGGGCATTTTAGAAAAAATTTGGATAATGATTATATATTTATATTAGCAATAACAAATATTACTGGTTTCTTCTGTAATCCCATGGTCTTTATGTAATTTAGAAGCAACTGTTCTGAGAAGGGATCATTACTTGTCAGACGGATTCATGTCATAAAAAATGGTTCAGAACCCCTAGCCGGGAAGAAATCTCTCTCTCTTACTTAGACTCTAAACATGTCAATACATCCTCCATAAAAGAGACAATAGAAATTTCTGCCTTGTTTGTTACTGACAAAAAAATTGTTAAATACAATTGATATAAAGTGTTTTAAAACTTTTTTAAAGTGATTCTCCTTTGTTAAAATATATAGCATATATTTATGGTTTTATATATAATCTTATTCCTTCTTTTATAAGTTTACTTCTTTTTGGATGCTGGTTAATTACCTTACTTTAACTATTTGTTTTTAAAAAGGATCTGTTTGGGGCGGCTAGGTGGCGCAGTGGATAGAGCACTGGCCCTGGACTCAGGAGTACCTGAGTCAAATCCTGAATCAGACACTTAATAATTACCTAGCTGTGTGGCCTTAACCCCATTGCCTTGCAAAAACCTTGAAAAAAAAAAAAGGATCTGTTTGTCACTGGTCAGATAAAATTCAATTTAGGACTGGGTATGTTTAGTATGGAGAAAGCAGGACATGACATGCCTTAAAATAACTGAAAGTTTGCCATGTGGAAGTGGTAGTAAATTTATTTAGGCATGGCCCTAGAAAGCAGAATTCAGATCAACTTAAGAAAGTTAAGAGTGAATTGGATTTTTACTTAACATAAGGGATAATTTCTTAACAAACTGAACTATCCAAAAATGCAAGGGCTACTTCTCTATGAAGGAGTGAATTCAAGATGGATGAGCACTTATGGATGCAATAGAAAAATTTCATTCTTTATGTAGGTGTTAGACTATTTGTCCTCTAAAACAGGGCTGTTCAAAATGGGCCACCTGTGAATTTACTAAATGCTTTAGTAAATGCTGAACTCTCACTAAAATGGCAAGTCAGAATATATTATCTACTGTTCCAATAAAACTTTTAAAAATAAAACTGGACAACCCTGCTCTAAATGTCTTCTAAGGTTCCATGATTCTATGAGTATTTCTTTCTATACTTTAGATACATCTTTTTTTTAATAAAATTTAACTCAAAAATATATTTTGAAATATGGGGGGGGAATCATTAATATGATCCTATTATGACTTCTCACATTTATATAGCTTTTTGTGATTTGCAAAGTGTCTTGTATATATACCATTTTATTTCATTCTCATAGAATCACATAACTGGAAGTGACAGACATTATCTATCTAAACTGAACTTGATCAAGAATCTCCTCAACAATATAGACAAAAAGATCTCCAATTAAAGGGAACCCAATAACTCTCAAAGCAATCCATTACTGATTTTTCCTTATATCAACTCTTCAGATACTTGTTTGTCTTCTGTTTGATTCAATGTGTTAGCTAGTCACATAAGCCTTTATTCACTTGGTACTGCTAGAGCAGAGTGGTATTAGTACAAGCATCAGAGATCAGGAATTGGAGGACCTGGGCTCAAACCCTGTTCTGTCATGTGTTACTCCTGTAATCTTGGGCAAGCCACTTCTATGAATTTCACTTCCCTCAAGTATAAGGTAATTGGATTTCTCAAAGAATCCTTATCTCCAAATCTGTGATCTTTGAAGAAAAAAAAAAAACAACCATAGTGACCAAATACAAATCCCTAGAGCACTCCTCCATAGAGGATACCTTTCAAGTTGACAGTCATGATCTAGTTCTCTTTGTGTTGATGAAGTTTTATAATCACCCCCATTTTTTTAGACACAGATTCTAAGGTTTAGAAAGATGATGAAACTTATCATAGAGAAAAAAGGTTGCAAATCTTTGACTGTAAACTCTGTGTTTCATTACTCTTCACAATTTCCCTGCTCCCTCAAAGCTTGACCTTTTCATAAAAGCCCTTCTTACTACAGTTTCTTCTTTTCTTTTAGCTGAAGTATGACTCCCATTTTCTCCAACTGAAGATCTCCCTTTGTACAGAGATGGCTCTGATCAAAAAGCCCTGAGCTATTTTTCTCTGCCTTTCTTCCTTCTCCCTTCTCCTTTCATGCCACATTGAGTGTCTCTTCATAAAATGGAGACCTAAGCAATGGTCTCTCATTGGCCTTGTTGCCTTCCTTTTAACAAAAGCAACAATAGACAAATGGCACCAAGGAAATATTCTGTCTGCCCATTCTGAAATAGCTGGGTAAGTTCATGAAAAAGATAATGCATGTACAGATAAAGTATATATAATTATATGCTAAAGACTTAAGTGCTCAATGGCAATGGTCTATGTATATAACCAGTGTCTCAATCCATTGTAAATTAGTAATTCATATTTTACAAGAAATTCTTACCCCATCTAGCACCTGCAGTTCCCTTGATAACTTTTCTGCAAAAGCTTCAGCATTAGAAATAGCATATTCGCAGCCTTCCATCATTATCTCAATATCCTGCTCTTCTCTTGCATTTAATTCTTGGTACTCATCTACAGCTTCTTCATCTCCTCCTGTTACACTCTGATTCTCTCCACTCGGAACAGATTCTTAAAGAGTAGTAAAGGGAAAATTAAAATTATGGAAGCCAAAAATATTAAGTACAGCTAATAGTAGTTTACTTCAGGCTAGATAGGATCAGCTGTAAGCACAGGTCATATTTAGTAGTGAGAAATAAAAAAGAATAATTCATCTCCACAGAAGAAAATCAAAGTAACTTCATTTTTGTTAAGTACTTTATATCCTCTGGAAATGAAGCACTATGTTAAAAGACACAAATTAAAAAATAAAAACATAAAACTAAAGTCACTAATTTACAAACATTACAACATGTTTTAGTCATGACATTCAAAGCCATAGCTGAAATCTTTTATACTATGTAGAAAATGAATTTCATTTTCTTACCTCTGATAGTTGTTACTCCTTAATTAAAAACATTGACTGTAAATTCTGAACATATGAAAAGCATCTTAGTCTACTTTTTAAAATAATTTTAAGTAAGAACTGAAAGATTTATGATAGTACTAATCTCTTACAGTATAACTGAGGCTTTGAACATGGTATATAAACAGTTTTGCATATTTAAATGGAATTTCATATACACTTTTAAAGTTTCTATTGATCTGCTAAAGAAATTTCAACAATTATTATCAAGACAAGAAAAGTAACAATAACATGAATTTGAGAAATTATAAAAATGCAAATAGATGTCCTTGGTGTCTTAAAAATTTGGAATACTTTCTGAGTAAAAATGTTAAAATATTTGAGGGGAACTAGATACTTATAAATGATTATTTCAAGTTAATTTTTAAAAGCACACTAAGATTGTGGTAGGAGTATTTCATTTCTGTATATTTTATAGGTAGCTTCCAATTTAAATAAAAAGCTCTTTATGACCTTAATATTATTCAGATATAAATTGATAATTTGTATAAGAATTAAAATTTGGATAAATATGACCTTTGATACATGGTATTAGTTTATTATTGATCATTAAGCCAGACAAAAACAAAAACAGACATAAAAACAACCTAAAATTTAAGTGCTCAAAAGGAGGACCAATTAAGCGAATTCTACATAAAGGCTAAAGCTTCTGCCTCAAATATTATGGAAAACACTAGGGAAATTTGATTTGATACATTATGAACAGGGAATTGCTTTACTAAGGTCATCTTAACTTTACAAAGGGAAATTAACTGTCACATATAACTGATAAGCACCTAGGTGGACAGTACTTTATATACAGATGAGGTTAACTATTACAGCAGTCTTTTCTTTCCTAAGAAATAATCCTTTAGAGGCTAGTGATGAAAATACTGTCATCAATTATATTGCACTATGGATTTTATAGTAATGATCTTGTCCCTTCACACAACTTCAAAAAATATGCAATCAATAGCACATAATATCAAATAGTAAATAATTAAAATTATACAGAAGAATAAGAAAAGGTGTTACGCACCTTCTGTAACTTTAGGCAGTTCTGGAGAATAAAAAGGTATGAAAGAAGCAGAGGAAAGTAAGCAAAGAATATTAGCTGGGTGGCAAAGTATACAGGTTTAATGTGTATTTTTTTTTAAAAAGTACTGCACTGTAACTCATTTGAACTTCATGGCAACAATGTTTCAAAGACAATTTAATTTTCAGTCATAAGGGGAGATTACTAAAGGGAATGGAAAGGTCAAAAACTCTTAAGTTTTCAGGCCAACTCAAATGAACTTTGGAAATACTCTAAGTCCCATATAAAAACATAAATAAGAATAAGAAATTGACTATAGATTTATTTTCCTTTTACTTCCCTGATTTTTGTTTCTTAATACATTCATAAGAATAAGGGATGTTTTGTTCTTAGGAGGAAAAAAATTTTGAGAAATAGACCATTTAAGTTATTTTGGAGTCTTGCCCAGTTATTTTCACACAAAGAACAAATGTTTTACATAATAACTACTTGACAATGGGTTAGTCACAAAAGATCTCAGTTATATTAGAAAGAATAAGGCTGAGGCAATTAAATGAGAACAATCAATATTAGATGAAGCTAGACTTTAAGGACTCAAATAAAAATCTTTGATTTAAATGAATAAAGAATAAAAGCATAGTTTAAAGAACAAGAGGAAAGCTTAAATGACTTCCTCTCTTAACAAATTCTTATTTCAATACATTCCTGGGAAACTACAATTCCTTAGCATGAATCTTTTGTATAATTTCTCTAAAGAAAAACAACTAATGTAATTTCATTTAGTTTTGATAATATATTAAGTCCATTAAGATTTATCTACTTCAATGATAAATTAGCTCCAAAATGATTATGGAAAAAAGGGACAACTTTTAAAGACAGACTAACTTGTGTTAATTTCAATGAACAATCCTGCTCTCAGAGAACAAATGATGAAATACTTAACTTTCCTCTCAGTAGAGAGACAGGAGACTATGTGAATAACAAATACTGTGAGACATAATCTGTCCATTCTGCTGAACTGTTTTTCTTTGTTAAAATAGAGGGTCAATGAGAGGAAGCATAGTTTTAGGAAATGGCACAGTATAAAAAATAAAACATTAATAAAACAACAAATAATAATTTTTTAAAAATCGATTATAGAGATCATCTGGTTATTACACTGTTGCTCAGGGTGGTTTTTTTTTTTTTAGGTTTTTGCAAGGCAAATGGTGTTAAGTGGCTTGCCCAAGGCCACACAGCTAGGTAATTATTAAGTGTCTGAGACTGGATTTGAACCCAGGGACTTGCCCCTGGAGTGGAGTTTTCTTAAAGAAGACTTACCAAAACCAAAAGGAACTAAAATTCTTGCTTTATGTAAGTGGACCATTTCAGGTAAAGGGATTTTTACTTAATGTGAATTTTCTCACATGGGGAAGGAGGAAGGCAGGAAGGATAGAAGCAGAGCACTAAGGAGGGGGCTGGCACATGTTTCAAGAACACATGGGAGTCAGGGACTAAGAAACAAGAGCAGGAGGAGAAACACAGAATGTGGGGAGTAAGTGGGGAATATGTTGGTATGAGACAGGAGAGGATGGGCAACGTGCAGGGCCCGGGAACAGACATGAGATACCCATGCACTGATGGATGAAGACAAGACATCCAGGGGAAAGACATATAGGTGGGTGAGCTGAGCAGAGCAAAAATTTTTCTTGACCCTTGAGATCTCAAGCCAATTTTTCCTCATGCCTGCCCCGCCATGCTTTCACTCTGATGTTTGGGTCTTTTTTTTGGGGGGGGGTAGAAGGATGTTGAGTGTATTGGAAGTGGTAGGGTCGGAGACAATGGAATATCAAACTAGGTGCAGGAATGGAGACAGAGTACACTACTTACAGTAAAGTTAACAAAGGCTTTTTTTGGAATGTGGATTTCTTTCACAATTCTTTACATAAAGTCAAATTTATGTAATGTGAATTTAAGCAAATTGTCTATATAAGTTACCCAGGTAATAATTAAAGGAAATAAAATATCATAATTTCATAGTAACAAGACTTAAACTCAATCATATCAAGTATATAGACATTGAGAGATTTGAAAGCCACATTCTAAACACAATTAAAACAGAAATTTCTAGTTAAGGATGTTAATAAATGGTATTCAAATTATGTCCCTACAGCCCTCTAGGTATTCTTTAGGTTTATGTTTTTATGTTTTGTAGTGTTAATTAATATTTATGATATCTTTATTTTTGCTTCTGGCATTATTTGGTTATGATTTTTAATAAGAATTGGAGCTATTACAACATTCTTATTAAAATCAAGAGCACTCTTTCCAATGGCTCTATTAAGTCAGTGTTATGATAGGAACAGATAAGGCAGCTATTACAAGAACTGGAAACATCTGAGAGTCACTGTTCTTTGAAGAATATTATTTTTTTTTTTTTAGGTTTTTTGCAAGGCAAATGGGGTTAAGTGGCTTGCCCAAGGCCACATAGCTAGGTAATTATTAGGTGTCTGAGACCAGATTTGAACCCAGGTACTCCTGACTCCAAGGCTGGTGCTTTATCCACTACTCCACCTAGCCACCCCGAGCTTAAGAAATTAAAAAAAAACCCTAACATATTGTAATAAGACATTGAGCCCACGTTGAAAAGTGAAAAGTCAATTTTTAGGCTTCCTTAAAATAACACCTTTTCCATTCCTAATGTATAAAGAGCTTCATTTGATGTGATAAAAAACTTAAAAGGAAAGATTTCACATGTCATGGTTCAAAACCATTTTAGACAACCAGTAAACTGCATCTGAGAAAATTATCAGCTTCTTCAATGAAGAAGAGATATATATGGGACAAAGGAAGGAGCTCTGGACTTGAAATTAGAAGAGATGGAGAAATTTTGATTTACTACTAATTCACTTTGTGGCCTCAGGCAGATTCCATAACTTCTTGGTCCACATTGGATTCCTAGGAAAGATAACTCCAACTGATTTTCTCTCATTCCCATGTGTAGGACTCCTTAATCTTTCCCTCAAAACTAAAGCATCATATGCCATAAATCTATAGCCAGTTTCTATCTCAGTAATAAACATAGCCAATAAATAGCCAAGTGAAAGTTTATTCAATATAAATGAAAATTCATAGAGATTATAGAGTAGGAATGATGAGAAAGGAATTCAAAAGAAAGGGACAGAGTCCAATGAATATAAATGCAGTGTAAGTTACCAATGTCTACCTTTACTGCAATTTGAAGGGGGTTTAGGGGTGGTAAGGCAATTTCTTTTTTTCTATAAAATTTTAGCTCTTTGTGTAACTTTTTTCAACTACTTTCTTCAATTAAAATAAAGAACATAATTCAAACATATCATTAAAGGTTATGCTGTTTTCACCTTATAGTATTTAGTAATATAAAAGATTTTTAAAAGTAAAATTTCCTTTGCTATATCTTTAAATTTTAGTTACATTAAGTCTTTTGTGTTGTTTAATCAAATAACTCAAACTTTATCAACATGAGACACAATTCTTAAAGCATATATTGCATATAAGAAAATCACTATCTAAATTAAATCAGTTTCTTAATTAATTTTAACAATCACAACAAAAAATTTATATGTATATATAATCATTTGATTTTATGCATAATTTTTAATTGAACTTTACCTTCTAAAAGTTGTGAACTAACATTGACGAAATCAATTTTTTTTCGAAGATATCTCTGATTCAATTTCCAAATACAGGAAATAAATGCATTCTTTTCTGCAGTGCTGCTGGCAACCCACTTGTATATTTTTTCAAAATGTAAATCAAATTCAGGATTCTCCTGCAAATAAATATAAATGCAAAAAATTTGTGATTATTGACTTTTTCTTTATTGCTATATGGATAATGGAAATGTGCTCTAACACAAAGAAAACACTATTACTAATAAATGTTCTTATTAGTTGCATTTTAAAACTAAAGAAGTGGTTTGTTGCAGTTAATAGCTCAGAAAAGACACTAAATTAAAATTACAAAGATGGGGCAGTTAGGTGGTATGGTGGCTAGAACACTGGTTCTGGAGTCAGGAGGACCTTAGCTCAAATCTGGCCTCAGACACTTAATAATTACCTAGCTGTGCAACCTTGGGCAACCCCAATGCCTTGCAAAACAAACAAACAAACAAAAAAATGACAAAGAAAAAATTATCATTAGAACATATGGGAAATTTCAGTCCAAAATTGTAGGTTAGTAATTAAATAACTCTATTTTATCCTTTAGGTTTTCTTTTTTTTGCAAGGCAAATGGCGTTAAGTGGCTTACCCAAGGCCACACAGCTAGGTAATTATTAAGTGTCTGAGACCGCATTTGAACCCAGGTACTCCTGACTCCAGGGCCAGTGCTTTATCCACTGCATCACCTAGCCATCCCCCTTTATACATCTTGAACCCATAAAGAGTGGACATTGAGAAAAGAGAAACCATTTCTTCAATCTCTGTGATCAGACCATCTCTTTTCTCTTGCATATTATTACTGCTCCTTTGCAAATATAAAAGCTAATTTGGATCAACAAAACCTGTTTGTTGAGAGCTAGATTCTTTTGAGGGATAATAAAAAAATGCTTATTTCTGGATCTTTTCAGTTGATAAAGTGCTATAGACATAAAAATACACTTATGTTTTTATCTGTTTGTCTGGAGCTGGGCATTTAAAAGATCACAGATTTGGAGTTGGGAAGGACCTCAGAACTCAGTAGGCTGAGTATTAAACTTCAACCTTCTGATGACTCCAAAGAAGTACAGACATTTTATGAGATGCAACTAGGACGATTAACTATAAATCTCTGTATTTAATATTTCTTCCACCAATAAAGCACTAATTGAAAACTAGATGAAACAAGAACATATGAACACATAGGGTATTTCACTATTTCAATTAAAAATTTTTGAAAACATAATATTTCTTTATGTTCTTGATAAGTAGAAAGGTAACAAGTACAGAGAAAATCCTTTATAGTCACTGTGTAGGTTAAAAACTGTTGAATGGGGGCGGCTAGGTGGCACAGTGGATAGAGCACTGGCCCTGGAGTCAGGAATACCTGAGTTCAAATCCGGCCTCAGACACTTAATAATTACCTAGCTGTGTGACCTTGGGCAAGCCACTTAACCCAATTGCCTTGCAAAAACCTAAAAAAAAAAAAAAGTTGAATGTGCCTTATATTATATCAGGCTTAAAATATGTATCACTATGATACATCAAGGGTGGGATCTGATTTCATATAATAAAATTCACATATTATCTATCTGTAGATCAATAAAAAAAAGAGAAAAACCTTGATAGTCATAAAAATTAAAAATCTGTACTTACCAATGAAAGGATATTCACATTAGGGCTAACAAAATGTAAGAACATTTGGCAATTGAAACAAATTATTTTGGGAAATAATGGCTTTATTGGGAATGTTTCCCATAACACCATAAAAAAAAACTGAGTGTTCCAGCTATTATACTCATACAGATCAATATGTCATACCAAATGGCTAGTGTTTATATGTATATATAAAAATTTTATATTCACACAGAATGCACAGGATGCCTACATAAAAAGAAAAAAAATCCTTTAAGTGCAGTAGCAGTGAGATGTCAGCTGTGAGGAAGAATTTAAATAGATAAGCAGTAAGGTGAGTGAATTGTGCCAGTCAATGAGTTTACAAAGTCAAAACTACTGGAAATAATTTAGCAATTAATATACCTTTTTAATAAAGGTGGGTTGTGTGTTACTGAGGACCTAAATAGAAAATAAAAAAGCCACAAAAACTAAAGCCTACTTCTGGCATTTGACTCAGATTCTTTTGTTTTTTTTTTTAATATAAAAATAATCATTAAAAGCAAATCCCATCTCTATTCTCTTCTTAAACTCTGCTGACAGAACTTTGTGTTTTCTTGGGAAGTATGTAGATAAATGGCATTCTCCCAAGTTAGGAATTCGTGTTGCTGGGCAACATGTCTTAGAACTCAAGGATCTCCTTTTCTTATACCTTACTTGTTACCTTACTTGTCATTTTTACACAGCTCTCAGTTCCTCAGAGACATTTGTCAGGATAAAAAAAAAAGTCCATCATTAATTGCATGATATTCCATGTAATATAAGTCATTTGTTATTTTTCTGTGATTTTTTAAAATACAAGTTTGTAATAAAGAATAAATTCACCTAAACTTTGATGTCACTCCCATAAAAATATATGGAATTTATATTGAGGCACAAGATTATTTTCTAAAGCTGCACCCATAAGGAACTCCCAACGTGGAAACTTCCTCTGCAAACTGCCAAATTGTCCTTGGGCTCAGTCTCACTGAGATACCTCTTCAGAATTCAGAGATTTTGAGTAACTTGCCCACTGTCACACAGCTGGAATGCTTCAGGGGTAGAGCTTGATTCCTATTTAATAGATTAGTCCTTCACCTATGCCATGCTCCCTTTGTTAAATGTTTGAAATGGGGGAACACATGTATTATTTAGGGGCTTAATATTTGTGCTTTTTTCTTGAACCTAAGATTCAATTGAAATGTCACCACAACGATGTTTTTATTTTTGCACTGTTTTGCCTTTTTTAAAAACTTGAATCTGGGGTTTTGAGTAGAGCAATCACTGGCTCTGCAGTCAGGAGGACCTGAGTTCAAATCCAGCCTCAGACACTTACTAGCTGAGTGACCTTGGGCAAGTCACTTAACCCTAACTGCTTCCAAAAAATGAATTCATCATTTGCTAAAAATAATAATATAAAAAGATTAATTTCTCTTCCTTTCCTTTACGAAAAAAGTCAATGACTTCAACTAAGCTAAAGATAGAATTGTAAACTACATGTAGACAGAAACATGATTTAGTTCATATATGAACCTTTCCCATTGTCTAACAGTGAGCTGGACACAGAGACACTGTTTAATTGAACTGAATTAAAATAGTAATTGAACACCACTTTCTCACTGATTGCCATTTACTCATCCTTTGAATCATACATGACTCTTGAACACAAATATTTTATGTCAGATAGCTGTGTAATTCCACATTATATCAAAATCATTGAGGAAAAAACCATTTTCACTTTATAATAACAACACCACATTCTTTATTATAGTAACAATGGTAACAACATGTTACCAGAAGTGCATAACGTATATCACAACTTAAAATTTTAAATACTATGTGATTAATAAAAATAGACAATAGTCAGCAGCATTTAGAGCTATTTTCCAAGAATAAAAAGGCTCTATTTGCTTTAGTTTACATGAAATTTGCTGCATTATCAAGGTTACAATCAGTGTAGTCTGAGGAAACAGGAAAAAGTCAAATCTTTTGGAATAAAGAATAATGCGGGGTGGCTAGGTGGCACAGTGGATAGAGCACTGGCCCTGGAGTAAGGAGTACCTGAGTTCAAATCCAGCCTCAGACGCTTAATTACCTAGCTGTGTGGTCTTGGGCAAGCCAATTAACCCCACTGCCTTGCAAAAAAAAAAAAAAAGAATAACACAACATAGATGGTAGAATGAAAAGAAAACAAGTTCAAAAGAAAGGCAAGAAAAATATCAAATGGAGAAGATTAACAAAAATTCGACAAGAAGATAATTTTGGGAAAAACTAAATTATTACAGCAAATTATTTTTAAAAAAAGATTTTAAAAGTGCACAGTGAGTATTTATTAACTTCAGTGGTGAAGTAAAGGACAGGGAAAAATGAATGCTTTGTAAAACAATCATTCTTCATTTTTATGGGTCAGTATCCACAAAAAAGGCAAGCCTAGATAAGCCTGAAAGTCATAAAATTTTCTTATAGAGTGGATGATATTTTAGAAGCTAGCCCAGGTCAAAGTGCTAGAATAAAGACATACTTTAATGGCATCTTTGGCATCCACCACAGCAAGATCTCGAAGGGCCCATGCAATCTGTCTTTTGTAGAAGTCTCCCTTATCAGATTTCTTCACTTTCACCACATTCACTTGTACTGGGCGTTCAGTTGTCACTGTTGAGTAAAATACATAAGTATTTTAGGAATTATTAATTACTATTAGGAATATTTTTTGACCAGATATCTTTCTAATTTCTATTGTCCAAGTAAATAGTCTTTATGTCAGGGAAGTGGTACACATTTTAAAATGGAAAGATAAGATTTAAATTTACACCACTGCCTTCTGAGTATTTGTGTTTAAACCTGTGAAAAAGAACATTTTTATGCAAATGGAAAATTAATTGGTTGCAGCTGCAATTTTAAAAATTACAATGAAAATATAATATGAGGAAATTTCCCTTACAGAAAAGAAATATGTCACCAAAGGAGTATTTTCTGTACATTAAAATATCTACCTGTAGCACACAAAAAACAGTTTTTCTTCTTCTTTCCTGCTTTGCAGACATTCACAATGCTCAGTAAACGTTCATCATTTGGTGTGAAAATATCTCTTTGTAATGCATGCTTGATTGCAGTCATTTTTGCTTAGCTGAAAAATTCAGAATATTAACATTGTACAGCATACCAATAAATCATTTAAAACTAAATCTTGAGTTATCAATTAGTTTTTCAATTGAAGAAAAAACTGAATAGTCAATAAAAATGTTTTTATATGGTTATCATCACAAGATGTCATAAACTGCAGTTAAAAATCAAAACAAAGCATTTCATAGCTTTCAGAATTTTAGAATAGCAAAGCTACTCTAAAATACTATCCCTTATTCAAACTTATTATTTTTTCAAGATTGTATTTTGTATAATAATTTAAAAAAAACATTTTTCTAGCTATGTAAGCATACTACTGAAGTATTTTAAAAAAATCTTTAAATGACATGAAGTAGGGCTTAGAGTACCGCTTTCCAAAATAGGGTTTAAAGAATCCCATCAAACCTTTATAATAATCCCCATTAAGCTTTACTTTCCTAATCACAAATTAATGGAACTTCTAGCCTTGGAAACTATTGGCTCCATCTCCATTGGGAAGAAGCAGTCAGAATTTATTGGCTTTCCTGATGACCCAGGATCCTCTGCCCATCCATGTTTCAGTTTCAGAAGAGATGGTATTATCCATCTCACTGAGCAGTTCCAGTCATGAACTTTACCAGGGATGGAGAAGTTGCCACTTAATTGGGGACTTCTAAGCTTTAGAGTTAGAGATCTTCAAGAGAAATGATATCAACCTTGATGGACTTGCTCATTCCATCAGTGCAACAGTCAGGGACAATTTGAGGCTCTCTGCAATGGAGAATACCATCTGTATCCAGAGAAAGAACTGTGGAGTTTGAACAAAGACCAAGGACTATTACCTTAAATTTAGAAGAAAACACTGATATCTTATTGTCTGATCTTGCTATCTCTTATACTTTATGTTTCTTCTTTAAGGATATGATTTCTCTCTCATCACATTCAATTTGGATCATCAATGTACAACATGGAAACAATGTAAAGACTGACAAACTGCTTTCTGTGGGGGTTGGGGGGGGAGGGAAAGTAAGATTAGAAGAAAAATTGTAAAACTCAAAATAAATAAAATCTTTAATTAAAAAGAGAAATCATAAAAGTCCCTAACTCTGTGGATGATGTCACTATCCTCAGGCCAGAAAGTTCTTCTTGACTAAATCTTTCATACTCAGGCAGCTGCCAAGTACTGGTGATTTTATGTCAGAAATTCTTCTCAAATTTCTCTTCTTTTTAACACATAGTTATTCTAATCCAAACCATTATTGCCTTTCGTCTAAATTATTCTAATATCTTCCCAATTTGTCTCCCTGGCTCTAGACCATACTTTACACAGTTTCCAATGTAATCTTTTTTTGGGGGGGGAGGTTTGCAAGGCAAACGGGGTTAAGTGAAGGTCACATGGCTAGGTAATTATTAAGTGTCTGAGACCGCATTTGAACCCAGGTACTCCTGACTCCAGGCCCGGTGCTTTATCCACTACGCCACCTAGCCGCCTCCCAATGTAATCTTAATACACAAATCTATTCATGTCAATCTTTTACTCAGTCTTTTAGTAACTTCCTATTTTCTACAGAATAAAAACTGTTACTGCAGCATCCAAGTCTTTAAAAAACAAACTACCAAAACCCCATCCTGATCTAGGGGATAAAAATCTTCTTTAAAAGCAAAGTGTGTTATTACTTATCCCAATTTTGACTTGTCCTTCCCTACAACTTTCAATGGTCTCTACTACAACTTTTTTTTAAATGGGTTAGTCAGTAAATATTTATTTTTTTATTATTTTTTATTAAAGATTTTTGAGTTTTACAATTTTTCTCCCAATCTTACTTCCCCCCCCCCACAGAAGGAAATCCATCAGTCTTTACTTTGTTTCCATATTGTACATTGATCCAAATTGAGTGTGATGAGAGAGAAATCACATCCTTAAGGAAGAAAAAAAAGTATAAGAGATAACAAGATCAGACAATAAGATATCTGTTTTTTTTCCCCTAAATTAAAGGGAATAGTCCTTGAACTTTGTTCTAATTCCATGGCTCTTTATCTGGATACAGATGGCATTCTACATTGCAGACAGCCCAAAATTGTCCCTGGTTGTGGCACTGATGGAACAAGCAAGTCCATCAAGGTTGAACATCACTCCCATGTTGCTGTTAGGGTGTACAGTGTTTTTCTGGTTCTGCTCATCTCACTCAGCATCAGTTCATGCAAATCCCTCCAGGATTCCCTGAAATCCCGTCCCTCCTGGTTTCTAATAGAACAATAGTGTTCCATGACATACATATACCACAGTTTGCTAAGTCATTCCCCAACTGAAGGACATTTACTTGATTTCCAATTCTTTGCCACCACAAACAGGGCTGCTATGAATATTTTTGTACAAGTGATGCTTTTACCCTTTTTCATCATCTCGTCAGGGTACCCAGTAGAGGTATTGCTGGCTCAAAGGGTATGCTCATTTTTGTTGCCCTTTGGGCATAGTTCCAAATTTCCATCTAGAAAGGTTGGATGAGTTCACAACTCCACCAACAGTATAATAGTGTCCCAGATTTCCCACATCCCTTCCAACAATGATCATTATCCTTTCTGGTCATATTGGCCAGTCTGAGAGGTATGGGGTGGTACTTCAGAAAAGCTTTAATTTGCATTTCTCTAATAATTAATGATTTAGAGCAATTTTTCATATGGCTATAGATTGCTTTGATCTCCTCATCTGTAAATTGCCTTTGCATATCCTTTGACTATTTGTCAATTGGGAAATGGCTTTTTTAAAAAACAATATGACTCAGTTCTCTGTATATTTTAGAAATGAGTCCTTTGTCAGAATCATAAGTTTTAAAGATTGTTTCCCAATTTACTACATTTCTTTTGATCTTGGTTACAGTGGTTTTATCTGTGCAAAAGCTTTTTAATATAATCAAAATCATCTAGTTAGTTTTTGGTGATGTTCTCTATCTCTTCCTTAGTCATAAACTGCTTCCCTTTCCATAGATCTGAAGGTAAACTAGTCCCTGATCTTCTAATTTGCTTATAGTATTGTTTTTTATATCTAAATTCTGTACCATTTGAATCTTACCTTGGTAAAGGGTGTGAGGTGTTGGCCTACTACAACTTTCAATGGTTTCTCATTCACTACAGGAACAAAACTGAACTCTTACTTGAGCATTTTAAAGCACCCATAATCTGATATGCTTTATGTTTTTAAAATTCTCTGTCCCTGTTTCATGATGGGAACTCTGCTGTAGTCAAACCTCAATATCTTCATTGTTATTCCTATATTTATTCCTTTTCATTTTTGTTTATATCTTATCACTCATAACTACTAGCAAAAAATGCTGACCAAAAGATGAGCACAGTATCACAGGAAGTAGAAAAACCCCAAGGCTTCCAGCGTAGCTTTCATAGCTGATTATGGTTTTATCATCCTAGAAGGCATGTTATACAATAATGTGACACCCTGAAGGAATGGTAAGAGGCATGTGCCAGGCAAGCTAAACCACCACCATATTGCCATCTCCTCTCAGATTCTGAACCCAAGACCTTTGGAAATAGCAACCACAATCATAATCTTGGGAAGTCACAGTTATAGAGATATTGTTTGACAATTGCTCTTGTAGGTTCTTGTCTTTGTAGGTTCTAAACCATATCTTTTTTTTTTTAATTTTTGTTTAGGTTTTTTTGCAAGGCAAATGGGGTTAAGTGGCTTGCCCAAGGCCCTACAGCTAGGTAATTATTCTATTTGTATCCCCAGTTTGGCAGTGCTTTTCATATATTAAATTCTTTTTCATTCCTGCATCCCCTACTTTAACCATCTATTTAAGTTCTAACTGTCTAATCCAACTAGAGTCATAGCTCTTCCCTCAAGCCATGTAAATGAATCATAATTCAAAGATTCAGTGCTAGGTCTTTAGATGTCACCCACTCCAATGCTCATTTTACAAATAAGGAAATTAAGGCCTGCCAATGTCACAGTTAATACTATTCCAGTCCCTTTAGATTTTACTCTGAGTTCTGTAATTTTAATGTACTTCACAATCTGACACTTCATCATTTTGCTCTTTCCACAAAAATCTTAATCTGGGGGCGGCTAGGTGGTGCAGTGGATAAAGCTGCGGCCCTGGAGTCAGGAGTACCTGGGTTTGAATCCGGTCTCAGACACTTATTAATTAACTAGCTGTGTGGCCTTGGGCAAGTCACTTAACCCCATTTGCCTTGCAAAAAAAAATTTATAATGGTAGGAAAAGCCAATTTTGAATCAGAGGGTAGTAAAAAATAAAAATACAGGTTTTCTTCTGTTTTTCTCATATCCAAGTTCGAAGTCCCCCCCCCCCCTTAATTTATCCAGATCCCACTAAGGGAGGGTTTGTCCACTGATCCCAGATTAAGAGCTCCCTAGTTCGGTGGAAAAGGTATGAGAGACCCAAGGCCACACAGGTCATTATTAAGTGCCTGAGGTCGGATTTGAACTCAGGTACTCCTGACTCCAGGATTTAAAAAAAAAAGAGACTACTTTGTCCTCCTGAAATTCGCAATAGAGCCATATGGCAAGCCTAGATAAGAGGCAAAGAATGCAGCACCGGCGTCAGGAAATGCGGCCTCTGACACTTAAACTAGTGCCTGTCCTTCGTCTCTGCCTCAGTTTCTCACCCGTAAAATGGGGATAATAACGGCCCCTACTTCCCAGGGCTGTCGTGAGGATCAAATTAGGGAAGAATCTGTGCCTAGACTAGCACACAATGAGGGCTGTGGAAGAGTCATCACCATCATCATCACCATCACCATCATCACCGCTGTTATTGGGCTGGACAGCTGGCACAGACGGCAGGAAGTCTGATATTCCCGGGTTCAAGCCGACCTCTGACCTTGCTAGCTGTGTGACCCTGGGCGACTCCCTTAACCCCGCCTGCCTCAGTTTCCTCATCTGTAAAAGGAGCCGGAGGAGGAAAGGACAAAGCAGGAGGGTATTTTGGAGTAAAGCCTCGTCCCCGAGCCCGAGCGGAGCGGGAGCTGCCCCGGCGGGGGTCGGGGCAGAGGCGCCGGGGAGGTGACAGAGGAGCGGCAACAACCGGAGCCGCCGCCTCCCCCTTACCCGAGGCGCGCCGGGCGGGCTCCTCCGTGAGGGGACGGGCCGGACCGGGGGGCGCGCCCGTCGCCCGGGGCCTTCCCTCCGCTCTCGGCTTCGCTCTCGGTCTCTCAAGGAAACCCCCGGAGGACTACGACCCCGCCCATGCCCTACATCCGGCCGCGTGACCGCGAGTCGACCCGGAAGTAGAAACGAGAGCGCGACGCACACGCATGCAAATAGAGAGAAACGGAGCTAGTGGCGGGGACGCCGGAAGGGGCGGGGTCTGGGGCAGGCCCTCTTTCCGGTGCAATTCTGGTCCTTCTTCCGCCCGGTGCCCTGCGGCTCGCTTGTATCCTCGCCCGCTCATGCTCCTCTAAGTGAGCCTTATAGCTACCTTCTCAGAAGGATATTTTTAAATAACTGAAGGGAGGGCTAAATTTGCGAGTGAAAATTTAAAATTCCTCTGCCTCAGAAAATGGGCTCCCTGAAAGCAGAGACTAACAGCGTCACTCCCAATAAGCATTTAATAATGATTATTGATGGATGGATGGATATGGATTAGAGGTCTTCCAGTTGAGTGAACTGAATGAACTCTCAATGAACCTCCTTTGGGGAAGCTTGCTCTGATGAAGAGATTTGCATCACTTGAAAGATTTAATTATTGTTTACACTTTCACTAAGAAATTCAGAGAGAGAGAGAGAGAGAGAGAGAGAGAGAGAGAGAGAGAGAGAGAAAGAGAGAGAGAGAGTTGATTTAAAATTTAAAATGTTCCTGGTTTTCCCTTCCTTCAAAGAGGGAACATTAGGTAATGTACCTACCTGGAGCAAAGCCCGGCCTGAGGTGCTGAGACTACAAGGATTTTTTTTTTTTACGTTTTTGCAAGGCAACGGGGTTAAGTGGCTTGCCCAAGGCCACACAGCTAGGTCATTATTAAGTGCCTGGGGTCGGATTTGAACTCAGGTACTCCAGACTCCAGGATTTAAAAAAAGAGACTACTTTGTCCTCCTGAAATTCACAATAGAGCCATATGGTAAGCCTAGATAAGTCATTTGCCTAAGGTTTGAAATTTTTTGTGTTTGACTGATTTGATCTTTTCAGGGGCTAGGATGCTGAATTGAGTTAGGAAGACCTGGGTTCAAATTCTGCCTCTAACCTTGGTGGCACACTGGGCTACTCAGCCTCTATTTGCTTCAGGTAACTCCCTGCTTTATCAAGTGTTTAAAGGATTCTTGGATCCCTCTTATGATCTGTCACAGAAGGATCACTTTACTCTGACTTTCCACTGAGAGGACCTCAGTCCAACCTCATTGCTTATCCATCTCTTGATGTTACTGATCCTTTAGAAGGGAGAGGACTCTGGCTGTTGTTGTCCTTCAATTTTGAAGATCACACCAACCAAATTAATGGTATTATGATTTGCACATTATACTTTTTAGAATATGAAGTATGTCATGAAAAAAAATGCTCCTTACCTTTACCAGAACTATTTCACTCCATGGCCTGATATTTTAGGAAACAGAACTTTATTTTGGGAGGAGTCCTTGAACCTTGAATATGATTTTTTTCCCTTCCATATCAACAAGGCACCTTGGCATTCCATAACAGCAAAGAACCATTATATGATCTGGTGACAAAATAGTGAATCACAAGGGGTGGCTAGGTGGCACAGTGGATAGAGCACCAGCCCTGGAGTCAGGAGTACCTGAGTTCAAATCCAGCCTCAAACACTTAATAATGACCTAGCTCTGTGGCCTTGGGCAAATCACTTGACCCCATCACCTTGCAAAAAAACCCCCTAAAAAATAGTGAGTCATGGCTTGCAAAGTACTGCCAATCCATCAATATGCTCTTTCTCTGAATCTCTCTCTGTGAGTCTCTTCTATTCTTGTCTCTGCTTTTGTGTCTTTATCTCTTTTGGCTTCTGTCTCTGCATCTGTGTCTCTGACTTTGCCTTTACCTGTTTCTATGTCTCTGTATTCATCTGCTACCCCAGGTGTTCATATGGTCTATTTGAGGCTGACCCATGGTAGAGCAGCATTCTGAGGTCCTATTGGCCTGATCAGCCACAGTCAGAGACACTGTAATTTGTCTCAAACATAGTGATGTCATTTTGGTCTTCAATAATGAAGGACAAAGAGCCAACCAACCAATCTGTCTCTGTCTCTCTGTCTCTGTCTCTGTCTCTCTCTGTTTCTCTCTCTCTCTCTCTGTCTCTCTCTCTCTCTCTCTCTCTGGTTGTGTGTATTCTATACACATGCATCCAGAAGAACTCCTAGACAATCTATATTGTTCTTTATCCATGAGGTTATTGAGGCAAGAATTAGAAAAATCCAGAAATCACCTATAACAGGCTACCACTTGGTTTTCCCTTCAAAAGACTAACTCAATTATTTCAACAAATAGTAAATTTTTCTCTGACATTTAAATGTTACTTTTAGTTATTATAATTTATATGAATAACATTTCTACAAGGAGAAAGAAATCTAATGGGCAGAAGCTATAATAGTTGGCATTTATAGACTTTAGGGTTTGCAAAGAATTTTGAACATATTATTTTAGATTTGAATTCAGATTTGTCCTGTTCTTTCCCTCCATAATACCAGACTGCCTCTCTATGTCTTATACCTCTTTTGTAGCCTTAGTGCTCTCTATAAAATGGGATCATTGGAGTTAGTTTACTGACTGATTTAAAATATGCTGTATTACATTCCTTCTTACAGCAAACATTAAGTCTCTGGAAGGGGTTTTAGATGTAAGTCATATAATCCATTTATAGATGAGAAGCCTGAGACCTTAGTCACAATTTGAACCCAGTAGTCTTACTCCAAATCCAATATTCTCTATTATTCCAAACTAGGTGCTCAATATTTGTTTGCTTATTAATGATGAAGGAGATAAGGAGGGTTAAAAGAAGAAGCAGGAATAGGTAGAAATACTATGGAAAGACCTCCTTTAGACAGATTTTTGTAAATGGAAGTTTAATTAGAAATGATATTAAACAATTTTTCTATTAATAATATGCAGTGAAAAAGAGCGTGTCTTTAAAATGCCTTAGAGGTTGAAATACAGTAAAGATTCTTGAAATCAAAAATGTCCTTTTCCTTCAATTCTGGGAGCAAGTTCCTCTCCAAACAATCCACAATCATTATGCACAAATTCTCGAAATTCGCTGAGGTGTGAGGATCAAACTGTTGAGCTAGCAAGTCCTATCATGTAAGTGGACTGACATTTTATCTATGTGACATCAGCAGTTTTTTGATTTTCTGGTGGTCTGCTGCCTGCTGCCATCAAGGTTTGTCTGACTTGCTTGGTGACTTCATGTATGGATAGATGTAGATATTGTGCCAGGTCGTAGGGGCTTATGGAAGGACTTTTCAGAATGAAGTAAAGGGGTTTATTTCATCTCTTTCCCTGTAGAAACAGAAGTCCAACACTACAAATGTGTTTCTGCCCCCTTTGGGTACTTATTCAAACTCATTTGTTTGTTGGTTGGAAAAGGTAGCTGAGAACCCTTAAAGGTATGTAAAAAAATTTAAGTTTAACATTTTTCTTTTTTACACTTCAAATTCTTAATATTATTTTCTTTTCTTTATAAAAACCACACCAAAACTTTTGAGAGACCCTGTGTTTCCTAATCTTCATTTATCTATGTATCTGTTTAAGGGAAGAAGATTTCCCCAGATGTCAGAACACTGATGTCACTGGCAATAGCACTTCCTTGAAACAATAAGATACTCAGTACTCTTTCCAGAATTTTATATTTGTAGATGTCATGAGATAGGGGAAAAACCCTAAATTTTTCTCTTATATATTCTGTGATAATCTTTTTATACTTTATTGCTAAGTGAATGGAATATCATTACATGGGATGAACCAGACCTCTGATTTCATTCATTCAGTCAATAGTCGGTAAGCACGAGTGGTGGGGATATAAAGAAAGGTAAAAAATAGCAGCAAAGTTGGGAATTCAAGCTGAGCTAACCATTCCCAATGCTGTCAGCAGATTTTCTTCAATGTATAGTCTTAGACAATTGCCCAGGTCACTTAGAGTTTAAATGACTTGCTTAGGGGTCAGCCAGTCTATAAGGTATCAGAGTCAGGGACTCCAGGATTTCCTGACTCTGTGGTTGGCTTTCTATCCACTTTACCAGCCTGCCTCTCTGTCTATCACTGCATAGTCCTTTGTTGTTTTTTTTTTTTAACTCTATTGTAAACTTTTATATAAAGAGCATATTCCCACTGAGGTTCAGATTCAGGTAACATCTATAAAGTATTTGAAACAACAAGGTGAAAACCATTCATGGAAAGTCATACATATCTATAAATAAGAGGACTCCAGAAGCTTTATTTGTCTTTCCATCTCCAGGAGTTTTCCTTTAGAGGTTTGGATGAGTAAGTATTGGTGGGGTGTATTAGAAGATTCCGGCTTAGATAGGATTTGAGCTAGATTGGGTGGACACTAGGTGGCGCCATGGTGCTGCTTAGAGCTGCAAGTCAGGTAGACTCGTGAAGTCAAATCCAGCCTTCCCAGCTGGGCAATCTTGGATAAGTCACTGTTTACCTCAGTTTCCTCATCTGTAGAATGAGCTGGAGTAGGAAATAGCAAACCACTCCATTATCTTTGTCAAGAAAACTCCAAATGGGGTCACAGAGAGTCAAACTACTAAAAAACATTGATTGAATTACAACAATCCCTAAGGTACCTGCTCTGAAATGCTGTTTTTATGAATGTTGTAAGTCATAATTACATGAATCATGTAAGTCTTTGTGAAACTATCTGGAACAAAAATTATTTTAAAGAGATGACCTAGGCATATTCAAAGAACACAGATAATAATGTTATCATAACAGCAACATTATTTTTGAGAAGACCAGTTCATGATTTTGAACCAAGACCCTTTTAGAATAGTGATTTACAAAACAAGGGTCCTTAAGGGGCCTGCTGACTGGTTGCTCATGTATCGATGTTTAAACTATGACATTGTATATACTTTTGTTTTTGACAATAATTTACTTTTTTACAATGTTATGTTATTTGCAACATATTTATTATTAATATAAAATGATTTACAACACAATAAGCTTTTATTGATCTACATCATCATGGTTTTTACTAGTATCCTCACTTCTTCTAGAGAGCTGTCCCAAATGATTAATTGTATTTTTTAAAGATAAAAAAATCAGTACAGCTGATAGATACATTGAAAAATTCCAAAACATGTACAATATGTAATACCTGTGGACTTCCCAGTTCATGAAGGAGAGTCCTCTTATATCTCCTTAATTTAAATCCTGCTTGATCTATATAGTTTTGTTATATTCACTTTTATTTACTGTGTATTCTTTCAACAACTACATTGTTGTCATTATTGTGTATATAATTTTCTTGACTCTACTTAGTTCACTCTGTATTAATTCATATAGATTTTTCCATGCTTCTCTGTATTTATCACATATATAATTTCTTTTTTGTTGTTGTTTTATTATTTATTTTTGAGTAAGATTTTTTCCCCAATTACATACAAAATCAATTTTCAGTATTCACTTTTAAAAAATTTCTGGGTTCCCAATGTTTCTCCACAATATGGCAAACCACCTGATGTCATACATGGGTAATTATGCAAAACACATTTTCGTATTGGTCATGTAAAAAAAAACCCACAACAAAATCATGAAAAAACAAAGTGAAAAATAAAGAACTTCAATCTGAATCTAGACTATCAGTTCTTTCTCTGAAGATGGTTAGCATTTTCATATTTCTGTGAATAGCTACATCATTCACAATTAATCACCATACTAGTGATCCTAGGTCTGGTCTTTTCATTCTTTATCAGTTCATGTAAGTGCTTCCATATTTTTCTGATATTCACCTGCTTGTCATTTCTAACAGCATAATTGTATTCCATTACAATAATACACCACAATTTGTTCAATCATTTCCCAATTCTGCTTAACTGAACAACAGAATAGTTAATACTGGGTTTAAGTTTGTAGTTAGACTTCTGGTAACTTCATCTATCTATCTAAAACATAGTCACAGTTTTGGGAATGATCTTAGAAGACCTGTAAGAGGAAAATAGCTGCTAAAAAACCCAAGCACTTTACCTTTAGGAGAGATGCACAATTACCCTAAGAGTTTATTGTTTTAGAATTGTGGGTAAAGTTCAGATTAGTGATTTTGCAAGGCTTGCTTATCTGACTGGAGAGGAGATAGGAGAATCACTAACTAGAAGAACAAAGTATTCAGTGAAAATTCAAGTTAAGCCCTGAAAAGAGCAACATATTTCAGTACCATGCTATAATTGCTTTTCATGCTGATCATAAGATTAGATCTGAAAGGAATCTTAGAGATCATCTGGTTCAATCCTAATATACAAAAGAAGAAACTGTCCCATCGAGAGGCTATGACCTATCCAAAGTCAGACAAATAGTTAGCAGCAGAGCTATAATTTGTAGCTTGGCCAGTTCATTTAAACTCTCTTGCCTTCACTTCATCTGTAAGATGGTGAGAATAACTTTTTCAAGAGTGGTACAGAAGACAAAACACTGAACATGGGTTAGGTAGACCTGAATTCAAATTTGGCCTCAGATATTTACCAGCTGTGTGAGCCTGGACAAATCACTTAATTCTGTTTGCCTTAGTTTGCTCATTTGTAAAATGAGTTGGAGAAGGAAATGGCAAACCACTCTAGTATCTCTGCAAAAAGAAAACCCCAAATGGGGTATGAAGAGTTGAGCATGACTGAAATCTCTGAACAATAGCAAACTTTTCCAGAAGGTTGTGTGAGGAAAAATAGTTTGTAATAGAGTGCTCTCAATTGGGGTAGCCAGATGATGCATTGGATAGAGTACTAGCCCTGGAATCAAGAAGACCTGAATTCAGATATGACCTTGATATTTGATACTTACTTGCTATGTGACCTTCAGCAAGGCACTTAACTCCATTGTCCCCCCCACACACACAAAAAGAGTGCTATGGAAATGGTAAGAGTTATTGTTAAAAAGTATTCTTTTAACAACAAGGTTTCATCTTTAAATATGCTGAAGAGCCATTCATGTAGGTATCTAACATTCTCACCATTTTCAGTTCCTTCCTTGTCCTGACATGCTTTCTCTCAAAGTAACTTGTCCAGGGTCACAAGTGACTTCTAGCAACTCAAATAAGGAACATTCTTTGCTATTAATTCCTCCTTACTCCTGTTTTCACATGCTTTTCATTCTAGGTGTTTTATTCCAAGTTATAACTTTCTCCTTGACTAGGTCAAAAAGTATAAAATAGTCATAAAACCAAGTTCTGGTTCCTAGAGATGTCCAGGCAAGACCTGGAATAGGCTATAGATGATTTTTCTAGTTCGTGTAGTGATTTTGATTAATTTCTTTTGAAGAAATATCCTTAATTTTTGCCTTCTTTGAAAATATTTAACAGTAGCTTTGGTTTGTAGAAAAAGTCCCTTTACGCTGTTACTGTCTGGTGTTCTGATTTTGTTTCCTTTCCTCCCCTTTCTACTTCTCTCCCATTGGAGGAATTCTACACTATTTTCTCTTTATAGAGTCATTAGATAGTATACATTGTGGGTAGCTAGGAGTGCTAGGTATGAAATCAGAAAGACTCATCTTCCTGAGTCCAAATTTGACCCTCAGACAATTACTAGGTATCTGACTGTGGACAAGTCATTTAATCCTATTTGCTTCAGTTCCTCATCTATAAAATGAGCCGGAGAAAGAAATGGCAAGTCACTCCAGTATTTTTGCCAAGAAAATCCGAAATGGGGTCATGAAAAGTCAGATACCTGATACAACTGAACAATAACAAATGCTGTCTGCATGCATATAAATTGCAGCATGCAATGTGAAAGATTACATGCAGTTTTACCATTAAATTCTGATTTTAAATTTAGGGACTAGATAGTACCTATTTCTCTGCCAAGAGAGAACAGAAGAGGAGATACAATGTGTGTGTGTGTGTATATGTGTGTGTGTACATGTGTACTTCCATGTTTTGACTAAAGGTATATCCTAGTGGTAGGGCTATGCCCCATTGACTTTGGATCCATACATTTTTGACATTCAGTTCTACCAGTTTCCTTCCCTTTCCATGCCTTCCACCATGAAAACAAAGAAAACAAAACTGTCAATGGAGGAAAAGTCTGCAGTGTCAGGTTATATAAAAAAAATAGTACTAAATGATAGAATTATCACAACTGTCTCCTACATTCTTTAAAAATATTGGAACTGAAAAAGAAAATCTAGTGTTCATAATAAGTGACTACTAGTTTAGATTGTTTATAGTAGATTGTTTTAAGGGATTTGCTATTTTAGGAAATTAATAAGCAACGGATTTTAACTAATCTTTGGTTTCATATAAACATGATTTTGGTATAAACATGATTAAATTTGAACTAGATTTCACTCAGTACAAATTTAAAAAAATCCAGAATCTCCATATATATCTATACAAACATGTGTGTATATATATATGTACATATATATGTACACATATATCCATGCATATGTATAGATGTAACCAATGTTTGGAGTGTTTGGACTGACCTCCCGTGGGAAGAAGTTTGAAACCTATGAGTGCTGAGAATTATAATCCTTCCCCTTAGAGAGACTGTAGTGCTTTCTGAACAGGGGAGGAGTAAAAAGTGGGGAAAATTTCCTTCAACCATTGAGTGAGCTGAAGCTCATTCCCAGCTATGAAGCTTGGAAAAGGAGAGGACAGAAACAAATTTTGAAGGAGACAAAAAGAAAGTCAGATGGGTAGAATATGTGTTTTTGAATAGATGCACAAGAATATATAATTTAAGTAGCTAATATCCTCTGCCTTGTAAAACTCTTGCTAAGAAATGTGATTGAATTGTTTTCGCTCTGAAAGACTAATTAATTTGAAGTGCTTTAATCACCCCCCCATTTCTACCTCAAAAATGGCAAAAATTTGTTCCTAAATTTCTCTCTTCTTGATCTGTTTATAATACCTGATTTAAATCATATCTTTGACAGTGCCTTCCCCTTAAACATAAAATTATGATTACTCTAAACTTCTCTATAATGCATGCTTATAGATTAATTGAAGACAGTGGAGAGGGCAGTAGAAAATGCCAATGACTATTTTGCTATAGTCAGGACAAAAATAGGTCAGAAAATTAGACATCTCTTTAATTTGCTAGACTTTTCTATCTGGACTGAGCCAATCGTGATGGAATCTGATGGTTCTTGTCTTTATTAATAACTTTTTATAAACTTAGAGAGACATAATCCACATCAGTCAAGATCATTCCCTTAGGTTAAACTTTGTTGAATCAGATTCAGGGATGATATATAATAAAGACACATTAGGGAAGCCCAAGTCTCTAAAGTGTGGGATTTGGGGGTAAATATGTAGACTAAGAGAAGGTTATTTCTTAGAACTATCTAATGGGAAGAAAGGGACATAGTCTGCAAAGATTCTTCATTTCTACATTACCATAGTGAGAATGAAAGCCCTTTTTCAGCCAAACCTTCACAGCTGTAAATATTGTAAATATTTTCAATTTCTATGGAAATCTCACTTAAATGTTTTTAAAATTGCCTAAGATCCACACATTTGAAAACTTTTATCAGCCTCTAATTATGAGTACACCAAGCTATAGATTGAATTGAGGGCATATCTCTACTCTCAATACTTTTTAGTAATTAGATAATTCATTCGTCATTCTGTAAACAATTTTATTTATCATTATTAGCTGACTCCTTCAATAGTTAGTAAAGAAAAATTAGGTAGACAGGAACAAAATACTGAGTAGTTAAGAGTAAATTGACATCTCACTTCATTCACTTATTCATTTTCTTTTCACAAAAATGTAGTTACTAATAAAGAGAGAAGAATCAAGTAATAATATTTAACATGAAATTTTTTAAAATTGGGAGGCTATTAATGAAAGTAACATATAGTATTAAAGTGGCAGGGGACAGAGAGAAAGACACACGAGATTGAAAGCATAGAAGCATATTCTCATAAGGACTAAACAGTCCTTGTTGTTGGAAGACCAAATTGAATCATCATTTATGTAGGTAGTATCAAAGTTCACAATTTGTAGGTCCTTTTTAAGATAAGCATGATTCAATTTGTTTACGGTTCGGGCAAAGGAATATTTGGAAGCACAACTATAAGCTTCCAAACTGTAGACTTTCTTGAAATGCAGATCAAAAAATGGGTTATCCTAAAAGAAAAAAGGGAAGAAAAGTATTTTTGTCATAATCACTGAGACAGACACAGTTTCACTGTTTTCCATAGTTATCATGTTTACTAGTCTTTTAAAATCTCAATATGACATGTTTCTAAAAGTCAGAAATAATCCTTATAAACATATTCGTTTAAAAATTAATGTTCTAATATATTTCTTTTCTTCCCCCCCCCTTGGCAAGGAACTATAAAGTTAAATAATTTTAGTGGTACACGTGTTTTTTCCCTCATCATACATATGAACACTATCTGGGACTATTGAATTACTAAACCCGATTGTCCAGCCTTCTCTGTGCATGTGGGTTTATTTGAAAATAGGAAATAGCATGCTAATATGAACCTTCTTAAAGGCCCCAAGGAGGGCCAAAAGGAGTTTTCTCTTCATCCTCTGAATGCTGTAATACTTTCCCCATCCCAAGCTCAGAGATGAAACATCAAATTTTTTACCATTCATATATTACATGCCATCAATCTACTGACTTTGAAGAATACAAGACTAATCCTGGCATGAAATATAAGCCAATTCATTTGTGATTTGACATTATCGTTGGATCTAATCAAACCATTATTAATTTGGTATTGACAATCTTATAAATAAATACTTATTTTAGGAGATAAATAAGTCCCTTTTATTCCTGTTGAAATAATTTATTCTTCAGTGAATTTGCATTCCCATTTTAACTAAATTCCCTTCTGAAATTGGCAGGACTAATTTTTCATGTCTCAGCTATATCCAAATGACCAAATAGTTGCGAAATCAATTTATATATACTTTATTCAAGTATGACAATCTGCCTATTCCTAAATTATGTTTAATTTTATGTTTTTCAATCTTTTTTTTTTTTTAAGATTTTTCAAGGCAATGGGGTTAAGTGGCTTGCCCAAGGCCACACAGCTAGGTAATTATTGGGTGTCTGAGGCTGGATTCCTTACTCCAAGGCCAGTACTCTATCCACTGCGCCACCTAGCCGCCCCCTATGGTTTTCATTCTTAATTCTTCAAAACAAGATGAAAACTTTTTTCTAATAATGAACAAATTGCATTATCTCCATACTCTATTTGTAATTGCAACATAGTGCTTCCCCCCCCCCCAACTTTTTAAACACAAGTCTCCTTTGATTCAATTCAATGGTCTTCTTAAAGCCCATAAGAAACATATTGAAGATATTTTTTAAAAAATACGCATTTGGTTAGGAAATACATACACAAGGTCTCGTATGAGAAGGTAACCAATGGAAGGAGCAAAACTTAAATAAAAACCAAGTTGTAAAGGATGTTATCAGATGAAATGCTGTTCTGTTATTGGCAATGATGAACAGGATTCTTACTATAAGTAAAAAAACTTATAAGCAGATGCAGTGGGAAATGTACTATATACAAAGTAGCAGCAATATTGCAGGATGATTAGTTGTGAAAGACCTACCTTTTCTCAGCAATGTGTGACCCAAGAGAACCCTGAAGGACTTTTGCTTTCCATCCCAAAGACAGAGCTGATGGTGTCTCAACAAAGATTGAAGCATACTTTTTTTGTCCTTTCACTTTATTTTTCTTGATGTTTCTTTTTTAGGGTGGATTATTTTTACTTTTAGAACATGATATTGTAGTAATGTTTTTCATGACTACACATTTTAAATATATATCAAATAACTTGCTTTCTCCATGAGGAGGAGTGAATGGGGAATAAAGTAGGAGAAAGAAAGAATTTGGAGCTCAAAGTTTTGGAAGTAAATGTTGAAAGTTTTTTTTGCCTATAAACAGGGGAAAAATAAAATAAAATTTAGAAAAGGATGTATCATAGCAATAAATGATGAGGAATGTATATATATATATGTATTATATATACATATACACACATGTATGAAGCATGAGCAAAGGACAACCAGTGGACAAATTGATGTCCACACAAAGTCACAAGACTGTTAGGATGGCTGCTGGTGCATTGGGTGGACTCTGCTGATTTTTAAGGGAGGACATGAACAAATGTTATATAGAATGGGCAAGAATGGAGTAGTTTTGATCTGAATCAAACAAAATATAAATGAGGTCATGAATCCATGGGAATATAAAAGCATAAATATGACCTTAACAATTTATCCAATTTTAAATTTAGGTATAATATAGTTGAGCAAATGATTGATGACATGAATTTGTAACTTCTTTTTCATGTAGAAAAAGTCTAGACTACCTCATGGTAGGTAGGAAACAAATCAGCGAAGTTCATAAAGCCACTAATTTTGTTTTATTAATTACTGTTCTACTCTGTCTTTCATTACCATAATGCTTAAAATAATGTGTAAAGGGAAGTTAAAATACATCCATAGGCACAATGGCATATTAAAAGACAGTAAATTTCATTACCAAAAATTGCTTCCCTTGACCAAGCCTCAATATTTTTCCTAATCATATGTACATACTAAACATTATTCTCCATCAACATAGAATAAATATTCTTCATGCTTCTGGGATGCTCATAAATAATTTATCACATAATCATTTAGTATATCTGTTGAATCTTTGACATTAATTTCATAGAAATTTAAAGTGAAAGAATATAGAAATAATTTCACTGAATTATCACATAAAACAGAGGAAGCAGTAGATACCCAGCAGAATAAAGTAACCAGATTAATATCATACAGTTTGTTAGAGACAGATCCAGGAATAGAACTATGATCTCCTAATTTTTAGGCCAGTGTCCTCTACCACACTGTGATGCTTCATGTTTGCAACAATTCACTTTTTAAGACCCAGGTTGCCTTTTCATAAATTTAGTTTTAATTCTATTCCATTTCATTTTTTGACCTCTTTCTGCTTCTAAATTCCTCCACTTAGAATTACATAATTCTTGTTGAAAACAGTAATAAATGTACTGATTTTTGAGAACTGAATTACAAGAGCTGTGAAAAGACAAAATTCCTAGAACATTAGGTCCTATAAGTAAAGATCTGAGATAAATGATTATTAATAACCATTGATTTGGGGGAGATCCAGAGTTCTCCCCTTTTCTATAATCATTTCAAAATTCAATCTCTTGGAGGACATTACTGATAATGAGATTGGATTAATTTTTTAAAAAATCTCTTGTTCGACCCCACATGTGGGGAAGTCATTGTGCTCTAACCTCAGATATGGGTAAGAATAAATTCTTTGACTGGATTAATGGAGGCTTGGCCTAGTCAATTGTAATAGCCATTCTCTCATTACTTAACGAATCAGAGTTGATTACTAATCTCTGGAACACTTACCTTTCTAAACGATTAAATGGTTAAATTAATAAAGTGACCTAGAAATTATGTCTTTCAAACTTTTTAAACACCATAGATCAGGGTTGTCCAAACTTACTTTTAAAAGTTATTATTGAAACAATTGACAATATATTTTGATTTGCCATTTTAGTGACTCACTGACCTCTTTTCGAATAGCTCTGCCATAGATCATAATACTGAGAATGGGAACTACTAACTACAGTCTACATAATCCTCACTTCAGAAAAAAAAATTCTAAAGATATTTAGAGGAAAATATAGACATCAACTTTGACTGAAGACTTTAAAATGGGATAAAGTTTATGAAAGAAGAGAAATGAAATTTTGATAATAAAAGCAGTGACCTTTCTAAAGAAAATAATATGGTTGCACAGCTCTCTGATGTCATATTTTTAAAGGACATAATGTAAGAGATGTAAAGATTGAATGTAAAGAATAGTATAAAACTAAGAATAGTGTAAGGATGTGTAAGACCCTGGCATGCCTTGAGATTTATGAATCATGCTAAGAAATGTCAAAGAGAATTAAAAAAAAATAATTCCACATTTGGACAAGAAGATGAAGAAGGAAGGGGTTGCCTGATAGATAAGGAACAAGTAATTTTTTTTATGTTATTTTCCCAATTACATGTAAAGAGTACTCAACATTGATTTTTTATAAGATTTTGAGTTCCACATTTTTCTACCTCCCTCCCTTCCACCTCCTCATGATAATAAGTAATCTAATAGGTTTCATATGTACAATATGTTTAACATATTTCCATATTAGTCACGTCATGAAAGATGAATCAAAACAAAAGGGGAAATGCCATGAGAAAGAAAAAACATAAAATCAATTTTAAATAGTAGCTTTATTCTGCATTCAGACTCCATAGTTTTTTTTTCTGGATATGGATGGCATTTTCCATCATAAGTCTTTTAGAGTTGTCTTTGTTCACTTTGTTGCTAAGAAGAACTAAATCTATGATAGCTGATCATCTCACAATGTTGTTGCTAATGTGCACAATGTTCTCCTGGTTCTGCTCACTTCACTCAGCATTAGTTCATATAAGTATTTTCAGGTTTTTCTGAAATCTACCTGCTCATTATTTCTTACAGAATAATAGTATTTCATCACATTCATATCTCACAATTTGTTCAACCATTCCCCAACTGATGGACATGCCCTCAATTTCCAGTTCTCTGTCACTTAAAAAAAGAGCTGCTATAAATATTTTTGTACATGTGGGTCTTTTCCCTTTTTTTATGATCTCTGGGACACAGACCTAGTAGTGATATTTCTGGATAAAAGAGTATGAAGAGTTTTATCATCTTTTGGGCATAAATCCAAATAAGAGCAAATATTACTAGTAGAAAATGGCAAGAGAAAAAATTTTGAACTTTTTGCATCTTTTTTTTTGCAAGGCAGTGGGGTTAAGCGACTTGCTCAAGGTCATACAACTAGGCAATTATTAAGTGTCTGAGGCTGAATTTGAACTTAGGTGCTCCTGATTCCATGACTGCTGCTCTATCCATTGTGCCACCTGGCTGCTCCCTTTTATTTAGTTATTTTTAACTAGGATATATGATCTTTGAATAAGTAAGGATAGAGCAAATATGGTTATTAGGATTGACAGCCTTTATAAGTGAATAGGGAATTTGCTTCTTTAAATGACTAAGTATCTAAACAAAAAATCTAGGAGTATTGAAAGAAGTTAATGAAGTGATTATACAATGATTTTAAGTAATGTCTGAGAAATTCTGGAGAAAGTTTTCCCAAATTTTAAAGGAGAAAAGGTTAGATTCTGTAAACTATAAATCAGTAACCTTGACATCAATCTTAATCCTGCAAAGTGCTGTACTAAATAAGTGATTTCTAAGTATTTAGAAAAGGGTCATAGTGTTACTCAGAGTGAGAATGGATTCATCATTAATCATCCATATTTCTCCTTTATTAAAAAATAAAACTATTAAACTGGTAGAGTAAAAGAATGCTATAAAGTATATTTTCACTTCAGCAAAGCATAGTCATTTATTTTGTGATATCTTTGGGGTCAAAATATAGAGTTCTGTATTGATCCGTAAGAGGTTCAGACCCATTAGAAAGAAGAGAGAAATTTTTGACTGGTTCTGGGGACTTTGTATCCTTGATATTGTAAATAAAACTTGTTCTGTGTTGATGCCTTATGAACCCAAATGTTTAAATAGAAGTTAGTTTATAGACTCCCTTTGGGGGAGTACCATACGTTAATATTTCTAGGCATTCGTATATAGAGGCAGATATAGGGCAGACTGGTACAATGAGTGAGCTGATGGGTACTTTTTGGAAAGCATTAGATACTAACATTCCCAAGTTCCATTTGCATGGGAGCAGTCAAGTCAGGAAAGAGAGAAGTCCTCAAAGTTTAGATACAAGCCTTTTCTGTCAGTAAGGAGCCTCTGATACAAGCATTATATAATCAATTTTTAGCACTATATTCTACATTGACAAACTGGGGCAAGTTGAGGAGGGTCACCAAAGTAGTTAAGGATCTAGAAACCATGTCTTTTGAGACTTATTGGGAAAATGGAAATGGATACCCTGAAAAGAAATGACTTTAAGGAAACAAGATAACCATCTATAGATAAATCTTTTGAAAGAGAGAATGGATTTATTTTGTGCAGCTCCAGAGGAAAGTACTGATGATTGGAAGGTATTGGGAAGCATATTTAAACTCAGAATGAGGAAGAACTTTCTGATAATTAATTGTTTTTTAAAGGAAATGATTGGAAGTGTTTAATTGAAAGCTACATAATAATCTTCCAAGAATGGAAAGATAGGAAATTGAATGGGAAAGTTTCTTCCAATTCTGTGATTCTATTAATTCAGTTGTGATCCCTGCTGGAGGGGTGATGGAGGTATTGAGAATTCATGTGGTTGTAGGGGTTCCCTATGAGCTCAGAGAAGTTAATTTAAATGTCAACCAGATAAGATTTTTGAAATTAACAGGGAGATTGATTGGGAAAATCTAGATTAGATACTGTGTTTAATAGAAAATTTTTAAATATTATACAAAAAAGGAACAAAAATACCAACAAACTCTTTTATCAGCAGGTCACCCACAAAATATAATATCTTAATTATTGAGTATCAGAAATATATAAGGATATAGAAGTTTAGAAGGCTTAGTATTATATTATTCTATTAATATAATATATTAATATTATACTTACAGTATCTGCTTCTTTTCCATCAATCATCTCCAGATCATTTAAAGACCATTTTTTGGTTACTTCATATTTTTCATCTAGACCTATTCTGTAGTGTTTCACCATAATTATTTTTACTTCTTCTCTTTTAGTAACTGCAAGATAAAAATTATATAGTTTTCATGGGCTTTCAAAGGATAATGAAATAATTCAGTATAGTATTCAGTGTTTTATTCCCTGTAGTTTATATTTTTGCTGCAACTTTATGATTTATACTAATATTATCATTTATTACAAGTAGAGAAATTGAAGAATCATCAGTTTGGAAAGGACCTTAGAGTTTGAGTACAATTTCTTCATCTTCAGATGAAGAAACTGAGGCCCAGAGAAGAGAAGTGACTACTCAAGTACATTGATAGCAGGTATTAATCAGAATCACATTTTTTGAATCTGACTCTTAATTCAGTGAACTTTTTAGCATACCTAACTCCCTCTAAATTGTCACTTTTTTTTTTTTAAATTAAAACTTGCTTTGGTCACTGTATTGAACTACTGGTAAGAAATTTTTCCTACCAATACAGATAATCTCTTTTTATACAACTAATAGTCACCACGATTTGCCTCATGGCACTGGAAATTTAAATGACTTCTACAGGGCTGCCCCCTTTAGTATGTAGGTTTGGACACAGATCTAGGTCTTCTTAATGCTGAGACCAGAGTGCTCTTTGTCTCTTTTTCTACTACTGCTGCTATTGCTCTTATACTACTACCACTACTACTACTACTACCATCATCACCAGCACCACCTTACTACTACTACTACTACTACTACTACTACTACTACTACTACTACTACTACCACTACTACTACTATCACCGCTACTACTACTACTACTACTGCTGCTGCTGCTGCTGCTGTTGCTGCTGCTGCTATTCTTAAATGTACTTTATTTTTTTTAAATTTGGAGAGATATTACATTAAAAATACAAGAAACTTCAATTTCTAAGTCAATATCACCTTGAATCGATATTTATGTGCTGAATTGATCCATAAACTTCCAATGCCTATTTTTAATGTGATCACATTATCAAAAGAATTGAATTGAGGTGAAAGTTTCATGTATGTGTTGTATTACTCTTGAAATAATAATAATAATAATAATAATAATAATAATGATATCAGGCATCATGCCCTTCTATCCATTTATGTATGATTTCTTAAGATTAAAATAGAAAAATATGTGCAACTGTTTTAACTACCTAGACAAAAATGAATATTTTAATAACATATATAACTTGTGCCATTAAGTCCATTTGTAGGAGACTTTCTTTATTGGTTAGAAATTGACTATTCAATGCTTCATGCCAGACTGAGGGGCAGAATTGATGAAAACTTGGAGAAGCAATCCTGGTCTTCTGGCCTTGAGAGAAGAAATAAGTTCCAGGGAAAGAAAGATTGGGAAAAGCTAACAATTAGAGAAGGTGGCACCTTGACTGTACCCAGGGATGTGTTGATAAATGTTTACTAACTGTTTTCTTCCCCAAAAATGTAAACACAACACATTTTCAAGTTTAATTGGCATTATTGACATTTTATTATTGCCTGAATTCTAGAAAATCAACAAAACAATAATCAAATACTTATTTGTAGCAGTTGCTAATTTCCTAGATGCAAATATGATGAACAGGCGCTTCATTTTGTGGAATTAGGGGAAAAATGGGGGGATAGAGGAAGGGAGAGAGATGTCTCAATTTGGGTAGTTTTAAAGATGCAGCATGTTCCAGTTATGCAACCAATGAGAAAGAAGCTGCTGCCACCTATGCAGTAGGGGAACATAAAATATCTTCTTCCAGAAGTAGGTTCCTGTTGTCTTCCTCATGAGTGTCCCCATCTTTGATGATCTGACTAGGCATCAAAACTGGGTAACACATACACCCTTCAAATGGCTGTGGCATGATGGGTTCAGATATCTAAAGATTTTAAAAATACATTGTGTTACATAATTCATATCATTTACTTCCAGCTGAAACATTTAAGCAAGCCCCTGAAATAAAATGTAAGCAAGGTAATGTTCTCTGAAATTAAAGTAACTCATGAATCATCACATATCAGAATTTAGCAGTGCTATGAACACAGTCCAGGTAGCTAGATGTCATAGTGTATAGAGCCCTGGATTAGGAATAAGGAAGTCATCTTCATGAGTTCAAATCTGACCTTATTTACTTACTATCTGTGCGACCCTAGGGGAATCACTCAACCCTGTTCACCTTAATTTATCTGGCAAAGTAAACTGGAGAAGCAAATGGCAGACCACTTCAATATCTTTGCCAAGAAAACCCCTGAATTCCTAGCATTCTCAATCTATTATTTAATGTGTATTTTTTAGCTACCTATTATATAAAGAGAAAACAATGCAAGATAGCATTTAAACAAAGTGGGAAAATGAAATGTTATAGATTGTTAAAAATGGTAGAATTCAGAAGAGAGACATATCTTTGGAATTTGAGGAGTTGGGAAAAAATCTTTGAGAAGAGTGGAATTGAGTTGTTTGTATAATAAGAAAAATGAAAGTAGGCATTCTATGTTGGAGGGACAGATTATGGAGGAATTTGAAAACCATACTCAGTATTTTAAGCTTCTTGAGATAAGCAATGAGAACTTGGGTTCTTGAATGACATGATGAAATTCCTGATTTTTGTCTGTTCTGCTAAGGTCTTATTCTGAGGATTCATTCTGACTAGGTGATCTTTTTTTTTTTTAACTAATAGAAGGTTTTACCAATAAAATGAAAGCTCTAGCAAATTCTACCAAGATAGAAAGATTTTGATTATAGGTCATGTGATGAATTGTACCTGTTGCCTAAGGATCAGATTAGTTAAAATCTTAGAGGTTCATCAGCAGGTTAACTCTAGGGTCATAAATTCTTCAACCATTGTAACTTTCTAAAAATTCTATTATCAATTGAGCAAGTACACAAAATGTAGCATTGCAGAATCTTGAAGTAGTGGAAACAGTGGGAGACATTATAATTTCTTGAACGGTGGATTGAAAGTCCTGTTTTAGAGAAAATAGTCTGACAGTGGTATACAGGACAAATTGAAAAGGAAAAAGGAGTTGTATTGGCAAAATGACCAATTAGGAGACTTTTGCAATGGTCTAAGTGTGAAATGGTGAGTACCTGTAGGGACAATGGAAATTAAGAGAAAAATCCGAAAGATTTTTTAATGGAAGAGAAAAGAACTTAATGACAATTAGTTATAAAAAAGTAAGGACAGATAGTAAGTATGACCTCAAATTTTTTGACCTGAGCAAATTGAAAAGAAGAAATGGAGTAAGCTGTGAATGTATGAAGGTAGAAGGGAAGGACATTAAGGACTAAGAGGATAAATGAAGAGGCCAAATCTTGGAGGAGATGAAAAGGGATCAGGTTCAAACTGTAGATAGTAGTGTTAGTTTTAGAAGGAAGATAATTTCTTCCTCTGAGACTAGTAGTACACGCATATGTTTATTGTTTTGTTGTTTTTCAGTCCAGCATATAGGCACTTAACAAATGCCTGTTGATTTGGATTAAAAAAAGTGATTATGGGATGTTCTGAGATGAAAGTATGTAACAACTTTGGTTAGCCAATTGATTTAAGCATGCTTAAAACTCACAATAAGATTTTGGATTTGCTCCCAATGTGGACCAGTTTTTGTTATATTTACAAAAACTGTATCACATGTAGAACTAGGCATCTCATAAATATTTTTCCATTTGTCACAATGGGAGGAGAAGTTGTTTAGTAGAAGTTGTTTACTGAAAAATATGCATGTTCAAAGATCATATGTAGTTGACTAGTAATGCTGTATACTAAAAGAATAGGATGTTATTATAAATAACTATTTAGAAACTTAAAAAATTCAAAACAGTAAAATGCTTTAAGCTTTGCAAAGTATTTTATGTATGTTATCTCATTAGTTTCACACTAAAGAACAAAACCAAAATAATGTTTAAATTAGTTTTTTTAATAAGTAGAAAACTTATTTTCTGAAATCTTAATATTTTTAAGGCAATTCTTTTGCTTTCCATTTTTATCCCTCAGATCTCTTTGAATATTCTTATCTGAGAAAACTAATTTGCTATCCTTAGAACAATGTTCTTAAACACAAAAATTGTACCTGTCTATCTAATATTTTATCCATTATTTTAAGGTTACAAAATTTTCCACATGCATTATACCATTTGAGTTGTAGATATTGTTATCTACATTTTACAGATGAGGCAACTGAGATTTGATGATTCAATGACACCCATAATCATATAACAGCTAATAAGTGTTAAGAGACAGAATTTGAAACTGGTTCTCTTCTGACTCCATCTACTGCATAGTTTTGTATCTATAATTGCTGTATAAATGTTTTGTTTAGTTGAAACTGATCTTGTACCACCGTTAAAAAGAAACTAAGTTAAGAGTTTAACACTTTGGGAAAATTCTGTGGCATAAAGGGTGCATAAATACTTTAATTTGGCAAAATAGCCTCTTTGGAGCCTATGAGACTCTAAAAATATTCCTAAGCCAATAACCAAAGAGTTCACTTTGGCTGGAGTAGGCCCAACCTATAATCTCCATGTGTGCATTTTGTTGCCAACAAAATTAAATTGCAATATGTGTTTTAATGCAAGAGCAAAATGAAAACTTACACTACGCCACCTAGCCACCCCTATCACATTGTCTTAAAACAGAAATGTGTTCAGATAGGTAAACATTACTGTTGTGGTTTTGGTAGCATCAGAAATAGAATTTTATAATAACTTTCTGTGAGTAAAAAGATATTCTCCCAGGGAATTAAAGGATCAAGCAAATCTAGATGCAATTTTTCACTAGGCTTCTCTCTTCCTTCCTTCCTTCCTTCCTTCCTTCCTTCCTTTCTTCCTTCCTTCTCTCTTTTTTTATAGCCTTCACTTCATGCCCATCATTTATCTTAATTTTTAATTGCAATACAATTTCTGTTTTAGAAATGCCTGTTATTCAGCATACTGGATTGTAGTTTGGTCAATTGAACAAAAAAGGAGTTGGTCAATTGAAGGGGAAGATATCTTAATTTATGGCAAGCTATATAGAAATGCTCCAATCAAACTGAATGTCTTATACTTAACATTTAGCAGTTAGTGTGCCACGGGACAAGAATCTTTCATGTGAACCTGACTTAGAATAGAGGAGTCTATATTTAGTGTTTGGACAGCTAATATTGTAATGGTTGCTGTGGTTACTTTGGTCACCAGTGAACTAACCAAATCACGTGACACTAAAGCTTGGGGGAAATTGATGAAAGTGTTTGGGGTTTATTGAAAATATGATCACTGGGGGTGGGCAGCTAGGTGGTGCAGTGGTTAGAGCACTGAACCTGGATTCAGGACTACCTGAGTTCAAATCCAGCCTCAGATACATAATAATTACCTAGCTGTGTGGCCTTGGGCAAGCCATTTAACCCATTGCCTTGCAAAAAACCTTAAAAAAAGAATCTACAGAAAATATGATCACTGGAATTGTGCCAAGCCAAGTATTTCTTAAATTTTTTTTTCCCGGAAGGAGGAGCTAATCTTATTTTTGTGCTAAATTAATGTGAATGAATTGGAACTTGTTTCTTCAAGATGGAGTATAATCACCATAAGTTCATCTTGAAGATACAAGTTCCAATTCATTCACATTAATATATATATATATATATATATATATATATATATATATATATATATGGTGACTTTGTTGAGAATAATAGCTCTAGGGGATTCAGCTTGAACATTCTGTTGAGGTTTCTGAAAAGTGGTTTATATTTTTTTAATAGATACAGGTATCCAAAGTAAGAGCCCATGAGTTTATGACCTATTTCTTTTTTTGTTTGTTTTTATGAACAATTTGATCAAGTGACTTGCCCAAGGTCACACAGCTAGTAAATATCAGATGTCTGAGGTCACATTTGAATTTAGGTCCTCCTGATTCCTAGACTGGTGCTCTCTCCACTGTACCACCTAGTTGCCTCATGACCTGTTTCTTTTACTGTACTTGCTATTGTTGTTATTCACTCTAGTCTTTTATATCCATCAAAGTTAGGATAAAATTGGACATGGGAAAGTGGAAAGAACGTTGGATTTGGAGTCAAAGGACATGAATTCAAATCTACTTTGTTACTTACTTTGTAAATGATTGTGGGAGAATCAATTATTTATCTGGGTTTCAATTTTGTTGTTTATAAAATTGGGGTGGGGTTGGACTGGAAGACCTCTGTGCTTCCTTCCTTGGCTTAAATTTTTGAATTGTAGCTCATCATCACCAATAGTTTCTCAGATACACCACATATGCTCAAGGTCCGAGAAAGTGTCTGGAGAAGCTGACTCAGTTGTATTTAATTTGTTGATAGGTAATCTATCAATTCTAAAATCTCAAATTATAGAAGTTAAGAGGAGAAAGCAGTATACTAAAATGGAACCTTAGTTAAAATCAGTATTAATAATGTCAAAGATATGTGTGTATTTTTTAAGGATATGGACTAGAGTTGTGATTTGATTGGTAGAGGGAAATCCTAGTTAAGGGAACTCCTAGTTATGGAAACTCCTTCTGCTAATGTAGTTAATCACTTTTTCTGAAACTTACATTATTAGAGAGTTAGCTAGAGCATGGTGGGATTAAACAACTTGTCTAGGTTATGATGCCAGTATAGATCAGACAAAGGGCTTAAACCAAGTCTTCCTTGTTTGGAGATTGAAAATCTACTGTGCTGTAGAGAAACTCTAATAGGAGTTATCCACCATTTCAAACTAAGACCCTAGTTTGAATTCAAACCTGGATGAACAAGATATTTCATTTAAACTTTCCCACAGAGAATTTTAACAATATCCCACAGGTGCAATTTGATCTAGTAGATGTGCATGTGTGAGAAAGTGAATCTCTGAGAAAACATCTTTTGAAGGGAAAATAGTTTGAGAATGCAAAATCCAGTTAATTTTAAAAGTGTTTTGCATATTTAATTTTTTTCAAACTTTAAGAAAATGAAAGCTGTTCATGAGCAGAAAGTATTGCATAAAAGCTCAAGATACCTGCCTCTTATGTTTAATGGAATTTTATTGCTATTTCATCCCATTCTCCCAACCTAAATCTTACTAAAAGAAACAAGACTACTGTGGTCAAGGGACTCTGTTCTTATGTGTTTCCTTTTTTTCCTCTCTTTTTTTATTTTGAATTTTTTACAATTTTTTTCCCCCAATCCTGCCTCCCTCCCCCCACTCCCCACAGAAGGCAGTCTGCTAGTCCCCACATTGTTTCCATGGTATACACTGATCTAAATTGAATGTGATGAGAGAGAAATCTAAGGAAGAAAATAAAGTATTGTGTCTGATTGTGACACTAATGTAATGAGCAAGTCCATCAAGGTTGGTTATCACCCCCATGTTGCTGTTAGGGTGCACAATGTTCCTCTGGTTCTGGTCATCTATCTCAGCATCAGTCCATGCAAATCTTTCCAGGCTTCCCTGAATTCCCATTCCTACTGACCCCCCCCCCCCTTATTTATTTATTCTCATTTTGTACAAATTTTTTTTACATTAATAAAATATTCTTGTTTATGAGTAAACAAAATACCCCTCCCCCCACGAATATAGACTTGCTTGGGCGAAAAAGTAAAGGGGAGAGAAAAAAAATTAAAATTAAAAAATAATAGTAATAATTGTAGGTATGGCTAGGTGGCGCAATCAATGGACAAAGCACCAGCCCTGGAGCCAAAAGCACCGAGCCCACATCCAGCTTCGTAAACCCAACAATCACCCAGCTGTGTGACCTTCAAGCCACCCGATCCCCACTGCCCTGCAAAAACCAAAATGAAGAAAAAAAAAGACCCAAAATAAAATAAAATAGTAATAATAGTAAGGGTGGCTGGTTGGCAGACAGAGCATTGGCCATTGAGCCAGGAGCACCTGGGTCCAAATCCGGCCTCAGACACCCAAAGATCACCCCGCTATGTGGCCCCAGGCAGGCCATCCAGCCCCATTTGCCCTGCACCCTCCCCCAAATAATAATAACAAAAAATGTGCTTCAGTCTTTGTTCCAACACCAACTCTGTCGCGGGTGGATCACATTCTTTATGATAAGTCCATCCCAAAAGTTACTTCCATATTTTTCCAACGTTGCCATTGCTGATCCCAACTCCCTCCTTTCTTATTTCTCCACTACCATGTACTATATTTTCTCTCTCCTTTCACTCTGACTCTGCTGTAGGGTATTTGAGTGTCGCAGCAGACAGTTCCCTGGCCCTGGGGCCAAGAGGCCCCAAGCCCCCATACCACCCATTAGGCCCAGCATCCACCTGGCCCTATGGTGCTAGACAGGCCATCCAATCCCAGTCCCTTGCAAGAAGTAAAAAAGAAAATATGTTATATCTGACCACTCTCCCCCCATGGTCTATCCTCTCCTCCATCACTCACGTCCCACCCCTTCCCCCTGTCCCCACCCTCCTTCTTACTCCAGATGCCTATACCCCATTGAGGATATATGCTGTTTCCTCTCCTAGCCACCTCTGATGAGAGCAAAGGTTCCCTCATTCCCCCTTGCCTCCCTCCTTCCATATCATTGCAATAGCTCATTGTAATAAAAAAATCTTATTATATGAAATATCTTGGCCTATTCCCCCTCTCCTTTTTCTTTCTCCCATTCCATTTCCCTTTTTATCTATTGACTCCATTTTTACACCATATTTTATCTTTGAATTCAGCTTTCTCCTGTGCTTCAACTATAAAAGCTCCCTCTACCTGCTCTATTAACTGAGAAGGTTCATGAGTATTATCAGTGTCATTTTTCTATGCAGGAATACATGCAGTTCATCCTCATTAAGTCCCTCATATTTCCCCCCTCTCCTCCAATCTCCATGCTTCACCTGAGTCCTGTATCTGAAGATCAAACCTTCTGTTCAGCTCTGGCCATTCCAAAAGGAACCTTTGAAATGCCCCTGGTTCATTGAAAGTCCACCTTTTTTCCTGGAAGAGGACATTCAGCCTTGCTGGGTAGTTCATTCTTGGCTGCATTCTAAGCTCTTTTGCCTTCCGGTATATTATATTCCAAGCCCTATGAGCTTCCAATGTAGTTGCTGCTAAGTCCTGTGTGATCCTGACTGCAGCTCCACGATATTTGAACTGTGTCCTTCTGGCTGCTTGTAATATTTTCTCTTTGACTTGGGAGTTCTGGAACTTGGCTATAATATTCCTAGGGGTTGGTTTTTTGGGATCTCTTTCTCTGGGGGATCGGTGGATTCTCTCCATTTCTATTTTGCCCTCTGCTTCTAGAATATCAGGGCAATTTTCCTGTAGTAATTCTTTGAAAATGATGTCAAGGCTCTTTTCCTGATCATGATTTTCAGGTATTCCAATAATTTTTAAATTATCTTTCCTAAGTCTGTTTTCCATATCAGTTGTTTTTTCAATGAGATATTTCATATTTTCTTCTAATTTTTCATTTTTTTGGTTTTGAAGTATTGATTCCTGATTTCTGGTAAATTCATCAATCTCTCTGAATTCTATTCTTTGTCTGAAGGATTTGTTCTCCTCAGAGAGTTTTCTATCTCTTTTTCCATCTGGCCCATTTTTCTTTTTAAAGCATTCTTCTCCTCAATAACTTTTTGAACTGTTTTATCCATTTGACCTAAGTTGGTTTTTAGCATGCTATTTTCTTCAGCATTTTTTTGGATTTCCTTGACTAAGCTGCTGACTTCATTTTCATGTTTTTCCTGCATCTCTTTCCTTTCTTTTCCCAATTTTTCTTCCAACTCCCTCATTTGATTTTCAAAGTCTTTTTTGAGTTCTGTCATAGCCTGAGCTCAATTTCTGTTTTTCTTGGAGTCTTTAGATGCAGGAGCTTGTGCTTCCTCATCTTCAGACTGAGTATTTTGATCCTTCTTGGGCTCATTTGCAAAATATTTCTCAATGGTCTTATTCTTGTTTCTCTGCTCATTTTTCCAGCCTGGGCCTGGTTTTGGGGTGCTTCCTGAGCTTTTGGGGCACTCCCACAAGGGTCTCAGTGTGTGAGGCTCTGTCCTCCCTCCTGGTCTGTGAATGACCATAAGCACCCCCCTCTGCCATGGGGCTGAGGTGAGGGGGCCCTGCTGTTCTATGGGGGACCTAGACTGTGATCAGGATCTGAATGTGGTCAGAGCCCCAGAGTCCTGTTCCAGAGGCAGAGGACAGAGCTCTGCAGTCTCTCTTCACTCCCCTCCCTCAGCTCAATGGGCTCATGCCCTGGAGGCTCCTGCTTACTGGCTCTGCCAGCTTCTGTTTCCGGATCTGGGCTGTGCTGGCTTGGCTGCAGGCTGTGTGCCCTGAGGGCTGGGCTCCACATGCTTGCTCTGAGCCATGGCTCCCAGCGCCCTGGGGCTGCCTCCGGGAGGCTGAAGTTCTTTGGCTCTGGCGGGCCACCCCTCGGGCAGGCTGCCTCTCCAACCCCAGAGAGCAGAGCCTTTCTGCTCTTTTCCAGGTTACCTTGAGTAGGAGAACTGCTTCACTGGGTCCCTTTGTGGGTTCTGTCTCTCAAAAGTTTAGTTAGAGTCCTTAGTTTAGAAGTTTTATCAGAGATCACCTGAGACTGGATCCCTTCTTGTAGCCATCTTGGCTCCACCCCCCCCCCACTGACTTCTAATAGAACAATAGATTCCATCACATACATATACCACATTTTAAACCATTCCCCAGTTAAAGGACATTTACTTAATTTCTAATTCTTTGCCACCACGAACAGAGCTGCTAAGAATATTTTTGTACAAGTGATATGTTTTTATTCATTACTAAAATATTCTTGTTTAAGACTAAACATAATACCCCTACCCCCCAAGAAATATAGACTCTCATGAGAAATAAAGGAAAGAGAAAAAAATGTGTTTCATTTTGTGTTCTGATACCATCATCTCTGTCTCGGGTGGATCACATTCCTTATGATAAGTCCATCATAGAAGTTATTTCCATATTTTTCCACTGTTGCTGTTGTTGATTGTAACTCCCTCCATCCATTCTTCCCCACTACAATATATTATATTTTCTCTCTCTTTTCACTCTGTTCCTCTTCTAAAATGTGCTGTAGGGCAGTTGAGTGGCACAGCAGACTGATCACTGGCCCTGGGACTAAGAGGCCCTGAGCCCACATACCACCCCAGAGACCCAGCAACCACCTGGCCCTGTGGTCCCAGACAGGCCACCCAATCCCAGCACCTTGCAAAAAATATAAAAGAAAATGTGTTATATCTGACTATTCTCTTCTACGATCTACCCTCTCCTCTATCACCCCCATTCCCCCTTCCACCATCCCCCTTCTCTCCTTTTTACTCTAGATGTCTATACCCTATTGAGTGTGTATGCTGTTTCCTTTCTGAGCCATTTCTGATGAGAGTGAAGGCTCCCTCATTGCCCCTTGCCTTCCCCCTTCTGTATCATTGCAAAAAAAAAATCTTTTATATGAACTATATTTGCCTATTCCACCTCTCCTTTCTTACTCTTAGTTCGTTTCTCTTTTAGCCATTGACTCCATTTTTAGAATATATTATATCTTCAAATTCAGCTCTGTCCTGTGTTTCATCTATAGAAGCTCCTTCTACCTGCTCTATTAAATGAGAAGTTTCATGTGAGTATTATCAGTATCATTTTTCTAAGCAGTAATACATGCAATTCATCATCATCATTAAGTCCCTCATAATTTACCCTTCCCCTTTGCTATCTATGTTTCACCTGAGTCCTGTACTTGAAGGTCAAACTTTCTGTTCAGCTCTGGTTGTTTCAACAGGAACATTTGAAATTTTGCTGTATTGAAAGTCCATCTTTTCCCCTGGAAGAGGATGGTCAGTTTTGCTGGGTAGTTGATTCTCAGTTGCATTCCAAGATCATTTGCCCTATGAGCCCTTAATGTAGTTGCTGCTAAATCCTGTGTGATCCTGACTGCAGCTCCATGATATTTGTGTCCTTCTGGCTGATGTAGTATTTTCTCTTTGACTTGGGAGTTCTGGAACTTGGCCATAATATTCCTGGGGGTTGTTTTTTTTTTTTTTTGGATCTCTTTCCAGGGGAGATTGGTGGATTCTCTCAATTTTTATTTTGCCCTCTGCTTCTAGGATATCAGGACAATTTTCCTGTAGGATTTCTTTAAAAATGAGGTCAAGGCTGTGGATGAGCTCAAAAAAGACTTTGAAAAGTAATTAAGGGAGGTGGAGGAAAAATTGGGAGGAGAAATGAGAGCCATGCAGAAAAATCATGAAAACCAAATCAAAAGCTTGGCGAAAGAAAAACAAAAAATAATGAAGAAAATAATATGTTAAAAATTAGTTTAGGCCTAATGGAAAAAGCAAAACAAAAGGCAAATGAGGAGAAGAATGCCTTAAAAAGCAGAATTGTTCATCAGGAAAATGAGATAAAAAAGCTCTCTGAAGAAAATAACTCCTTCAAATGCAAAATGGAACTAAAGGAAGCTGATGACTTTATAAGACAGCAGAAAGAAATAAAACTCTTCCAAAAAAAAGCCAAAACTTAGAAGAAAATGTGAACTATCTCATTGGAAAAACAACTGACCTTGAAAACAGATCCAGAAGAAATAATTTGAAAATTATTGGATTATCTGAAAGCCATGACCAGGAGAAGAACCTAGACTTTATTTTTCAAGAAATAATACAGCAAAATTGCCCTGAGATCCTAGAAGCAGAGGGTAAAATAGAAATCGAGAGAATTCACTGGTCACCCACTGAAAGGGATCCCAAAAGAAAAACTTCCAGGAATATGATAGCCAAATTCCAAAACTCCCAAATCAAAGAGAAAATTCTAAAAGCTGTCAGAAACCGACAAGTCAACTACCAAAGCTCCATAGTAAGGTCTTGGTTTACAACCGAGAATCAACTACCCAGAAAAACTGAACATCCTCTTTCAGGGGAAAAGATGGATTTTCAATGATACAGGGGACTTCCAAACTTTCCTAAGGAGACAACCAGAGCTGAACAGGAAGTTTGATTTCCAAGTACAGGATGCTGGTGAACCATAGAGGGAGTGGAAGAGAGGAACTAACTATGAGGAACTTGATGCTGTTGAACTGTTTGTATTCCTACACGGGAAGAAGATATTGATGACTCATATGAACTTTCTAATTTATAAGAGCTGTTAGAAGGAGCATATAAAGACAAGACATAGGAAGGAGTGGAATATAATGGTATGATGTGGTAAAGGTATGGAGTCAATGGGCGATGGGGTAAAGTACTGGAGGAAGGAAAGGGAGATGAAAAAGAAGCTGAGAGATTTCACATAGGAGTCAAAAACTTTTTCAATGGTGGTGAGGGGGGGAAGGCAAGGGGGAATAAGTGAACCTTCATTCTCATCAGAAATGGCTCAGGGAGGAAATGGCATGCACACTTAATAGGCTTAGGAAATCTGTCTTGCCCTGGAGAAGGATGGGAGGAAAGGGACTGGATGAGGGGGAATGGGTGTTGGGAAGGGGGAATAGGTGATAGAATAGAAGGAAGATCAAGGGAGAGGGTACTCAGATGCAATACAATTTTTGGACAGGGCCAGAATGAAAGGAGAGAGAGAGAGAGAGAGAGAGAGAGAGAGAGAGAGAGAGAGAGAGAGAGAGATGAATAGAATAAATGAGAGTGGGGAGAAATAGAGTGGAGGTACAGCTAGTAATAGCAACTGAGGAAAAAATATTGAAGCAACTTCTCTGTTGGACTTATGATAGGAAAAGCAACTCACCCCAGAGACAGAGCCATTGAAATCTGAACACAGACTAAAGTATATTTTTTCTCTCTCTCTATTCTTGAGGTTTCCTATCTTCTTGGGGCGGGGAGAATGTTATGTTTATTCTTATGTTTACTCTTATGACATTCAATTTACATCAATGTATGGCATGGGAAACAATGTAGAGACTGTCAGACAGCCTTCATGGGGGGGGAGGGAAGGGAGAGAAATTGTAGAATTCAGAGCCTTGCAAAAAATGATGGGTACATATTACTATTGTATATAATTGGAAAACAAATAAAATGTTAAAACCAAAAAAAAAAATGAGGTCAATGCTCTTTTCCTGATCATAACTTACAGGTATCCTGATAATTTTTAAATTATCTTTCCTGAATCTGTTTTCCATATTAGGTGTTTTTTCAATGAGATGTTTCATATTTTCTTCTTATTTTTCATTCTTTTGGTATTGAAGTATTGTGTCTTGATTTCTTGTAAAGTCATCAGCTTCCTTTAGCTCCCATTCTACATCTGAAGGATTTTTTTTCCTCAGAGAGCTTTCTTATCTCTTTTTCCATTTGGCCAATTCTGCTTTTTAAAGTATTCTCCTCAATAACTTTTTGAACTGTTTTATCCATTTGACCTATGCTGGTTTTTAACATGTAATTTTCTGAAGCATTTTTTTGAATCTCATTGACTTAGCTGCTGACTTCTTTTTCATGTCTTTCCTGCATCTCTCTCATTTCGTTTCCCAAGTTTTCTTCTATCTCACTTACTTGATTTTCAAAATCTTTTTTGAGCTCTATCATAGCCTGAGCCCAACTTCCGTTTTTCTTCGAGTCTTTAGATACAGGAGCTTGTACTTCCTCATCTTCAGATTGAGTATTTTGATCCTTTTTGGGATCATAGACAAAGAATTCCTCAGTGTTGAGCCTTTTTTTCCCCTCTGTTTACTCATTTCTCCAGCCTGTGCCTGGTTTTGGGGTGCTTCCTGAGCTTTTGAGTATTATTGGGATACCTGCTTTGGGGTTTTCTTTTGGGACACCCCACAGGAACCTTTATCCCTCTAAGGTCTTATGTTCTCTTGCTAGTGATTTGATATTTAGATGACCATAGGCACTCCCCTCTGCCAGAGCTGTGAAGAAGGTCCCTGCTATCTTGGTATGGAAGGCCAAACTGCAACCTGGATCTGAGTGTGGGAAAACAGCAGAGTCCTGCCCCAGGTAGAGCAGAGGGATTTCTGCAGTCTCCCCGATCCCCTTACCATCTGTGGGCTGTGCTCTGGAGGTGCAGGCTGGTTTCCCTAGATTCCTGCTGAAGGTTCTCACTGTAGGGCTGCTCTGAGATCGGTGCTCCTCACTCCACACTCATTCTGGAGCAGCAGAATTCTCTCACCTGTGTTTTCTTTATATCAGTGGTACTTCTGTGGGTTGTCAAAACTAGTCCCAATTCAGAAGTTTGGGTTGGGCTACTCCTTTTTACCCAATAACCTAAATTCACAATGTTTCTAAATTGACCTAGACTCTTTTCAACTATCTTTAGTGGTCTCTTCTTATTGTTACTTGACACACAAAGGATCACACTATTAGCAATGATTTGACAAAAATATTTATCACTGTAGTTCATGGAATTTTTGTTTGCTACCTGTGTTCCATATTTATTGCACTGAGAGGGAGAAATAGTACAGAAATATGTACAGAATGGGTTTATATTGTCTTCAGAATCTTAGTGTGAATCACTAATTTTCTTTTTTTAAAAAAATTTTTTTTTGGTTTTTGCAAGGCAAATGGGGTTAAGTGGCTTGCCCAAGGCCACACAGCTAGGTAATTATTAAGTGTCTGAGACCGGATTTAAACTCAGGTACTTCTGACTCCAGGGCCAGTGCTTTATCTACTGTGCCACCTAGCCGCCCCTTAACTTCTTATATTTCAGAAAAATATCTCAAATTGAGGGCTCTGGTAGAGTTTGAAGAGAATTCAGGGGGACTAGGGAACTGGGCTTGGATTCATTTTTGTATCTCAAATCAGGATAACTTTTCTTTCCTTCTAGGCACTGAAAATTCCATTCTCACTGTCTCACTGTCCCATTCCTACCTGTTATTATTTGACTCCCTGCCTTATTTGTTCCTCTTCCTCCCAGCCTTTCTTCCTCACATCTTAGATAGATGGGTCTTGGTGAGAACCTGGTCATTTCTGAGGAGAGCCCAAAATTAGGCTGATTTCTCTCCTGTAGTGGTCTGCACCACATCAACTTAGCACATATTTAGTTGTAGCTTTTCCCTCTTCATTAAAATTCATTTTGGGGTGGAATTGAAGTATAGTATTGCTTCTTGGCAGGCATAATATTTATTAGCTTCATGTTCTTGGTCAAGTTATTTTCACGCCTTCATCAGTAAAATGGAAAAAATTATATATATATATATAATATACATATTTGTATTTATATTTATTACCAATGCCACAGGAGTGAAGATCAAATCAAATCAACATGCATTTATTAAGTAACTACTAGGTACCAGACACTTTGCTAAGAGGAAAAAATAATCCCTGAGCTCACAATCTAATGGAAGAGACAACTTGCAAACAATTATTTATAAACTAACTATATACAAGATTAAATTGGAATAATCAGAAGAGGAAAGGCATAGCACTACAAAGGACCCAGAAAAGCTTCCATAGGATTATATATTATCTTGACTCTTTTATAGAATTATTTCATGTGTATTTCCAATTAGTCCCTAAATTCCTTGATAGCAGCAGTGAATGACCTGCTCCTTTTTTTTTTTTTTAGGTTTTTGCAAGGCAATGGGGTTAAGTAGCTTGCCCAAGGCCACAGAGCCAGGTAATTATTAAGTGTCTGAGGCCGGATTTGAACTCAGGTCCTCCTGACTCCAGGGCCAGTGCTCTATCCACTGCACCAACTGGCTGTTCCAACCTGCTCTTTCTTAATCTCTTCTCATAGTGCCTGGTACAGTTGTGAACATACCATAGAAGCTCTAAAAATATAAAGTTTCACTATAGTTTGAATCAATCCAATTAAATGTTGAGCTGAATTGGAAAAACTTGATTCCTTGGAAGTAAAAAGGATAATTTTTTGAAAGTGAGATTTAGAAGTAGAAAGAAAGGAAAAGGATTCTTTTTGAGTTACTAGAGACATCAAGGGACTCAATGGGCTGAAAATTAATTTGAGAATCAACATTAAGTTGACTAGGACCAGGGACTGGGTCTTCAGGTTCATTGGTACAAAGAGCCCACAGATGAGTAAATGCCCTCTAACAACGTAGATCAAGACCTTCACTGCAACTTACCATCTTAAAGATCTGTCCAGAGCTCTGAAAGTATGGGCCCTGGCTCCCATAGCTAGTGTCAGAGGTCAAACTAAACTCATCTCTTTTTCTAGCTCTAGGTCAATTCTTTTTTTAAAATTTATTTAAGGCAGTGGGGTTAAGTGACTTGCCCAAGGTCACACAGCTAAGCAATTATTAGGCCTGAGCCAAATTTGAACTCAGGTCCTCCTGACTCTAGGGCTGATGCTTTATCCACTTCACCACCTAGCTGCCCCTCTAGGTCAATTTTCTATCCACTATGCAACACTGCCTGTCCTATGACCTAAGACTGGGTAATTCCATTCTAGGAAATAAAAGAATGTTAACTCCATCAGATAGCATTTTAATACAAAACATATTTGTTTAATTTGGATATAGGAATTCTTTGATTTTTTCCTCTTACATTATGAAAGTATATTAGCGTGCAGTGCTAGATAATGGGATGGTCATTACTGTCATACAATCACCTCTGCCTCTCTGAGCTTCAGTTTTCTCATCCATAAAATGAGGAGTAAATAATACACATGGGTCATAGAGCCATGGATACAATGAACCATTTAAAATACTTATAGAAATGGATACTATTGTTATTATGACTCAGTTTCAATAATGGGATGCTAAGAATCTATCTGTGTAAGATTTTGAGGATAGTGGTTTGTGTATGACAGTTGAACTAATGTTCTGTGCAACTCATTATTCAATTAGGTTCCCACAATTTGTACTCATATCTCAAAAATCATTAGTAAATACTCTTTTACTGTTTCCTGGAAAGCTAATGAAGTATCCTTAGGACCTTCTTTAGAAATATACAATTCTTTTTCAGTTATTCTGTCCAAGGATAACTGCTTTCTGGTAGCAACATGCAATTATCCAGAGTCGTGGCTCATCCAGGAGGATAAGGGGAGGGGGGAGGCAGGGCCAAGTGCACATACCCCAGCTTAGATACTTTCCTGGACAAATTATTCATCAGGACAAATTGTGGGACTCTGCTCTGATCCTTTCCTTATTCTAATTTGCACCTGGATTTTGTTGTCTTATTTAGTCTAGAGTTTTGATTCTGTTTACTGTTGACTCGTTGTTGATTGCATCATTTCAAGATACTGACATTCCTCTTACCTTTGATGTTTTTCCTATACTCTGTATTGGATAATCTGGTAATCAATTATTTTCTACTTCCAAGAACCACCTTTGTCTCTGACTAACTCGCTTTGCCTAGTTCTGGACCACATAAAAGTATGGCCTGGGAGGCCTCAGCTACTGCCACGGATAGTTTCTAGCTATTCCAAGTTGATATTTGGGGGTAGGAGAAGCAGAGATACAGAGTAGGAGGAGTCCACAATAAGAGTATTTGAAAATTCTTAATACCCACAAAAATTTTTCTGTTAAGGCATAAACTAAAATAAGCTGGCCTTTGAGAAGATTGTTGATGACTTATGTAAGGACCAGAGAATAAGCATTTTTTTCCTTTATTTCTATTCATCTGAAAAGTTAAATAGAGAAATTTTGCTATGTATATAAAATGCAATACTGACTATAGTTCATATCTCCATTCAAAAGACATTTTATAGACTAAACAAACCATAATTATGTAGGTAGAACTCTGAGTTGACTAGACCTTTAGAATTTTATTTGTTGTTCCTTTTTGTACCACAATATCATAAAAGTGCAGTTTGGGATATAACATCCATGTACAATACTGATTGATTATCAACTTCTTTTTCTGTCAATGAGTTTTGAATTTAGATACCTGGTGGCATGCATATATGTATGTAGTATTAACAAATGTAGTATTAATTAAAGTCTATTCTTCTAACATGTAGTTTTCTACATTTTTAAATTTCTTTTCCTGTCCAGGTCATTAGATTGTAAGCTATCCATTAGACTGTGAGCCTCTTGAGGGTAGGGATTGTCTTTTGTCTTTGTATTCCCTATGCTAATTACTGGCACTTAGTAGGTATTTAATAGTTACTAATTGACTGAATATCCATAAAGTATAAATATTAGAGAAGCAAAGCCCATCTTGAACTAAGTGACGCTTGACTGGAGGGCAATTTCCCTTCTTGTTATTATTTGCCTCTTTTATCAATTTGCCTTTTTTGGTAATCATATTGTCTTCTTAGTGTTAAAATTCCTAAAGCAGTTTATATGCAATTATAAACCATCCTATATGGAAGAGAAAGCTTTATTGTCACTAATTCATCTTTACAATCTACTTACCATCAATAAAGTATCATCACAGAGGACTCTAAGAGAAGAGAGTTTTTTTTTAAAAATACTGTTATGTTTAGAAAAATAATGAGATATTACATGCCACAATGGATAAAGAGACAATCAGTCCTGAAGTCATGGAATTCTGGGTTCTGCCTCTACCACATACTGACTCTGTGACCTTGGGCAAGTCACTGAAGCTCTAATGCTACAGGCACCTCTCTTACTAACACTCTAAATTGTAGAGAAATTGTGGTCTTCCTCAGATAGAAAATTTCCACATCAATGAAACCACAGGTTCAATCCCCATTCCTTGAAAAAATAATTAAAAATCGTTCCCATTTGAAAATTAAGGTACGGTTTCTTGTTCTTTATGAGAAAAGAGCAATCCACTTTCCAACAAGGGCAGTAAATTGAAAAGAATAGCCCCCACCCCTCCTTTATTTAAAACAATAAGTGCAATTCTGTGCTTGTATATAAAAAAGAAAGAAATCTTAAGCTAATACAATGATGTGCAAAGAAAATGCACTGGATAGCCCCTTGAATACTAAATAACCCAATGCCATTTCAGATCGGTTTCCTGAACAATTAGCTAAAAGATTTTTTTCCTAGCACAAGGTTACACTGAGTTTTTTTTGGATTTTGCCATCCAGTAGAGCCTAGTTCTCAGCACTAGCATGATCAGCAGCAGACCCAAGCACAGTAACACTGTCCAAGTACTAAGTACGTTTCCCTCTGACACCCACTTTCTCACTGAATGCTCATTGGAATAGGACTTTCTTAAAAGAAAGAACACAATCAGTAAGTTACCTGATACACAGAGGTAGTACCTATCCTGGACTGGGAACTCAATTTCAATAAATTCATAGAGATGCTGTGAGAGTGGTTTGAATAGTTTCTTCTCCAAGTCCTCTTTTACCAAAGATGACATTTCCTTCAGTTCAACTACGATTGATGCCTTGGCTCAAGCTTGTTTTCTGTCTTTGTTCCTTTGGCTCTCTTTCGAGGCTGCAGCTGGTCGCCAAAATCGCCTACCTTTTGCCCCTCAAATTCTCACAGATCCCCGTCTTTCCTGGTATTTCAGTCAGAGCCAGGATCCAGGATTCAGAGCCTTTTCCAACTTTTCAGTATCCCTCACTGCAGCATCAGCCGTAACAGTAGTGACCCAACCATCACACTTCAGCATCCAGCAGGCTTCTCTTAGCTGCTCATCTGTGGTTTGTTGATGGGGGAGTATATTGATGAACATTGGCAGGTATAAACGTGGAGCTCCTTCGCTTTTTCAGTGCTGAAGCTCCCCTCTGATATCAATATTCAGAGGAAGACCACTTCTTCAGTTTGATTCCATTACACAGAACAGCTGTCTGGATGTATTGATTGGAATCATCTTCCATTAAGAACTTTGCTATCACTTGCAAGAGAAAAAAAGCACTGCTTACTCTCAAACACTCCCCACAAGTATGGCTTTCTCTTTCCTTTCCCCTCTCCTGGAGTGCTGTCAAACACTTTCCTTTCCCCATAGGTCTGCTCATAGATTGCCTCAGAGGAGAGAAACAGCCAATTCCTTGTTCAAAATCACTTCTGAAATTAAAAAGAGACTTCAATATTAGTCTTCATGGCACTGTTTGAAAACCAATACAATTCTTAAGTGGGTGAAATGATACCATACAGGTGGTAGTTGCAAACAATTCCTCATTTCCACAGAGAACAGAATGAATATTCTGCATGTTTGAAGTTTATAAAGAAGAATTTAGGTTAAACAAATGAATATATATATATATATATATATATATATATATATATATAGTTATCTAATTTCATCTGTGTGGGAACTCTCTCTTTTAATACAGTTCACAATCCATCCATGATTTAGTAGCTAAGACTTAGGCAGTCAGTTACCTTAGATATCAGTATTTCCCATCTATAATGTTCAGTCTTCCTATTGATGCCACCACCAGAAAAAAGGGACAATCTCAGGGGCGGCTAGGTGGCGCAGTGGATAGGACACTGGCCCTGGAGTCAGGAGTACCTGAGTTCAGATCTGTCCTCAGACACTTAATAATTACCTAGCTGTGTGGACTTGGGCAAGCCATGTAACCCTAACCCCATTTGCCTTGCAAAAAAAAACCCTTAAAAAAAGGGACAATTTCTTAGCAAAAGTAGCATAGTGTTATAAAAGGAGTCCTTTATTTGGAGTCAGAGGAATTAGTTCACATCCTTCCTCTGCTACTGTCTGTGTGACTGTGGGCAAGTTATTTCATTTGTTTGGGTTTCAGTTCCTTTATAAATGGGAATAGGGGAAATATAATCCCTAAAATCCTTTCCAACACTGAGTCTCTGAATTCCTAAAGTCATATTAGGCACACATTTTCAACATTAGCTGTTGTTAGTCAATGGTTTTCATGATTGTATCATATCCACATAAAGTGGACTTAACTATAGCCAACACACCATTTTGTAGGTCCATTTTGGCTCCAAGTAGAAGGAAGTAAAGGAAATTCACATTTATTAAGTATCTACTTATCCAGGCACTGGGCACTTCATAAATATCCTATTTGATTTTCACCATAATCCTGGGAAGTAGATATTATTATCCTCATTTTACAAATAAAAACTTAGGCAAAGGTTAAGTGACTTGCCTAGAGTCACATAGCTAGTAAGGAAGAAAAGTTGTTGTTTCTTATTTTTTTATTTTAGAAAGAAAAGTTTTGAACCTGACTCTAGGCCCAGTACTCTATACTATGGTGTAAAATGACACTAGGATGTATTATTAGAGGAAAGAACCAGAGAGATTATCCAGTCAAACCTAGAGAAATTGAGCTGCAGATCTCTTGATTATATTTTTTATTACTGACCTTTGTCATTTATTTTCAATTCTTAATATTTCTGCTGCAAGGGTCAGATGACAATTGGGAGCACTCTCTGCCCATATGCCAATTTGATCAGCATAGAAACTTTATAATGGTGAAGTGGTAAGGGTTGGACCTAGAATAAAAATCAATTATTAGGACATCTAGCATTAAAACTCATGTAAACGTCAGTAGTGTTGGTGGGGAGGTGATAGACAGAAGGGACAAGATGAGTTGCATGTCAGTGCATGAGCAACAGAACCTAAAAGGCAAATAGGAAAATATAGTTGAAAGTCATGCAGGATGGTCAAGAAACTGATAGGAAAACAGGTTTGAAGATAAGCAAAGAATGTGTGTAAATGTTTTAGGCTCAGTGGAATGTCTTGGTAGCTTAACCCTGGAGTCTTGAAACTCTGGGTTAACATCAAGAGTGGACAGTTCTTGGCCAACATTTTCCCCTGGGAAACACAGTTGTTCCAGAGTAGAGATCTATTTTTAGGAAAAATTTTATGCTAAAATGCGACATTACATCTTTTTTGAGTTATTGATTTTGTTATAAGCATTTAATATATAATGTTTATTTTAAAATAAGAATATCAATCGGAGAGTAATCTCTCTTAAAATTGCCATCTTTAGGAATGTAATAGACTCCAGATTGGCTAAACAAAAATTTTTATTTGACAGGATATGTTAAAATGACCTCTAAGCATCCTTCAAAATCTAGTACAACTACCTCCTTTTTGAAGCCTTCTCTGTAAGTAATCTCTTTTTTTTCAAATTATTAAAATGTTTTGTTTATATTCCTGTAATGCATTTATCAGATCAGATTCTATTCTTTATTATGGTTACTTATTTTAACTATCTTGTATTTTAACTATGTCAATTATTATCTCCCCTATTCAATTATAAGCTTCTTGTGTCTAACTTATCTTACCCTCTCCCCAGGTGCTAAGCATAGTCTATGCTAAGCATACTTTATAAGGCTTCAATAAATGATGAAAATTGATTGAACACATTTAACTTGTGTCGAAAGCAATTCATGTCTAATCAAGTAAAATGATTGCTATGTTAGTGACTTAGTTTGAAAGAGATTTAAAAAATCAATACTTTACTTTGCATAAATATCAAAGATTCCTTAAGGAAACATTTCCTCCCAAATCAGGAAATCTAGTTTTCTTTTCCAAGATTTCATATGTTCTGAAATAAAATTTTGGGTTACAAATGTTTGAGAATTAGGTTTTAAAATAAAATTTTATTGATGACCTTTATTTTTTGCATAATAATTTCCAGGTTTAACTTGCTTCTTTTTCTCTACCCAGTGAATTTTACTTTTCAATAAAGAAAAACAAAATCAATTCAGTAAAATCAGCCAATTTAACAATTATATTAAAATAAGGCTTTAATAATTACTTAATTATTTTAATGTATAGAAATATATCCCATAAATAAAATATGATTGTGATTAAAAATCTAAAAAAAGGGCATAATAGGATGATATGCCACCTAAGATAATTCTTCCAGTAACAGCTATAATATATAAAAATATATGATGTAGATATTTAATAAGTTAATGAAAATATTTAGTCATAATTTCAGAAAAAAATTTATCTTCTAAAAATAAAACTCATAAGATCATATAGAATTCTAAAGGACTTTAAGGGTCATTAAATCATAGACTAACAACTTTATCAAATAAGAAAGCTAAAGTTGAGAGAAGTTCAGTGATTAGTTTAAGACTATAGAGGTCTAAAGTAATAGAGCAAGGATTTAAACCCAGAATGTTGTTTACTCCAAATCCGATGTCTTTTCCCACTGTACTGACTGCCTCCAGGAATATCTTCCTGGATGTTTCTTTCTTTCAAACAAACCTACTCACAATTATTTGGTGGGCTTGTTAAATACTGTAGATCTCTTTTTTTTCATTCTCCCTCTTCCCCTTCCATTCCAGTATTCACGATAAGAAAATTTAAGTATAAGGTAGAAAGGGGCAGCAAGAATGTTTACTTGAAAGTCTGTGTATCATCATGGACAAGGATGTGTTATAAGGAGACTCCATTATACATTATAGTGAACAAGAAAAACTTGAGATTTGTTTGTATTTTTATATACCACGTTTCTCAAAAGTTTGTTTTATTTAACAATAAAGAAATTATATATTTCAAAGACTTTGAAAAAAGAGGGTTTTGTTTCATTTTCTTGTTTAAAATTTAAAAATGATAGAGTAACAATTAAGGGTAAATTGACCTTGGGTGAGGTTGTTGAAAAATAAATGATAACAATATAAAAGAAAGGAAAAATAGTTATCACCTTTAGGGGGTGGGGGTGGGGATAGGGGGTAGGAGTGCACCAGGAGCTGAGCCAAACAAACTAAAGGATGTGCTTACAATGTAAAACATTTATTGTCTCTATTATTATTTCTGCCTCCAGTAATGAAATGTGTTACTAGACCTCTCTGTTAATAGTAGTAATACAGCACAGGGTTCTGCCAAACTTGGCACTTTTTTCTTTGTTTGTGCCAGGTTGAACAGTGCCAGTCTGTCATATTTCTTAACTTTGTTGTGAAAAGCAGGACTGGTACTGTTAGCAAAACTCACTTAATCATTTGTTACACAAAATTATGATTGGCAGCCCTAACTCCCTATTTAACTTATCCCACGCAGTATCTGTTCCTATTTAATATTCTACTTCTTTGGTGATTCTACTTTAGTGGTGTTATTTTTATTTTCTGTTCTCATTCCAAGTGCCAAGTGAATTTACTTGTGGGTCTTGTGTTATTTTTCATCTGGCATGGTCTATTTATTTCTCTTTTGCTTGCACCTTTTGGGCTTCAGTCTCAGGGTTCAGAGGTGTTAGAATATGCAGATACCAAAAGGAAATGGTGTGACTCTTTCATTGTGGGTCCCCCTTTCCTCGTACCAATCTGAGAGACCCCGTTGAGAACTTGCTGAGAGGCCTGCTGCCTCACTCAAGCTTTGGGCTATCACCAACACTGCAGAGAGTGTCATGATGAGGCTTCAGTGATTCATAGCCAGTGCCAGCGTCCTCATTAAGAAACTTCCTCTGACTCAGCCATATGGGGAACATTACATCTTCTGCCCGGAATATTCTAATGTTTTAAAAACAATGGCTTTATAGAGCTAGAACAGATTAAAAATAAATAAATACACGCTTAAAGGATTTTTTGAAAGGGGAAAAACCTTGCTCACTAAAAATTGAGTAAAGTAGACTTTAAAAAATATGTGGACTCTAGAATGGTGTTTCAATTCCATTATACCTTTCCTTTTCTGATAATAAGAAAAAAAAAGTTGGAACAGTTAACTTTCTAATTCTATTGAAAAATATATTTGGCATTAAATATCTGGTTTCCTAGAATACACAATTTAACATCTTATAGAGACTTCTTTTTCATATCAAAAAGTAATGAAATTTGAGGAGGAACATGGCACAGTCCTAATATCCTGTAGAGACTAAAAAACTGGTCTTAGAATCAAGAAGAAGGTCAACTCCTGTATCTGACACATACTAATTGTGTGAGTTTTTCCAGGTAATTTCTCTGTGCTCCACACACCTTTCTAAGATGATAAGTTATTCAATAGAACATAGTAATTATAAGAACCATTCTTGATCTCAGTGAATAAGTGATGAAATTCACCTTCCTTCTTTTAGTGGAGAGGTAGAGGTTAATGAATGTAGAATGTTACATATAATGTCAGATGTGCTTTGTAATTTTTTGTTCTTGTTCGGTCATGTCTGACTCAGGTTTTCTTGGCAAAGATACTGGAGGTGTTTGCCATTTCCTTCTCTAGTTTATTTTACAGATAAGGAAACTGAGGCAAACAGGATTAAGTTAGAGATTAGAGTTTGAACTCAGGTCCTCCTGACTTTAAGTCTGGCACTCCATCCATTATACCACTTAACTGCTGTTTGGGTTAATTTCTTTCTTTTCCCTTTGTTACAACAGAGCACTGGGTGGGGGGAGAAAGGGAATGTATCTGGAAATGATGGTGATATAAAAACAAAAGGCACTAATAAAATGTAATTTTAAAAAATAAAATTATTCTTATAAAGTATTTCTTTTTGAAATTCCTAACTAACCCACAGCAATACATACTATATTTAAATATATCAAAAGAAGATTCATTTGATTTTTCTTTAAAATATTTGATTCAAAGTAAATTATATTTCTTGACCTTTATCTAAATGATCATCATTAAATTCTGCTTGTGCCTTTAAAATTTTTTTTTAGGTTTTTGCAAGGCAGTGGGGTTAAGTGGCTTGCCCAAGGCCACACAGCTAGGTAATTATTAAGTGTCTGAAGCTGGATTTGGACTCAGGTACTCCTGGCTCCAGGGACTCTATCTACTGCACAATCTAGCCTCCCCTTGTGCCTTTATAATTAGTTTTTTTATAATTGGATATTTTATTGGAAATACAATGGGGTTAGGTGACTTGCCCAAGGCCACACCGCTTGGAAATTATTAAGGATATGAGGTCATATTTGAACTCAAATCCTCCTGATTCCAAGGCCAGGGCTCTATCAATTGCACCACCCAGCTGCTCCTATAATTGGTTTTTTAAAGACCTTATTACAAAATTGTAAATTGGCATTCTCCTGACTCTCCCTCTCCCTGTTCCCCCCCCCATAAAAGTTCCAGAAAACTCCAATACTCTTCCTCATCCATTTTCCCCACTCCCACTATTACAGTGTCTAAGCTTTATCGAGGTTTCAGCAGATCTAAAATGATCCTGTTATTCCAATAACTGACTGACAAATTGTGTAAGAGTTGAGGAAACCTTAAATTTCCAGTTTTTGATAACTTTTAAAAAAAATTCAAGTGAGTTTTGTCATGATAAAAATATAGCTTTGGAGAAAACCACTCCTCTGATCTCAAGGTGGGTCAGCACTTCCAGTTATCCAAATGTTGTAATGAAATGCTTTCACTTATTCGTTCAATGTTGATGGTTATCCTTAGTTCTGAAAGAAGATCATGACATTAGGGAGGTGATGCTATAACAAATATGTGACTTGGATTTGAGTGAGGGGTGCTGTGTTAAGTCACCAACCTTTTTCCTCCAGAATCATCTGGATCCAGTGACCAGATGTGAATCAGGATGACTGGAGATGGCACTGGATGCAAGGCAATCAGTATTGTCACTTGTCTAAGGTCACATATCTATTAAGTGTCAATATCTGAGGCTGGAATTGAACTCAAGTCCTTCTGATTCTAGGGTTAGAGCTCTGTCTTCTGTGTCATTTAGTTGCCCCTTATTCATTCAATAGCCATTTATTAAATGCTGACCCTATTATCAAACAAAATTAATTTTAATGTGGAAAAATGAACATATTTCCTGCCACACTTTTTAGGAGGAAGGAAATAATATTTTAAAAAAGCATGAGTTTTTACAAACTAAAGAGTTGGCTTTTATTGAGCCAGATTTCCATATAGGAATGCAGAGAAAACAGCAAAAGCTTCAGAACCATTTTCAAGTGGGTATTTCAGGTATTATCAGGGTGTATAGTGCTGTCAAAAGACTATAGGATTTAGATTAAGGGAACCTAACCTCAAATTCCACCTTTGCCATTTACTATTTTTTTTACCATTTTACCATTTACTATGGGACCTTAAGCAAGTACTTAACATCTGTGAGCTATAGTTTCCTTATTTGTAAAATGAAGATGTTGGAATAGATGACTTCTCAGATCCCTCTAGGGCTAAATCTATGATTCCCATTTCACAGATAAAGTGAGGCTCAGAAAATTTAAGCTTCTTACTAGTAATCATACTTCTAGTAATTGTCAGAAAGAGATTTTGAACATAGGTCTTCCTGACTCCAAATCCATCACCTAACCACTATGATAGCCTCTAAGGAAATAGAAATAGAACTGGAAGAAAAATAATAACATAATTCCTGAAATCTTGGAAAGGGATGATATCTGTATGGACTTTGGGCCAGTTAATCAACCATCCTGTCCTCCATACTCCATTTTATTCTAAGGTTACTTATAGCTCTAAATCTATGATACTATGAATCTTTTAACACTTTCCTAATGTTTACCTCTTTCCCTTTAATGCTTTGGTCAGAAAGTATTCTTTCATTAGATTTTAATGAATGATATTTATTAATACAATTATTGGGTAGCAAGGTGGTGCAGTGGATGGAGAGCTAAGCCTAAAGTTGGGAACTCTCATCTTCTTGAGTTTGAATCTGACCTGAGACACCTAATAACTTCATGTTCCTGGGCAAATCATTTAACCCTGTTTGCCTCAGTTTTTTTATTTATAAAATGAGCTGGAGAAGGAAATGGTGAACCACTCCTATATCCTTTCTAAGAAAAAGAACAAAAGATATTTAAAATACATTGAGGTATATTGAGGGAGAAAATCTTAAAGTACTTTCTTTCACTTATAATTTGAGCTACAGTCAATGATTTAGGATTTTAAAGAAAAGGCAAATCATTCCCAAGGACTAAGAATTCTAGCATCTCCTTAGAGCAATATTAGATACAGCAAGTACTATTATTCCTTCTTTATGAATGAAGAAGCTGAAGTTCAGGAAAGTTCAATTGTATTGCCCAAGATTACATTAGCAAGAATTAGAACCTGGCTTTGCTTCCAGACCACTTTTTAAACTTTTTCTTAGATATTTTTAAATTTTATTTTAACATTTTCCCCCAATTACATGTACAAGCAATTTTTAACATTTGTTTTGAAAACTTTGTGTTCCAAATTCTCTCCCTTCCTGCCTCCCTATCTCCCCCCCCATTGAGAAAGAAAATAATTTGAAATAGGTTATAAATGTGTATTCATATAAACATAGTCATGTTGTGAAATAAAACATAGACCCTCCCCCAAAAGAAACTTCAAGAAAAATAAGGTAAAAAATAATATGCTCCAATTTGTATTCCTAAAACTATCAGCTCTTTCTCTGGTGATGGATAGCATTCTTCATCATAAGTCCTTCAGAGTTGTCTTGAGAACAGTCAAATCATTCGCAACTGATCATTCTACTTATTGCTGTGACTGTGTACACAGTACATTTTACTTTACATCAGCTGATCTTTTTATTTTAATTTTATTTTTCAATTATTTTAAAAGATAGTTTGTTCATTCATTTTTGTAAAGTAATCTTTCTCATTCCTATCCTTCCCTCTCCCCAACCTAGGATAGTAACTTAGTAATCTTATATAGGTTATATATTTATAGTTGTATTATACATATTTCCATATTAGTAATGCTATGAAAGAAGAATCAGAATAAATATGGGGGGAGGAAACAAAAAAAGGAAAAAAGCAAAAAAACAAATTTCAAAAGGTGAAATTAGCATGCTTCGATCTGCATTCAAATTCCATAGTTTTCTCCTCTGGATGTGGATGGCATTTTCCATCACAGGTCTTTTGGTATTATCTTTGATCACTGTATTGCTAAGAGGAGCTGAGTCTATCATAGTTTATCATCACATAATGTTGGTGTTATTGTGTACATTTGATATCCTAGTTCTGCTCATTTCACTCCACATCAGTTTATGTAAGTCTTTCTAGTTTTTCCTAAGTGCATTCTGCTCATCATCTCTTATAGCAGAATAGCATTCCATCATAATCACACACCATAATTTGTTTAGCTTATCCCCAAGTGAGGGGCACCCTCTCAATTTCCAATTCATTGCCATCAGAAAAGAGGTGCCACAAATTACTCCATCCATATAAATCTTTTTCCCTTTTCTTTTTCATCTCATTTGGAATACAGACCTAGCTAGATGTATAATACATCACTCCACTCTCAAGAATCTGATAGCATAGTTGAGAGGCAAGACATAGATAAGATATGCCTACAAGTACATAGGGACAGGTTGATACAGATAGGTAAATATAGATATAGATATGAGTAAGTTAAATTTGAATAACATTATAAGGCAGCATGGAAGTGATAAATGAGTGACATCTTAGTAGTAGAATATATTTTATTTCAAATTTTAAGTATTACAGATCTTGGGCACATTCTGGGAAAAGGCAATTGATCATTGTTAAGAAGACATCCTTATTACAGACTCTCTTGATTCCTTTTTTTAAATGGATGCTATTAGTACTGATGCTCAATTGATAACTAATGGAACATTATTAGATTGATTTTATGGATCAGTGCCTTTCTTTGTAAACTGGAATACTGTCAATTATTTGGTTTCTGACTAGAACAGCTCCTCATGTGTACATCACATTCCCGACAGAAGGCAGTAAGATTAAAAAGAATGCTATAATTGAAAATGTGAAATGGACTGAAATTCTTACTATTGCCATAGAAGATGGACAATTAGGTAAAGATTTTTTAGCTCCACTCCATAAATTATTGCAAATTCATATACTCAATCTACTCAGAAAGGCATACAGAATGCTTTTATAATTTTTTAAAGAAAGCTTTTTACTTTTTTGAGTTTTACAATACCCCCCATTCTTGCTTCCCTTTTCCCACCCCCACAGACAGCATTCTGTTAGTCTTAACAATGGTTCCATGTTATATATTGATCTCAGTTGAATGTGATGACAGAGAAATCATATCCTTACAGAAGAAAAATAAAGTATGAGCTAGTAAAATTGCTTAATAATATAATGTTTTTTTTCCTAATTTGACAATAATAATCTTTGGTCTTTTTTCAAAGTCCATTATTCTTTCTCTGGATACAGATGGTATTCTCCACTGCAGATAGCCCAAAATTTTGTCCCTGTTGTTGCACTGAAGGGATGAGCAAGTCCATCAAGGTTGATCATTACTCCCAGCTTTTATAATTTTCAACAGCAGACTTTCAGGGATTTAGGGCATAATGCTGAATGAATGACTCAAAAATTCTTTTTAACTAGAAATTTAGGAACAATGTCAAAATTCAAACCTAATTTCTCTGACTCTGAAACCAGTATTCTTTCCATTCCACTAAATTGGGTATATATTAGGAAATGGCTATGTCCAAACACCCCAGGGATCCTATGATTTCCTTTGTCAAAGGAGTAAATTATGAAAATTTTTCAGATATCTTGCTCCCACCCTTTATCCTCTTCTATAAACAAAGAGATTTTTTTGCTGCTTTTGTTGTAAAAGCAAGTTGAATACAATACTATTCTAGCTGAAGTTATCTAGTACTATCCCCTCAAGTTGGAGCTAAAGACTGTATTCCAGAAAGGTAAAGCAATTAGCTAAAGGTACCACCAATAATCCAAGAAAGATTATTTTGAACCCAGGGGTTTTTTTTGAAGTCAGGTTTTAAAAATGTAAGCTCCAAACCCAATTACTTGATAAAGCTGTAGAAGAACTTTGTGAACATGGAAGACAAGTTCTCAAAGAATCCATCATTTTATTATGTGTTTTAGGAGGATGTTCAGAAAATATAAATGAAAAACAGAATACTTCTATATATTTTAATTTTCTCCTTGGTTCCTTGATTTCCTTTATTCCTCCTATAGCTAATAATAATTTTATATTTATATGTTTACATTTATATGTTTTACATATATTACCTTATTTAATTTTCTCAACAACCCAGGGAAGTATTATTGTCCACATTTCACAGATGAGAAACCTGAAGCAAAATGACTTGACCAGGATCACACAATATGTGTCCTAGGTCAGATCTGAACCCAAGTCTTCCTGACTCTAGATTGCATTGCATTGCATTTAGTTGCCTACCTGTAATTGTTTGCTTTGTATCTCTAACAAAGTAATTAGAGCAGAAAGGAGTGGTTGATAAATTTTTTTTTAAACAAGGCAATGGGGTTAAGTGATCAGCCCAAAGTCACACCTCTAGGAAATTAAGTGTTTGAGGTTGGATTTGAACTCAGGTTCTCCTGAATCCAGTGTTGGTGCTCAATCCTCTATACCACCAAGCTACTCCTGTGATTGGTAAATTTTGTACACTGGCAAAATTCTCAATGAAGGAAAAAGTTGGGGCTTTGTGACCAAAACTAAAATTGTGGTTAATTCTGGTACTGGTAAATTGGAGTTGCTACTAATTTTAGGGCTCTAGGATTCTTCAGGTGGCTATCCTAATGCTTATGAATACCTACTGATATGTTTCCCTTTAGCAATCAACCAGGAGACACAGTTAGTTCTTTAGCAAAGGCATTTTGCTCCAATATTGTAAAGAGAGTAGTAGTTACAAAGCATTTTCTCCCAAACCCGAGACACACTTTCCTCTAAATCATGGGGTTAGGAGGAAGATTGGGAATGAATTTAAAATATACTGTTAGTGAGGTACATGTGGGCCCAAGGTACCTCACAATTGTAGAATGACAGGGTCTCAATGTCTTTCTTTTTTTTTCTCAGGAGTTCACTTTCTCAATAATTTTACTGTAGGGCATGTTATCAAATTGGAAACATGGTGGCAACTTTAACAGAAGTGAGAAATCTGAAAGAGTGATGGGAGAAGTAGAATGAGTTCTGTTTTGGACACAGTCCATCTGAGATATCCCTTGAAATAATAGGCAGCTAGACATTTATATTGATTTAGAAGTCATATACCTAAAGATGATAATTAAATTCATAAAACTGATAAAATTACCTAGAGAAAGAAAGAAAATAGAGAGAAAACAACATGGGATAGAGCCCAGCACTACACCTTATTCCTTCTCTGATTTTTTGTTTTTTTCTCCTTACCAGAACAGATACTTGGGTTCTCTCTAATTCTACCATTTTCTTCCCCTAAAGTCACCAATATTTTTCCCTAGAGATTACATTATTAATTATTTTGATGCTATCTAAAAACCAGGAGGAAAACAGAATTTATATAAACACACATAAATATATACATACTGTGAAAGGAAATTGATTTGTATATTGGTTAATATAGGTGTAATGATTAGACTAATAATTTCTTTTTTTTAAGAAATCTATTTTCGGTGGCGCAGTGGATTGAGCACTGGCCCTGGAGTCAGGAGTACCTGAGTTCAAATCCAGCCTCAGACACTTAATAATTACCTAGCTGTGTGACCTTGGGCAAGCCATTTAACCCCATTGCCTTGCAAAAACCTAAAAAAAAGTACATTAAAAAAAGAAATCTATTTTCCCAGCAGACTCTGGCATACTCATAAAGCAGCTTGAAATGATACATCATTCTTGACAATCACTAACATTTCTGCATTTGTGTATGTTTTATGAATTGAAAAAGGTAGAACCTGTTCTGTACACTTTAAGCAATAATGACCCCCAAGACTTGAGAAGAAGAATAATATCCCAAGAAGTGTCACATCCATATTGTCCTGCTCTTGGGGGTTTATGTGAGAAACCACTCAAACCTTAGAAATGGTTGTGTTGTGATGGATCTTCCCTCTCCTTTCCCACTTGTATATAATCTCTGTCTTCACTATAGAGGGTGGCAGTTCATATCAGGCAAATTCCAGTGTTTCTCACTATGAAACTAATTCATTAAACTGCTACTTGATTATTGGCACCAAGTCTCTGACCTGCTCTATTTCCATTCTCCAGTTAGAAACTGGTTCAAAAAAAAGCTGTGTTTGCCATTTTTGAAGAAAGTCATTTTCACTTAAGTACTGGGACAACTTTGCATCTTTGCCTCTTAAAGAAGTCTTGCTTTCATAATTACCTTCTTTCAAAATAGCCATAGAGCTAAAGAAAGTTACAATTTTTAAAGTTTTCATATCATGCCTGAAAGCATTTTGAACCTGAACATGAAAGTATTTTGATGTCTTAAACTGTGATATTAGAGCAAATGAAGTTCTTCTTTTGTTTTTGGCAAGGGAATTGGGTTAAGTGACTTGCTCAAGGTCACACAGCTAGGCACTTGTTAAGTGTCTGAGGCTGGATTTGAACTCAGGTCCTCCTGACTCCAGAATTGGTTCTCTATTCACTGTGACACCTAGCTGCCCCAAATTAAGTTGTTTCTTATCAAAAACTTTGGGAATGTTTTTGGAAAATGACAAAAGAGGAAGTTTCTTCAGATGTAAAATGAAGATGTTGGTCTCTAAGATCTTGTCTAGTTCTGAATCTGTGAACCTAGAAGTAGATTTTACTTAACTGAGTTCCAAAGGAAAAATATCTCAAACTACTGCTCCTAAATTTGTTTAGAATACTAGAAATGAGGGGGCAGCTAGATGGTGCAGTGGATAGAGCACTGGCCCTAGAGTCAGGAGGACCTGAGTTCAAATCCAGCCTAATTGCCTAGCAGTGTGACCTTGGGCAAGTCACTTTAACCCCAATGCCTTAAATAAATAAAACTAAAAAAAGAGAGAATATGAATGAATTAAAAACAATTTATATCATAAAGGTACAATTTCTATGCATCCATTACATATTGTATGTTTTTAAAATGTTTATAATCATAACTGATATTTATACAGATCTTAAGTTCATAAATCATTATATATATATATATGTATATATGTATAAATCTCATGATAGTATAGGTACATTCTACCCATTTCACAGATGAGGAAACAGCTTCAGAGTGCTTAAGTGACTTAGCCATTGTCAGAGAACAAGTGAGCATCAGCTTTAGGCTACCTCTTCTTCTTGCTAACTTTTCTCATAATATAATTTGTTCTTTGGATGGTGATAATTTATCATTGTGACTATATATATGAAATGTAAAACACTTGGATAACGTACAATTATATATTTATATATATGTATATATGTGTGTATACTTAAGTGTGTGGGTGTACTGTACATTTTTCATATATGTTTTAGCAAAATAAAAAGAAAATATTTACTTTTTTTGAAAAGAAAAGACAATGAAAACTTGAAATGAAAAGCTGATTTTAAAGGCTTTAGGGGTTTTGCTGTAAGACTATCCACAAAAGATTTAGGTAGCTTTGTAGTTAGTGTGTCAGGCCTGGAATTAAGAAAATCTGACATCAGCTACTTGCTAGCTGTGTGACCCTGGACAAGTCACTTAACCTCTATTTGCCTCAGTTTCCTTAACTGTAAAATAGGGGATAAAAATGGCACCTACCTACCCAGAGGTAGGTTTATGAGGATAAAACAATATTTGTAAAGTGCTTGGCATAGTGCCTGGTGCTATAAACATTCTAGTTATTAGTATGTGTACTTCCTGATGTCCTTCTTTCACCTCCAGGGTTTATAGTGTCTTTTTGAGGCTTATCAAAATTTCAAAGCAGTTTTCTTAACCTGGGCATTAGCCAAAGGTAGTAATGAAAGGGGAAATAAAAGGATAGATAAATGAAAAGAAGGCAGTATTTAGCTTCAAGATCTAAAATAAAAGATATGGACTGATAGGGTAGGGTGTGGAGGGGTGTGATGTGCCCCAATGCAAACTGTAAACTGAAGTGAATAAAATTCACATGTCCTGACCCAGGCAGGAGTTATGGTTAGCATTTTCAATTGGGAGCAAGTCAACTATGTCTTTCTTTACAACTATTTAAGCTAATTTTTGCCATAAGCAGCTGGCTGTAAACCTAACAAGAGCTTGATGCAAAGACTGATCTGAAACATGGCATCTTAGATCAATTAGCATTTCCTAAAAGGAGGAAGATGTAGAGGAGAGAGCCTCAATAGATGTCTACTTCTCTGGAGATGCCTAGTGGGGTTGATTAGCAAAAAAAGTCTTTGCTTATGAAGGAACTTTGGGAGACTTAGTAAAAAAGGTTTTAGCCTCTAAACAAGAAAATAGCTTCTATAATCCCCTTTACAACTCAAAATGTAGGTTTTCTGGGGATTTGTCACCTTTCCTAATGGGGATATGTTTAGAGGAGATTGTATCCATTCATTTATTGGGCAGTAGTTCCTGAAAATGATATCATTTCTTGGTTTACCATTGTTATTTAAGTGTTAGCCAAAAGAGAAAAAATAACTAGTGAATTTATGATTTGTGCCTGGTCTGTGGATAGTGTTCTTTGTATTGAGCTCTAGGTTGAATATTTATTAACTTCCTCAGTGAACCCAGGAACTGTTGAAAAATCCTTCCCCTCCCAAGATGTACACACACACACACACACACACACACACACACACACACACACACACGTTTATTTAAAAAGAATAGATAATGGGTAATTTTAAGGGAGAAGGTAGAAGCAGCTAGAGGAAATTGGTAAAGTCTCCTTGTAAGATGGTTGTCACTTGAACTAATTTTTTTTTGCAAGGGAAGTGACTTGCCCAAGATAACATAGCTAGGTAATTATTAAGTGTCTGAGACTTGATTTGAACTCACATCCTCCTGGCTCCAGGGTTGGTGCCCTATCCATTGTGCCACCTAGCTACACTAACAAATTCTTGAAGGAACCTAAGAGTTTCAAGAAACCAAAGTAGGGAGGAAATATAAGTATCTTTAAGGTAGGGAGATCACTTGTGGAAAGACCCAAAGCAGGGATAGAGTGTAGGGCTATGGTGCAATCACTGTGAGAAATGGAAAACAGAACACTAGATCATAAAGTGCATTAAAGGGGCCTAAATGTATATAGTAAGACTGGAGAACTGTTTGGAGTGAGGTTATGGAAAGTTTTAGATGTCAAACAGAGGAATTTATTGAGTAGGGGCATGAAATGGTCAGATCCTCTCTTTGGTCAAAGGAAAATTCTTTTGGCAGCTTCTTGGATGATGCATTGGAGAAGAGAGTGATTTGAAGCAGAGGCAGTTGCAAGTTCAGTAAGGGTCAGGTGAGTTGAGAGAGCTGGACTAATGTGGAAGAGGAAATGACTAAAAAGATATCCATATATGTAATGAAGGAGAACAAAAAATTCAGACTGATTCTGCGGCTGTGAACCTAGATCAGTTGATGGGACAGCGGCCCTCTCAATAGATAGTCGGCATTCAGAAGATGAGTAGATGGGGGGGGGGCTGGAAGAGGAAAGATAAATTACTTTCGACATACTGAGATGTCTACCAACCAGATCAAAACGTTCACTTAGCAGTTGGTGGCAGGAACTTGAGAGAAAGACATGGGCTGGAGATGGAGTGGATGTGCGAATCGTTTGCAAAGACAAAGGAATATGGAAGATGATTTGACCAAGGAAACTGGAATTGAGAAGCAGGGACGAAAATATCCGTCCTTAGGGCCAAATCCTCCAATGCCCATACCTTAAGTTCCTAACATATTCTCTTTTTCGTTTTTTATTTTTTGGGGTTTTGGGTGCGCTTATATTTTCCAAATATTATTTGTTGACAATTAGGAAATCGTTAAACTTCCCAGCCAAGCTAGTTTGGCCTCAAAGTGCGGGTTCCCAGGTGATCAATCCATCCAGCAGGAGTCAGGGACCCCTCTCCAGCTTTCTCTGGAGCCCGCTGCGCGCTCCGCCCCAGTCACCCGCCGCTGGCACTTAACTAGCGTCTGCTCTGCTGGGCCAGCACTGGGGTGGGCTGCCCAGGGCCTGGCTTTCCACAAGTCGCCTCCTTGTGCCCCCCCGGCCCGAGCCAGGGCCAGCGGTTATCTCAGAAACGCGCGCTCGGCAGCCTCCTGGCGTTCTCACTGGCAGTTTGTGCCAGGGCTTCTCTGCACGCTGGCTGGCTAGCATGTCGGCCCTTCCCTCCCTGTTCACCTTTCTGGGGCCTGAGTGGTCCCTGACATCTGACCTCTGGCTCTTCAAAGAGTTTTTTTCAGACCCTAAGCCCACTGCTCCAGTTTTCTCATCCTCCCCTGCTGAGGTCCCAGGGCAGACCCCAGGGCCTGGGGACCGGTTCCGTAAGCTGACCAGGATCCTAGCGCACATCTGCGGTCTGACCCTGAGCTTGAAAAGGTAACAGCTCCGCACTCCTTAGCCGCCGCCCCCCACCAGCCCCAGGGCCTGGGAGAAGAAATAACTAACTCAGTGTTCTGCAGAACTCCGGAGGGACAGGCGACACCTTTCCCCACCTCTGGACTCTCTTAAGATTGAAATCTAGGAATCTAGGGGCTGGTCTAACACAGCTCCTGTGGCCCGAGACCCAGACGGGCTAGGAAAGCTTTAGGAGCCCTTAGATAGAACACTGCTCAGTTTTCAAATCAGTTGGGTTTCGGTAATTTCCTCCCAAATTAGTAACTCTCCTCAGATCCAGAAAGCATATACTTCCGACCAATCTGTCACTGTCAGTGGCCACTTATTCTTCTAACTCTGGCCAGATGTGGAGCCAGACATTTAAAGTGGGCAGTCAAACACCTGGGGAAAAAAACCCTCTCTTTTTAAAAACTATGCTGGCTTTTCTTTCCCCATGTCTGGAAATGCTCTAGGATCTAGAATCAGACTGAAGGCAAAAGATTCTGACTATTTCCTGTATGCATTGTAACTTGTAGAGGTTTACTGGACTGCCTCAGCAAAGAATACAAGGCCATGGAAGGAAATTCTTATTCCATAGTCATCACAGAGCAGGGTTAAGATAGAAAACTATCCAAGGTCACTAATCTTCAGGGGAAAAGAAAAACCAAATGATAGTCAAAATAATAAAAAGCATTATTATTATTATTATTATTATTATTATTATTATTATTATTATTATTTCATCTAGATTTGGGATTTTGTCAGGGAAGAAACTCCCTGGAGTCCCTGTAATGTATGAAAGTTGTCTGAAATCATTGAGAGGTTAAATAAATTGACTTTCTTCACACAGTTAGTATGTACAATATTAGAAACAACACTTGTCACCAGGTATTTTTAACTCCAAGGCTACCCCCTTTTTCAGATTAGGCCTCACTACTTTTCTAACTTAATATAGTTTTTCTTTTTTCTTACCAAGCAAAATTTTATGAGACTTATAAAAAATAGCATTTATGCAGCACTTTAATATGGAATACTTTATGAATTTGTATGTCATCCTTGCAGAGGGGCCCCTGCTAATCTCTGTATCCATCCAATTTTAGTATATTTGCTACTAGGTGGTGCAGTGGATAGAGCACTGGCCTTGGAGTCAGGAGGAAGGGAGTTCACATCCAGGCTCAGACACTTGCCATTTAGCTGTGTGACCTTGGGCAAGTCATTTAATCCTGTCTCCCTCCACCTGATTTATATGTGGCCAATGAATCCAGATGATTCAGAGAAGAAAGTGAGGTTGATGACTTAGCATAGCACCCCCTCACTCAAATCCAAATCATGTGCTTGTCATGGCATCACCTTCCTGATATCATGGTGGTCTTTGAGAATGAAGGACAAACAATAGCACTTTAATGTTTGCAAAGCATTACACAAATATCATCTCCATTTTACAGATGAGAAAATTGAGGTATAGAGTAGTTGGGTGACTTGTCACATAACTAGAAATATGTGAAGAAGGTTTTAAATTTAGGAAGAACATTCTTTCACTTAGCTACCTCATAATAAAAATAATGTAAACTAGAATGTCTATGGTACTATTAAGTTTTACAAAGCACTTGGCATATATTATCATTTTTCATACTCTATGAGGTAGACACTGAAGGTATTAGTAACCTTGTTTTACAGATGAGAAAAATGGAATTGAGGAGATTAAGCTATTTGCCCTATTTTACTTGCCCAACAGCTAACTGAGAGCCAGATTTCAGTTGACTCCAAGTCCAGGACTCTCTTTCACTTATCACAGAGGTGGAAGGAAAGAAAAGGGAAGAGAAGAAAGAAAGTTCCAGTTAACTTGAAACCTCATCTTCTATACTCCAAGGCCACTACCCAATAGTTGCCTTCCTTTGGTCTTTAGAAAGCTTAAATATACTTAGAGGCATTTTTCCCCCTCTTGATCTTGTGAAAGAATATACCAAAAGAACGAATGAAAGAATTCATCCTGTAACCCCCAACTTTCTGGTGATGTCATTCAGTAGACTCGAAGTACAAGGCTTGCAACTTTTCCAGCTTGATTGAACCTGTCAGGTTTGGGTCATGCCTTGGAGTCAGGCCTTGGAGAATCCAGGGTCATTTCAACACTACAATGAAGATTTAAAAAGTAGAACTTGAAAGTAAAAAAATGAAGTATGTCGAGTCCTTAATAGGTCTATAATAAAGATGTGTTCATTAAAGACAATATTCTGTGAAGGAAAGAAATGTACTTATCTTGAGAACACAAAGGGAAATAGAAATTTCACAAGATCACCTAGGAATTCAGGCTAGATACTTGATGCAAACATTTTTTTCTCTTTTATTTGAATTTCTTAGGTAACTTTCCATCTAAACTTCAAGGACAATAAAACCAATCTGCTATTTAAATAAGGCTAAGACTATACAAACAGGAGTTGAATATAGAGTTCAGAAAGATTTCAAAACACTGACTATGGAGAATTGGCATAAAGGGGAAATTCTGGCAGGTTATGTTATTGAGAAATTCTGAGATAGTTGGGTCAATAACCTATTTTAAGTCTGTAAAATGGGGGGGTATAATCCACTATCTACCTCACAGGGTTGTTTGTGATAAAAGACTGTTGTAAATTTTAAGACCTTACATAAAGAAGAGTGTTACTAAATCTATTATGACTGTCAAGTGAAATGAGTAGTTTTGGTACATAGTAGGTTCTTAGTAAATATTTATTGATTGTTAAGACTGATCTGAAAAAGATCAGGATCCCTAAATATTCTAAGCCTAGAATGCACAGAAATGTAAATAAACAAATAAAAAACATGAAACATCAAACTTTCATTAATTGTAGTTTTTAAAAATATGTATGTTAACCTTATTAAGAGTAACAAATATGCTGTTTATTTTTATGTCTCCATCTGAATTTCTTTGTATCTTTCTATATCTTGTGGTCACTTTCTGTATTTTGGGGAAGGTAGGTGGCAAAGTGGATAAAGCACTGGTCTTGGAGTCATGAGGATGGGAATTTGATCCCACCTCAGATACTTGACAGCTGTGTGACCTTGGGCAAGTCACTTAACATAATTGTCTCACATCCAGGGCCATCTCCAGTCATCCTGATTCATATCTGACCACTGGACCCAGATGGCTCTGAAGGAGACAGTGAGGCTGATGACTTAGCACAGCATCCCCTCTCAAACTCAATTTATATACTTGTTATGGTTTCACCTCTCAGATGCCATGGTCTTCTTCAAGAATGAAGGACAACCATCATCTTGTTGTTATTGTTATTATTTCAGTAGTTATGGTCAACATGTGTGTATATTTTTATTCTGATTTTGATTTCATCATTTTGCATCACTTCATTTAAGTTTTCTTATAATTTTTGACATTCTTCATTTCTTATGTGACAAATTGGTCATTTCCCAAGTGATAAATCCATCGCTTGTTTAAATTTTTTCACTATTAAAAATAATGCTGCTAGAAAATTTTCTTTCAGTTAAGACTTTATTTTCCTGTCATTAATATCATCAAGGTAAAGACTTAGTAATGAGCTCATTGGGTAGAAAAATTTGAGCAGTTTTATCTTATTTTGATAATTACTTTTTAGAATTGCTTGACACAGTGCTAGTAAGTGAAACCAAATTTGAATGTAGGCTTTGGTATAAAGGTATAACTTTGTTGTTTTGTAGACAATTCTACTTTTGCTTTCAGACACTACAAATTACCTCAAAAATGTTACTTTATCCTCTGTCTCCTCCAAGAACAGACCCTCCTGGAGGGTGGACTTCTGAACAGAATAAGAGACTTGGGGCTAGTTTTTAATCCCACAATGGAAAGAGACAGAGAGAGTTACTCTTAAGAGGAAGAATTCTCTTTCATATTACTTATATAAATTTCAAGATGAGATATTGCTTCCTTTCTTTTATGTGGCATTAAATATTGTACAATGAATCAATTTACTTTCATTCTGCTATCCCTAATGTGCAAATACCATATAACTTGCGATGGGAGCTTTTAGTTGGGTGCTATATACTATATTATTAAACACTATTTTGTTTTGTGTGTGTGTGTGTGTGTGTGTGTGTGTGTGTGTGTTCGAGACAGCGAGAGAGAGAGAGAGAGAGAGAGAGAGAGAGAGAGAGAGAGAGAGAGAGAGAGAGAGAATGGACAATTCTAAATGTTTACTTAAGTTTTATTTGAAGTGTTCAAATATAATTTTATTTTCATTAAGATCAACTAGGCTTCTTTTATATAATAAAGAATTGTATAACTATTGCCAGTATCAATTATTTTTTGTCACTTGTTCTTATTTCCAAGAGTAAGAAAAATATATTTGCATCTGAATAAAATCTGTTAACCATTTATAAGATTTAATGCCCCTAAGATTAGTTAATAACTTTTATTTGGTCTGATCACCTTGCACAATTATGTACAGTTAGTTTGTTCTTTGTTGTGACTACTTAGGATTGCAGTTTTGTGGTGGGGCATTTTATGTGCTTCCAATAATTGAAATTAGTTCATCGCATAAGCTTTTTTTTTAAGTTTTTTTTGCAAGGCAGTGGGGTTAAGTGGCTTGCCCAAGGCCACACAGCTAGGTAATTATTAGGTGTCTGAGGTCAGATTTGAACTCAGGTACTCCTGACTCCAAGGCCGGTGCTCTATCCACTGTGCCACCTAGCCGCCCCCTTCATAAGCTTTTTAAAACAGTTTTTCCTATACAGAGTTTTCAAATTTTCTTGTCTACTTATCTTTCACAGATAATATTATAAAAAAAGGCACTATCTAATGAAATCCACCAATAGGTTGAAGTGTATTTGTAAGAAACACTGAATTTCTGGGGCAGCTAGGTGGCTCTTTTTTCAAAGAGAAGTAGTGGATTATAACTTTAAAAAAAAATTCACACTGTAACATTGATACATGATCACTGTGTCAGTTTATTTTGCATAAATGTTTTTCTTTATCACCAGGAAGAATTCTATAGAATGCAGAAAATATAACTGGGAAATAACTTGTGGGGAGAAAACATTGGTAAACTTTGGAAAAAGAAATCTATTTTAAAAAAATGGAAAGTTAGTAGACTTTAGATCAAGACCTGGCTTTGCTACTTATTATCTTGGCAAACCATTTAAATTCTCTGAGTCTATTCTTCAAATGTATAACTTTGTATATCTCATAGATTTGAGGATCACTTGAGTTAATATAAATGGAAAAACATTATGTGAGTTTTTAATCAATTGTGATATTACTTTGATAATTTGGTTTTGATTCAAATTAAATACATTTCCTAGAAATACCTAAATATTTAAATGCATTAGAAACTATATGACAAATGTTGGTCTTGGAGTTGTCTAGCTATATTTCTGTCTACTCCTGAGGTGTTAAGCATTTAAAAAGGGTGGTAACCATGTGAGTAAAGAGAAGGGAACAGATGTAAGGGATGTTGTGCATGTAGAACTGACAAGGTTTGGCAACTGATGCCAAAGGAATATAGAATTTAAATGTTTATTAGGCAGTGTAATGTAGGAGGGGAACTAGGGAGACATTAGGGTTGGATAATTTATACTCATGGTAGAAGAATACTGAAAGAATGAAAAAAGGGTAAAAATCCCACCATAAACAAAAATATTCATAGTAGCTCTTTTCATAGTGGCAAAAGAATTAGAAATTGAGAGAATGTCCAACAGTTGGGGAATGGCTGAACAAATTATGGTCTATGTATGTGATGGAACATAATTGTTTTATAAGAAATCATGAGGGACAAGATTTCAGAAAAGTCTGGAAAGACTTGCATGAATTTATGCTGAGTGAGAGTAATAAAAGACAGCAGTAAAAAGACAATTTTAAAAAATGTGTTGGAAAAATACCATTCATATCCATTGAAGGAACTGTGGAGTTTAAATGAAGGCCAAAGTTGGTTTATGTATTTTGCATTATGTAATTTTGTTATCGCTAATGTTTTCTTTCTTCTATTTGAATCTGATTCTTCTCTCATATCATGTGCAATTTCGATCTATGCTTAGCATGATTATAAATATAGAGCCTATATCAGATTGCTTTCTGTCGGGGGGGGGGGAGAGGGAGGGAAGGGAGGGAAGGAGGGAGAAAAATTGTAAAACTCAAAGCCTTGCAAAAAAAATGATTGGTAAAACTACCATTGTATGTAGTTGGGAAAATAAATAAAATATTTATTAAATAAAAAAAAAGAATGATCAGTGAGGTCGGAAGAGAACCAAAGGAGAGAAGTGTTTAAAAATACAAAGAGGAGAGATTATCCCAAAGGAAAGTTTGGTCAACAGCATCAAAAACTCCAGAAATTTCAAGAAAAATGAGAACTGAGAAGAGACCATCACATCATGTCTGTCAATGAAAAGACCATTGGTAACTTTGAACAGAACAATTTCAGTTGAGAATTGAGGTTAGAAGTCATTTTGCAAAAAAGACTGAGAATTAACTAAGAGAAGAGGAAAAGAAATTGGAAGTAGCATAAACAAAAGTAGTTTTATTGTACAAAGAGAGTTATAGGAAGAGAACTTTAAGGGAAGGTAGTTTTAAGTAAGGAATTTTTTTAAGTTGGAGAGATCTGTATTGTTTTTGGTAAACTGGTTAGGTTATCAGGAGATAGTCACTCATCATCTGTAAATTGTACAAATGGGTTCATACCACATGTTAAAATACTTATAGGTGGATTCTTAGAGCAGGAATGATTTCATTTTTGCCTTGCTCTTTTCCTTCATCTCCTCACACAGTATCCTGTATATTTTAGGTGTTCAGTGAATGCTTGCTGCTTTTAACAACTGCATGGATTATGCAGTTGTTATCTACTGATGTTACTATATGACCCCTTTCTCTTATCTCTTTGATGATAACTTATATCACTTATTTCATATAGTTCTATATTGATAATGAGATGCAACCTACTCATATCCACAAATCTCTCCATTGCCCCTTGGAAAATCCAATTTTTTCTTCCCTAGGATTTGTTGATAGTTTATTATTCAAAATCATATAGCACCATTGGAAGTATATTGGTATTAATAAGTTAGGGTTTTGTTTCAGGAAGAAGTTTGGGAATCATTAAATCCATTTTTCACTTGTAGTCAATTTACTCTCTTTGTTCCATTACATTTGGGCCAGGTTTGTCCCTCTAAAGTATCTTTTCAGGATAGATAGCTATGTTTATATTTCTATATTTGTCTATCATATCTAGCTAGTTAGCTTTCTACCTATCATTCACCTTTCTGTCTGTCTATAATCTATCTACCTACCAATGGACCATCAACCTCTAGAAATCATCCAAGCAACTACACATTATTATCTGGATCAAAGACATTTTTAATCCTCTTGTCTTTTCCTATGTAAAAAAGTCTGGATACTTTTGAGTCATTAAAGTTCTCATTTAGGAGGCTTTGAAACAAATACTCTGTTTTATGTTAGTTTATGGCAGATATTGTCAAGTTCTTCAAAATAATTTTTTATTTCATCTTTTGCAATGAATATTGGTATATAAATTGTCTCTTTATGATGGTCCCTTGTCTATGTTTATTATGAGTACTGGAAGGTGAAATGAGCAATTTCCCATGAAAAATAAAGGATTCTTATTGCATAATGAAATCAACTCCTTTATTTTTACCTCTCTGAGGAGTATCCAAGAGCCAACCTTTCATTTAGCTGTAACTTTTTTTATGTCTTCTACCTTCATTTACAGAAATGTATATAGTTAATTTTTAAAAATACTATATCAAGCCAGTTGTTGTATGAAAATTTTGCATGGTGAAGGGAGAGATATAGTGAGGAAATTAGATGACATAAAAACAAAAGGCATCAATAAAAAATTCAAAAATAGAAGAAATTTTTTAGGTGTTCTAAAAATTGTGTGATTTTGATACTCTTTTTATATTTATATTTACTTATTTTACTTTTCTTCTTCTTTAGGTATATTGGAAAAAGTCCAGCAGTTCAATGGGTGATTTTCCATTTGAAGATGCAAAATAGAATTAGAAATGGACAGTTATTAAACAGCTTCGGTGAAACTAAATTGAACCTGGTTTGTATTTTTTTAAGTTTACATTGCAATTAATGCTTATTTGATTTTAGGAGTACCAAACTCTTTAATTTTTTTAGTGGAGGGATTTTTTAAAAATCATAGAATGGTTTCATACAGTGAATTTTGTTGAAAATATTTTTAATATAAGTTCCTTATATTGTGGAACATTAATAATTATATTAATACATAACAGAATAAAGCGTGATTCAGACAATTATAACTGAATCTACTCAATAGTAAATAGAATGAAAGTTTTAATTTTAATTTTTTATATTATTTTAGTGAATAAATTAACATCACATGAAACTTTACATTACTCTGTTTTTGATGAGATGCAATTTCATTTTCAATTTATATTCATTACCAGAATTTATTTTGGACCCTAGTAGTCCATGGGATCAAACTCAATTAGAAAATGGGATACTGAACTGTATGTATATATTGTTATGGGCTTAGAAAACCACATATTGACTTAGAAAACCACAAATTATTATAATTTATATGTAATTGTATTATTATTTATTTTGTTAAATAGATTTCAATTGTATTTTTTTCTAGTTCACTCTCAAGAGTGTTATGGGGAGTTCATCTACAGATAAGGTTACTGATTTAAGTTTCACAGTTTTCTGGGCTGATTGGAAAGAAGTGAAATCTTATTGAGCATATGTGGAGAATACTTGAATAACACTATCAAACTGCTTTAAATCAATTCAGTTGTTGATTCATTTATTTCATTATGATCTAGCAAATTCTCAGTATCTATCCAAGTAACCAGTTTTCATCTAGGGAAAAATAGTTATTATCTTAAGGTATTTACAAAAAAAATTTGTAAAGCAAAATAAAAGTAATAATATGTAATAATAGCATTCATTTTACTGGAGGCTATAATTTTTTTCTGTTTTAAAGCAAAGCTAGGATTCATGAAGACAAATTAGACACAATCCATGCAAACTAATTTACCTTTTCTTTGTATTTCAGACCATGGATTCTGAATTACTAAAGAGTCTGTTGTCTATTTGTCCAAATCAAAGAAGTACAAAAAATCTCAGAAAGGTAAAAAAAAATTTTTGAAAAATGATTCCAATATTATCAATTAAAACTTATTTTTCTAAAACAAATATATTTGTATATGGTTATGTATAAGTATAATGATATAATGATGGATGATGGATGAAGAGGGAGAGGTAGAGGGAATTCTAGGGATAGAAGATATTCTGAGTAAAACTAATACTATAAGTTTATATGAAATATATTATATATTTATATATATATATGTTTATTTTGCCTGTTTTTAAAAAAAGAGATACTTGAATGAAAATCTATTTAAATCTATGAAAATGTTTTTTGAAAATTTAGGTCACTTATTGAACTAATATCAAAGTCCTATTATATGAATATGGGTTATTTTTCTTCCCAAGAATTTAGGCAGTGGTGGGATCCAGCCAGTTTGCATAGCTTTGGCAGAACTGACATCTAATTTTATGTTGAATTCAGAAAACTGGTTGTTAATTTATTTGGATCCCACCACTGAATTTAGGTATATCTTTTCTATTCTTATTTAAGTTTTAATATGCTTAGATAAGTTAACTTTATATTATTTATGTGTTTTAATCCTAAAGCTATAATTAATTTTATTTTATAATGACTTATAAAGCAAAAGGGATCTTTCATTTTTAGTCATTTTAAAGTAAAAAACAATTGAGAATATACTAAGAATAAAATGTTATATTACAAGTGGTCATCATTTTGTGCACCAGACACCTTTGCAAGTCAATGCCTTTAACATATATCTGTTTATGATTTTGTCTTGAGTCCATCTTGGACACCATTTGAAGAATTGAATGTTCTGCTTCCAAAAAGTATAGTTACCTAAAATCCTATTATAAGTGTCAAACTGGGTTCTTTGTGAACAGAGACAAATGTCAAATTTATATTAGATTATTATCTCTGTAGTTAAACATTATAGAAGAAAGAATACATTTTATGTAAAACCCTTATATTTTCTCAAAAAACTAACAAATATGGGTCCCTTTCTAAATGTGCCTGAAATTAGGCTGTAGTTTTTTTTGTAGGACATAGTTTTCATATAATTATAAATTAGAAAAATTGGATGAAGAGGGAGAAGGCATTTTAGGGATAGGAGACATTCTGAGCAAAAGTACTCATTAGAGAAAGCACAAGAGAAAGAATAGTCAAGGTTGATTGAATCAGAGATGGTATAGAAAATAGATGAGATAATCTTGAAAAGGAGATGCAGGACCAGATTATACAACTCCTTGAGTTTACCATAGAGGTCTTGAGTTTACTATAAGAATTTGAAGAATATAAGAAGCCCTTGAAGATTTTAAGCCAAAGAGTGATACAACCAAAGGAAAATTAATCTGGTAGCATTATAAAGGACAGTTTTATTTTTTTTTTTTGCAAGACAGTGTGTTTAAGTGGCTTGCTCAAGGTCACACAGCTAGATCTACAAAGAAAGTAAGTACTCTAAGGGTAGAGACTCTATCCCTCATTTTAAAATAGCACTTGGACACAGTTTCTAGTATATAGTAAAAACTTAAGAGAGACATACTGAACTGACCAGCATGCTCCTACCTCTTCCTCTTCTAATCTTGGTACTACAGAACTATATTGGTAGCCTAAGCAAAAAGTCAATCCTTCCCTGATAGTATTAGCCTCTTTCCTATCTGCCTCAAACCTTCCCCTCCAAGTCCCTGTCCAGCTTTACTATCTTCTTCCACATTTACCTAGCATCCCTTCTCTGAAACCCCTATTCTATAATGAACAAATTTCCTTTCCCCCTTTTCCTCCTAAATTTCTTCCTTGCTTTTTTCTACCCTACTCTCTTTCCATCTTCTGGCATTCAGAGAGACGTGCATCCCTTTAGAAGATGTTGACATCCGATTATCTCCCTTAGCATTAGTTGCTTCTTCTCTCATGCCTGTGGAAATATGAACCAGGAGGAAGAGAAGAAGAGCCCTTTCCTACAACTGATACTTTCAGACCCTTCCTCTGCTGCTGTCATTCAGTAACTTTTTGTCTTTTGAAGCATACTCTATCCAGATCCTGGTGACAGTTATCTACCAACTCCTAAGTTATTCTCCTTTCTTCAAGAAGTTCAAACCCAAGCTTATAATCTTTCTCTCAGTCTAAAAATATATATTGATATCCTTTCAAACACTCTGCCTACACTTACAGTTCTATCAATCTCTCCAATTCCCATCGACCTATGCTCTACCTTAGCCATACACAAAGTATGATCATATCCATGGTCTCAGCATTATCTATAAATTTACATTTCCATGATCAAGAATAATAAAAATCCTCTTTGTGATTGTTACTTCAGAATCTGAGTTTAAATTACCTTTCTCTTATTTAATGCCAATGTGATCTTAAATATGTCACTTATCTTCCCTGGGAGACAGCTAGGCAGTGCAGTGGATAGTAGAGTCAGATAAATCTGAGTTTGAGTCCAGCTCAGACACTTAGTAAATATGTGATCCTGAGCAAGTCACTTAGCTTCTGTTTATCTCAGTTTCCTCAGCTGTGAAAGAGGGATGATATCAATACATACCTCCTAGAATTGTTGTGAGGATCCAATGAGATAATATTTGTGAAGTTCTAAGGACAGCATCTAGTATCTAATAGGTACTAAATAAATGCTCATTCTTTTCCCTTCCTGGAATTCAGTTTCCTCATCTGTAAAATAAGTAGATTGTACTAGCTGACCTCTAATATCTCTCCCAGCTCTGAATCTGTGATCCTCTATCAGTCCTAGTAAAATGATTTCTGATCTTTACTATGAACACCAATCCCTTCATCTTTTAATGCTTTTCCAGATCATTTTCTTTACTCCAGTTTCAATCCAACTCACTCCTCTCCAATCTTGACCATGTGACCCACATACTGCCCTTTATGCTTGAACCTCTGTTTCCTTGTCCTGATGCCATTCTAATCTCATTACTTGCCAAATCCTGATCCTTTATTAATCCCAGAATCTGCCTCCCCCCCCTTTTTTTACTACTGAATGATACTGAAAGAAGTCAATTACATTGACTAGAATTACTATTAAATTATGTTATTTAATCTCTACAAGGCCCTTATTGCAGCAAGATAATAATTTTACAATTCTCTAATTGACTTCTTTATTCATTATTGTGGAACTTCATTTTCTTTATTGCCATTTGCACTTCCTCTATAAGCATATCTGAAACTTTGGTGTTTTAAATCTAAATGTGGTGGCTCCAGTGTCTTTGATGGTAAAAGGAGTTTGTTGTAAAAAAAAAATTTTTCACTGATCTTTTTCCTCCACTTTTTTGTGATTCTTCTAGTTTCATTCTTTTTTTTTTAAATTTAAATTCTTTTTAATTAAGACAATGGGATTAAGTGACTTGCCCAAGGTCACATAGCTATTAAGTGTCAGAGTCTGGATTTGAACTCAGGTCCTCCTGACTCCAGGGCTGGTACTCTATTAACTGTGCCACCTAACTGCCCCTTGTTTCATTCTTAAATGCTCTCTTAGGTTGATTTTGATTAATTAGACCTCTTACTAAGCTATCTTTAAACCATTACTAGGCTTCTACTACAAAGTGATCAAAGAAAGAGGAAAAAGGATCATTACACAAATACTTATTACAGTACACAAAACTTTATCCAACTTTTTTATTATGACAGAGAAGTATAAATGAAAGGGGTGCCCATCAGATGGAGAATTATTGAATTATGGTATATAATTATAGTAGAATTGTGCTGTAAGAAATTATAAAAGGGACTGATTCAAAAAATCTGGATAGATTTCTATGAACTGATGCAAAGGGAAGTGCACAGAACCACAGAGCAATTTTTACAATTACAAACACTGAAAAAGTCAGACTTTTTGTTTACTATGAAAGACTTAAGAATTTTGATCAATGTAATTTCAAATCACAATTTCAAAGGACCACTGACCTTGTCCTGATAGAGAGGTGATAGATTCAGTATGAAGAATGAGACATTTATTTTTGGGTCTTAGCAAATAAGTTTTGTTTAACTATGTATATCTCATACAAAGTGTTTTCTTTCTCTCTTTTTTAATAGAGAGGTAGGTGGGAGGAAGAGAAAATAGATTTAGAAATAGAAATAAAAATAGAGAAAGACTTTTGAAGCTTCTTTCTAGATTTTACATATTTATTGCATGGATAACAATGATATGGTGGAAAGAAAAATCCCTGGACTTTAAGTTAGAACCAAGTACTTCTTTCAAGTCTTCCTTTTATTAGCTCAGTTACTTTTTTTACCCGAATTAAGAAGCATTCATTAAGAACCTTCCTTATGACAGGTATTGTATTAAGCAACCCCTAGGAATGGATACAAAGAAAAGTAAAAAATCTCAAGGAGTTTACAATCTAATGGAGACAGTATATTAAAAACAAATAAATCAAATAAGATTTATCCATGATACATTGGAGATAATTAATAGAAGGAAGGAACTGGCATTAAGGAAAGGCTGAGATTTTAGCGGAGACTTAAAGGATTTCAAGGCAGAGATGAGGAAGGAGAGAATTTCAAGCATGGGGACAGCAAATCAAAATGTCCAGAGGCAGGAGATAGAATGACTGATGTAAGGGACAGCAAGGATGTTATTGTCACCAGATCTCAGTGAATGTGTGTGTTGGGCATGTTTGAGAAGGTGTAAGGAGTAAGAAGACCATAAAAATCAGAAGGGGCCAGGTTATGGGAGGTTTTAAAAGAAAAAGGAATTTATATTTGATCTGGAGCCTACAGGGAACCACTAGATTTGCCTGAATAAGGGGGTGTGCTTTAGGAAGATCAATTTGACAGTGGAGGATAAACTAGAGTGGGGAAAGTCTTACAGAGGCAGGGAAACCAACCAGCAGACTATTGCAATAATTCAGGTGTGAGATGAAGAGGTCCTGGACCAGGGCGGTGTCAACGTTGAAAAAGTATATATATATATACATATATATATATATGTATATATATATATATTTATATATGAAGTGTGAATATAATAATGGTAGGACTCAACAATTAATTGGATTTGGGGGGAGGGCGAGAGAAAAAGTAAGGAGTCAAAGATGACACTTAAAGTTAACCCAAGTGACTGTGAGGATCGATGGTATGTTCTATGGCAAAAGGGAAGTTTGGAAGATATAGGGTTTGGTTGGAAAGATGAGCTCAGTTTTTGATATGTTGAGTTTAAAATGACTACAAGATATTCAGTTTGAAATGTCCAATAGAGATGTGAGACTGAAGGTTAGTAGGGAGGGTTGAGTTGGACAAATAAATCTAAGGATCATTTGCATATAAATGATGAATTCATGAAAGCTAATGAGATCACAAAATGAACTGGTATGGAGGGAGAATGGAAATGAACTAGATTATAATCCAGCAAAAGACACTGAGAAGGGATTACCAGACAGGTAGATGGTAAACAAGGAGAGAGCAATTTCACAAAAACCTAGAGAGAGAAAAGAATATCAAGGAGAAGAGAGTGGTGGATAGTATCAAAAGTATGCTTTGACAGTATCAAATCTGGCCTAAAGACACTTACTTAATAATTGCCTAATTGTGTGACCTTGGGCAAGTCACTTAACCCCATTGTCTTAAATTTAAAAGCTGCAGAGAAATCATTGAGGACTGAGAAAAGGCCATTATAACTATTGAATAACTTTGGAGAGAGTAGTTTCAGTTGAGTGGTAAAGTTGGGAGCCAGTCTGCAGATTGTTAAGGTAGTAAGGGGAAAGAAAAAAATGAGAGACACTAATTGTAGACAGTCTTTTCTAGGAGTTTAGTCAGAAATATATCATTAAGTGTCTGAGGCCGGATCTGAACTCAGGGACTCCCGACTCCAGCCAGGGCCAGTGCTCTATCCACTGTGCCACCTAGCCGCCCCACAGAAGATATCTTAGTGGTGTGATCTGGTGGAGAAAGAAGCAGGAGCTCTCAGAAAATAACCACAATTTCTTTTTTTTCAGCAAAATATGAGGAAAGATTCTTATCATCTTTCTTATCTGTTAAAATGGGGTCAAAATACAAGAATGTTGCTAATATCAAATAATGTTCCATGTGAAAGCAAATTATTGCATACATTAACTATAAAACACTAGCGTAATATAATAATGTAAGCTGAAGTATCAATCCAGATAATAGGCTGCACTTTTTCAAACAATCACTAAAGGACAGGCACTCAACAGTAGCTTAATTTAGATTTTAGAGGTGTCTATGCCAAAGAAGTAGGGCAGAGATTGCAACTGACTGCTAATAGTCTTTGTTTAAATTATATTTTCTCAAGATTCAAGACTATCTAAAGGAGAATAGATCATTCCAGCATTTGCCAAATGAAGTCCAACTCCAACTTTGCCAAATTGCAATTTATCAAAAGTAAGTAGCACTCAAAGCTTTTCCATTTGGGTTTTGGCAATTTGTTTCTTATGAAAGAGATTGCAGATGTTGGATACAGTTTAACAGAAATAGATAATTTTTTTCATGTGGCAAAGATATAAAAATAGGATATAATATTGGAAAGAAGAATTATGTATTTTTCTTGCTTTGAACTCACTCTAGATCATTGAGATGGGCTTTTTTTCATCTTATCTGAAAAGGTAACAGAAGTTGCAATTATCTTAGAAAAAATTTCAGACAAAATTAAAAACCCATGGAAGTCCTACAACATATCACGAATATCAAAAATGCAGAAATTTTTCATTTGCTGTCATTTCCAGGTCATCCTATGCCATATTTAGGCTATAATTCCTGAATTTAATATTACAAATGTATAGTATAGGGGAGATTTCCATTTTAAAAAAGATAAAATAATATTACTGTTTGAATGCAGAATTTGTTGTAATCATAATTCACATTTCTATGGCTCTTTAAGGTTTGCAAAGAACTGTTCTTAAAACTCAGTGAGATAATTTGGAAAATATAAATCTTTAGAAACTGGATAGAAACTATAGCTGAATTAAATTCAATTTAATTTAATGAAGATCAACATTAATATTTGCTATAAAATTTACCCTCTCCTAAGAAAACAATATGAATTGAAAATAAAAGTCCACCAATCAGAAAGCCTCACAGTCACACAGGTATTATTAACTGTCAAAGCCAAGATTCAAACCCAGGTTCTTAATACAGTCTGGTATTCTTTCAGCCTACCCTGTTATATCTTCTTTTTAGAATCAGACCTATGATTTTTATTGACATCAGGGGCTTCTAAATATATCAAGGATGGTACAAAATCTTGGGTAGCCCTGGCATTATCCACTATATTACAGTGGTCTCATTCTCCATGCTTCTGAGAAGATTTTAGCTAGAAACTTAATAGCTTTGTGGCTAATGACTAGTCACTTAACTTCTCAGTATTCCAATCAGAGCTAAATATTAAATTAACAGACTCTTCCCACAAAAATATACATGAAAAGTTCTGAATGACTAAAATTGAAAATCTAGGCATGTGAAGTGGAATATTTGATATGGGCATTCCTTTATATTACTAGGTTTTTGAAAAATCATCCTGGAGTTGTAACTCCAAGTTAATATATAATTTTTGCACATCAATATTTCAAGCATACAGTTAAGAGATAGAATTTTCAAATTTTAATGTTTCCAAAAAATGGGTTGTCTTGGAAATATTATGCCAGAGGGAGAATTAGGCTATTGAGGAAGTTATGATAAACTTAGTGATGTTTATAAACGATAATGGGCATCTGGCAGTCATTATAATGAGTTGGCTGAGAATGGCTGGCCCTGATTCAGGATTAGCAATATGGAAGAGGCAAAAAGAATAATGGATTATTCCTGACCTTTCAGGGATGATATATACATATATAATATGCACATATATGATATATGTCTCTATTATTTGAACAACAGACTTTTCTATCAGAGCACTTACCATCCATCTTCTCTGCTATGCATATATGTGCTACTGATTGCAACACAGGGATCTTTTATATATTTTAGATTTTTCAGTAAGTTGATGCTTGAGGTGAGCTTGCTTATTTTGCCTTTATCTAATGCTAGTACTTACCACATCTCCTATTTTAGTGATGAAATTATGATGCAGTTAAAATTGGTAAATAAATGGATGGCTAGGTGTGCAGTGGATAGAGCACTGGCCCTGGAGTCAGAAGTACCTGAGTTCAAATCCGGCCTTAGACACTTAATAATTACCTAGCTGTGTGGCCTTGGGCAAGCCACTTAACCCCCTTGCCTTGCAAAAAACAAAAAAAAATTGTTCAATAAATAAATCAAGCCCTTATTTGTAGTGTTTATTGATTTCCAAAGTATAAATAAATTTTCAAATTCTTGGGATCTTTATGAGCCAACCTCAGTATAACCCTGCCACAAGTAGCATAACTTGAGATCAGAAAAGTGATGAAGATAGTTTTCACCAGGACAAAGACAGACTGGTACTTTGGGTTTACAAGCTAGAAGAAAGTTTGATAATGGTCAGACAGCTAACTTGGATCCTCACTTTCTACTCTGTCTTCGTAATGATCTCCCTTATCCTGTCCCTAATTAATTAGTGCTTTCTCTTCTGAAATTATCATCTCTCTGTCTGTCTGTCTGTCTGTCTCTCTCTCTCTCTCTCTCTCTGTCTCTCTGTCTCTCTCTCTCTCTGTCTGTCTCCCTCCCTCTCTGTATTTTTTTTTAGGTTTTTTTTTTTTGCAAGGCAAATGGGGTTAAGTGGCTTGTCCAAGGCCACACAGCTAGGTAATTATTAAGTGTCTGAGACCGGATTTGAACCCAGGTACTCCTGACTCCAGGGCCAGTGCTCTATCCACTGCACCACCTAGCTGCCCCTCTGTATTTTTTTTGTCTGTTGTATTGCTACAGGAAAATTTAAATTTCCTGAGACCAAGGACAGTGCTGTTTTTGACTTGTACACCCAGAAATAGTAGTAGCAGTTGGAGTGTGCATTGCACATAGCAAACACATAATGTTTGTGGAATAGAATTTGCTTCTCTCTTGAAGAAGACATGAATAGTCTATGACTATTATGTAACCAGTCATCTGTGGATCCTAAAATAAGAGATCTCTTACTACCTCACTTTTACTGAAGACTTAAGTAATTTGATAAACTCAATTCTGTCTCCTAAGACCTGAGCAGCTACTGCTGCCAATGCTACCACCAACTGCCAGCCAACCATCCTCTGAGTTGAAGCAGGAAGATATCCAAGATCATACCCCAAGGAACCCTAGGCCACCAGCCTTGCCTCCACTCTGCAACACCCCCATCATCCAAGGAAGCAGCCCTAGGGGATACTGCTCCCCTCCTTAGCAGTTGCAATTACTGAAGATTTAGAAATGAAAGCTCTTACTACCAAAGTCCTTGTCACAAAGTCATGATTTCATATGATTTCATCAGTTAAAATGATAGTAAAGAATGCTGTGTTTTTATATAGGATAGCACCAAGACAAATAATCCATATTTACATAATCACATGTCTAGTTGAGGTGAATTTATATGTTTGAGTTAGTTGAGTGAAAGAAAATTGTAAAAGGAGTTAATGTCACTAGCCTAGTTAGAGCTTCAGTAGAAGAGAGTTGCTATACTATAAATTGGGCATTCTTACCAACAACTAAGGGATGGATGGATCTTCTTATAATTACCATGGGGTTAGGGGAAAGGAAAAATGAAGAACAGAGTAGTAGTAGTAGTAGTAATAAAGGATTTCTTTCTCTATTATTAATGAGCAGTTTCCTGAGGCTCATGGTAGGATGTGATATTATCATGTGAATACACCTTCAATGATTGCTCACACATATTCTCACTTGCTCATAGCACATACTAATTAGATGGAGGTAGATGAAGGATGGAATCTCAGAAAGAGCATAATTCAAGTATCAGTTCACTGGAATTCCAAATACTGCCCAGGATATCAAAGAACTTTGATTACATCTTGTTCCAGTATTCAGAGTAGCAAAAGTCATGGAGATCAAACCTGTAGCCAACAGTCCATGCTATTTCTTGCTGTGTTCCTTAGAAGAAATGATGAAACGGTAAAGAGGTGGCCAAAGTACTAACTGAAAATGCTGATTCATCCACCAAGCAGAGAAGTGCTAAGTTGTATCTGTCTGGTTTTTTTAGGCACCTTTACCACCATAGATAATAAAACAAAAAATGAAATGCTTACACACCAAAGAAACATCCAAACAATGAAATCGAAGAATAAACTGACAAGAATTTTGAAAATATCAGAATGTTTGTTCTTATATTAAAAACAAAAACAAAAGCCTTACCAGCAAACTAGAATTTCAGGTCCAGATAATCAAAGATAATAGAGAGCAACCTTGCCAAAGTTAGAAAAATGAGGAAAACCTCATTGAAGTTTTCTCTGTCCAAAAGTTCACTTTTCACCACTAATTTTTTTTTTTTAGGTTTTTGCAAGGCAAATGGGGTTGCAAATGGCTTCCCTCACCACTAATTTTTTAGCAGCTTAAAATGTAATGAAATCAATAGCCAGCTGAGGGCACTGCTGTTTATGTGACAGTTTCACTATCTGTCTCAGTTTCGAAGTTTTAGGGACTTCTTAGATGAGATGTGTTGCTTCTGGACTGTGATGATTTTACATTTATAATAACCTAGATTTAGAGAGCCTGTTTGCATAAACTAAAACACATCTGTGGAGTTATCTCCACCAGATCTTTCTCTAGTGACTCACTATGATATAACAATTGTTGGGAATAAGGAGGTTTTGGACTGAAGAGATGTTTGGATAAAGAACTTATTCCCTCTCTCTGGTCCTCACCTTCATGTGAACAGAGCTATTTCTTTCTCCAACTTTTGCCTTTGCCTTCGTCAATGCCTTTATCCAAAATTACTAGAAAAAAATAATCCTTTTTTAAAAATCTGTGTCCTTGGTGACTATAAGGCAGTGCTACCCTTCTTTTAATACCCCTAAAGGCACACATATATACACACATACACATTTGCATATATGTACAGAGAAATATAGCTTATTTTGAAAAGCACACTTTTTTATGCTACCTGGCAAGGGTTTTATTTACTTTGCTTATCTCAAGTAAAACAAAACAAAATAACCATAGATGATGGGAACTTAAAAGATACTTTATTCTGGTCCCTTATTTTATAAATGAGAGAACTTTTGCCTAGGTCATAGAAGTAGTAAGAAGAACCAGGCTGAATGAATAATATATATCAGCTCCAGAAATTGAATCAAGTTCCCCTGGTTTTGGATAAGACATTCTTTCTGCTATACCCTTTATAAATACCTTTATAAGTGCATTATAAAAAATATTTGTTTTTCCAACTACACGGGCAATGGTACTCTTTAACAATCATTTTTGCAAGTTTCTTTTTTTTGAGTTTTTTGAGTTTTACATTTTTCTTCCTCTCTTCCCTCTCCCCCACCCCTGACAGTCATCTTATGGGCTCTACATTTATAGCTATGCTAAACTAGATCCATATTGATCATGTTGTGAGAGAAGAATCAGATCCAAATAGAAAAAAGAAAACATTAGAGAGAAAAAAATGGCAGAATAAGACAACTTTTAAAAATTGAAGATTAGTAAAGCTTTAGTCTTCATTTAAACTCCACAATTTCTTCTCTGGATATGGATGGTATTTTCCATCTCAAGTCTTTTTCTTTTTTTCTGCAAGGCAAATGGGGTTAAATGGCTTGCCCAAGGCCACACAGCTAGATAATTATTAAGTGTCTGAGGCTGGATTTGAACTCAGGTATTTCTGACCCCAGGGCAGATGCTCTTTCCACTGCACCACCTAGTCGCCCCTCATCTCAAGTCTTTTAAACTTGTCTTTGATTACTGTACTGTTGAAGTGAACAAGTCCACTATGGTTGATTATCATCCCATGTTGTTGTTACTGTGTATAATGTTCTTCTGGTTCTGCTCATCTCATGTGGCATCAATTCATACAAGTCTGTCCAGGCTTTTTTGAAATCTCACCCCTAATGATTTCTTCTAATACAATAGTATTCCATCTCAGCCATTTGTTCAGCCATTCTCCAAATGATGGACTTCTCCTCAAATTCCTATTCTTAAGCAAATACACTCCTTTTTTTGTTTATTTATTTTATCTTATTATAATAATCTTATTGTGAGAGTAATCATACCCCCCCCCAAGTAGATGAGAAACCTCAAGATTAATGAGAGAGAGAGAAAAAAAGTATACTTCAGTCTGAGTTCAGATTCCAATGGTTCTGTCTCTAGGATGAGTTGCCTTCCCCATTATAGCCACCAGAGAAGTTGCTTCACTATCTTTTCCCATAGTTGCTATCACTAACTTCCCTCTACTCTATTCCTCCCCACTTTCATCTATTCCATTCTCTCTCCTTTCATCCTGTCCCTGTTCAGAAGTGTGTTGCATCTAAGTACCCTCTCCCTCAATCTTCCCTCTCTCCTATCACTTACTCCCCCCTTCCCTCCCCCCATTCCCCCTTATCCTATCCCTTTCCTCTCATTTTTCTTTAGGGTAAGATAGATTTATATACCCTATTAAGTATGTATGTTAGTTCCTTTCTGAGCCATTTCTTTAGTTTTTTTTTTTTACAAGGCAAATGGGGTTAAGTGGCCTGCCCAAGGCCACACGGCTAGGCAATTATTAAATGTCTGAGACCGGATTTGAACCCAGGTACTCCTGACTCCAGGGCTGGTGCTCTATCCACTGCGCCACCTAGCTACCCTCTGAGCCATTTCTGATGAGAATGAAGGCTCATTCATTCCCCCTCACCTTCCCCTGTTCCACTCCACTGTAAAAGCTTTTTCTTGACTCTTATGTGAAACATCTTAGCCCCTTCTTCTTCTCCTTTTTCTTCCTCCCAGTCCTTTTCCTTTATCACCCACTGACTCCATCTTTTTACCATTATATTTTATTATTAATTTCATTATTTTATAATCTTATTATTAATATTATATTTTACTATTACCATTATATTCAGCTCCCTGGATGCCTTGTCTATATATGTTCCTTCTAATGGCTCTTATGAATGAGGAAGTTCATATGAATTATCAGTATCTCCCCATGCAGGAATACAAACAGTTCAACATAATTAAGCTCCTCATAATTAGTCCTTCTTGTTCACCCCCTTTATGGTTCACCTGAGTTCTGTACTTGGAGATCAAACTTTCTGTTTAGCTGATTGTTTTGATAGGAAAGTCTGAAAGTCCCCTCTTTCATTGAAAGTCCATATTTTCCCCTGAAAGAGGACGTTCAGTTTTGCTGGATAGTTGATTCTCGGGTTGTAAATCAAGATCTTTTGCCTTCCAGAGTATCATAGTCCAATCCCTATGAGCCTTTAATGTAGATGCTGCCAGAACTTGTGTAATCTTGACTATAGAACCACAGTAATTGAATTGTTTGTTTCTGGCACCTTTTAGTATTTTCTCTTTGTCTTGGGAGTTCTGGTGTTTGGTTATAATATTCCTGGAAGTTTTTCTTTTGGGATCTCTTTCAGGAGGTGATCAGTGAATTCCCTCAATTTCTATTTTATCCTCTGCTTCTAGGATCTGAGGGCAATTTTGCTGTATTAGTTTTTTCTTTTTTTGCTGTATTATTTTTGAAAAATGAAGTCCAGGCTCTTTTCCTGGTCATGAATTTCTGGTAGGCTAGTAATTTTTAAATTATCTTTCCTAAGTCTGTTTTCCATATCAGTTGTTTTTTTCAATGAGATATTTCACATTTTCTTCTAATTTTTCATTTTTTTGGTTTTGAAGTATTGATTCCTGATTTTTGGCAAATTCATCAGTCTCCCTGAATTCTATTCTTTGTCTGAAGGATTTGTTCTCCTCAGAGAGTTTTCTTATCTCTTTTTCCATCTGGCCAATTTTGCTTTTTAAAGCATTCTTCTCCTCAATAACTTTTTGAACTGTTTTATCCATTTGACCTAAGCTGGTTTTTAGCATGCTATTTTCTTCAACATTTTTGGATTTCCTTGATTAAGCTGCTGATTTCATTTTTATGTTTTTTCCTGCATCTCTCTCCTTTCTTTTCCTAGTTTTTCTTCCAACTCCCTCATTTGATTTGCAAAGTCTTTTTTGAGCTCTGTCATAGCCTGAGCCCAATTTCTGTTTTTCTTGGAGTCTTTAGATGCAGGAGCTTGTGCTTCCTAATCTTCAGACTGAGTGTTTTGATCCTTCTTGGGCTCATTTGCAAAATATATCTCAATAGTCTTCCTTTTGTTTCTCTGTTTGCTCATTTTCCCAGCCTGGGTCTGTTTTTGGGGTGCTTCCTGAGCTTTTGTGACACTCCCACAGTGTGTGAGGCTCTGTCCTCCCTCCTTGTCTGTGAATGACCATATGTGCCCCCCTCTGCCATGGGGCTGATGTGTGTGTGGGGGGGCTGCTGTTCTATGGGGGGCCTAGACTGTGGTCGGGATCTGAATGTGGTCAGAGCCCCAGAGTCCTGTTCCAGAGGCAGAGGACAGAGCTCTACAGTCTCTCTTCTCTCCCTTCCCTCAGCTCAATGGGCTCATGCCCTGGAGGCTCCTGCTTACTGGCTCAGTCTGCTTCTGTTTCCGGATCTGGGCTGGGGTGGCCCTGCTGCTCTCTGTGTGCCCTGAGGGCTGGGCTCCAGTGCTCACTCTGGCAGAGGTCTTCCGCTGTTCCCCCACTTTGTGCTTGGTGCTCCCCGGGGTACAGCTCAGGAGACTCCCCTGCTGCTGTGAGCCATGGTTCCCAGTGCCCTGGGGCTGCCTCCAGGAGGCTGAAGTCCAACTGGTTTTTAATATGTTATTTTCTTCAATATTTTTTGCATTTCTTTTACCAAGTTGCTGACTTGGTTTTCATGATTTATCTGCTTTGCTCTCATTTCTCCTCCCAGCTTTTCCTCTACTCCCTTAATTGCTTTTCAAAGACTCTTTTGAGCTCATCCATAGCCTGAGGACATTTTCTATTTATCTTGGAGGTTTTGGATACAGAAGCTTAGATTTTGTTGTCATCTGAGTATGAATTTTGCTCCTCCATGGGACCAAAGTAATTTTCTATGGTCAGATTCTTCTTTTTCTGCTGTTTGCTCATTTCCTCAGCCTATGACTGATGCACTTTCAAGGCTTTGGGGGTTTGGGGGGGATACCCTGCAGGAACCTTAATTCCTCCAGGATCTTATGAGAGGCTCTGACTGCTCTCGTGTATATTTAGGCCCTCCCTTCTGCCCTGGACCTTTGAGGGGGGTCCCTGCTTAGCTATGGTGGTGTTGTGGGGGTCCAGACTGCAACCTGGATCTGGGTGTGGGCAAACAGCTGAGTCCTACCTCAGGGAGAGCAGACAGACCTCTGAAGTCTCCCCCCCCACACCCCACCCCCTTATTGTCTATAGGCTGAGAAATCTGGATGCTCTGGTTGGCTCAGCTGACTCCTGGTGCAGGTTCTCACCACGGGGCTGCTCTGAGGCCTGAGCTCCTGCTCTGCACTCATTCTAGTGCAGCAGGGTTCTCTCACCACACCTTCTGGCTGATGATCCCTTGGCTAAAAGGTCTGGAAACTGCCCCCTATGTCATGGACCCAGGCCCCTGGCCCCGCTCTGCTCCAATCCCCAATCCTGGTGGAACACACTTTTCCCATGGAACTTCTAAATTGTCTTGGACTAGGAAATTGTATCACTGTTTTGCCCCCCCTAAATTTTGTCTAGAGTCAGAATTTGATGGCTTTTGGAGTTTTTTTTGGGGGAAACTTGTTCCAGGAATTCCTGCCCTCATGCCAACATCTTGGCTCCACTCTCCCAATGTACTTTTTTGTTTAAGGCAAATGGGGTTAAGTGGCTTGCCCAAGGCCACACAGCTAGGTAATTATTAAGTGTCTGAGTCTGGATTTGAACTCAGGTACTCCTGACTCCAGGGCTGGTGCTCTATCCACTGAGCACCTAGCTGCCCCCCAAATATACTCCTTTTTTTTATGTTTTTTGCAAGGCAAATGGGGTTAAGTGGCTTGCCCAAGGCCACACAGCTAAGTAATTATTAAGTGTCTGAGACCGGATTTGAACCCAGGTACTCCTGACTCCAGGGCTGGTGCTTTATCTACTGCACCACCTAGCCGCGCCCCCCCCCAATATACTCTTAAAGAAGTAAGTTATAACATATATGTTCAATGCAAGAGTCAGAGTGAGATAAGTGAAGAGGAGAGGAGTTTCACCATCTTGATTTTTCACATTAGTAACAGTCATCACCATTCTACACTGGATTTGGGTGATCCCACATTGTTCTGCTATAGTCTTTCTCCAAAATCTCACCCCTGGTGGGGGTTAGTGGCAATGCTAAACATCAGTGCTCTTCTATCCTCTCTCATTCTCCCCCTAGTTAGACCACTCACACTCTTTTCTTTCTACTCTGCATATTTTCTCCTTTCTCTTATTTAATGAGATTTTGTCTTTCCCCTTCTTTTAGAAAGAGAGTAAGAGACTGTGTGCTTAGATATATTTATAGCCTTCTCTCCTTGGGGTCAGAATAAACTGCAGGCCTCTGTCTCATCCTATAGGCCATCATCCCAGCTACATTCCAGTGCCTTTGGGAAAATTGGTCTTCAGTTGTGTAGAATGTGTAAAATGGGACTCTGGTAATTCTGAGTCCTTGGATGCTGTGGTGCTGGAGCACAGAAACTGGCAAGATCATCTGCTAAAAAGGCTTTGAGTATAAACCTGGTAATGACCCATAGGCCATATAGGCAAAACTGTCCATAACACCCAACTAGAGAGGTCTTGCTAAAAGGTTCACCATAGTTCAGGAAAAGCATGGTTTGCAATACATGTAGGTCAATGAACTGATGTCAGAGATTATGCAGAAAGGATAATCTTGTGAGAGTATGCCATCCCATAGCCATGGAAATGAAGCCCAGAAACTGTCACAGCAGCCTGTGTTGGCTGATATCAGGTGATTTTAGCTATTCACATGACAGTAAAATCCCAGAGTTTTAATATAAAAAGAGAAAAAAAAAACATAAGAAGCTTTGGAATACCATAGCAACTGAAACCATCCCAATAAAATAATTGCAGATGTAAGATTGAAACTGTTCTGTTCCTCTGTGGAGGATCAATATTCAATACAGTCAACTACCATATTTTCCCATAAGGATCATTGCCATATTAGTTGTCATTAAAACTACAGTGATTATTTGTTGATATTTCTAGAAGATCTGAGCTTTGAATGATAGAAAACCTTTTTGTTTCCCAGTTCATTGCTACAGAGCAGTATAAAAACCTCTCAGGGAGGAACTGCTTTACAGAACTAGGAAAACACATCCAAAGTATTCATATAATTAGCAGAGCTCAGCTGCAGAGACCTGCCAGCAGATTTCTCTGTGGGTTCATAAGCTTACAAGTAGGTTCAGCAGTAGAGAAAAGCAATAGACCTGGAGCCATGAAGGTGTGATAAAGCAATACCTTGCAGGTACTGCTCTAGGAAGTTCTGATGATCTATAACTGTGGGGTAGTAATTAAGGGAAGGGGAAAAGGAATAGAGAAGGGCAGTAGGTGCTGGTCTATTTATAATATTTATAAATATTCTCATTTGATTCTTAAAACCCTAGAAAGTAGGTGTTATTATTATTATTATTATTATTATTATTATTATTATTATTATTATTCCTGTTTTATAGTCAGGGAAACCAAGGCAAATAAAAATTAAGTGACTTTCTCAGGGACACCCAACTAGTAAATGTCTGAGGCCAGATTTGAACTCAAGCAAGGTCGTAGGGTGAGGGCTAGAGGCTGAGCCTCCCCTTGCTGTCCCCTCACTATATGTCCCTGAACTCAGGTATTCTTGACTCCAGGTCCAGTGCTCTATCCACTATGTCACTGTTTCTGAATCAGTTTTGTGGAATCACCATTGAAGGAATTTCTCAAGATTTGTATCAGATTCCTCTATCCAGACTTTTAGAAAGATTTCTAAGGGGTGGCTAGGTGGCAGTGGATAGAGCACTGGCCCTAGAATCAGGAGAACCTGGGTTCAAATCTAGCCTCAGACACTTAATAATTACCTAGCTGTGTGGCCTTGGGCAAGCAACTTAACCCCATTTGCCTTGCAAAATAAAAAAAAAAGATTCACAGCTGTCTCAAAAAAAAGATTTCTAAAGAAGCCTAGAAAATATCGCATGTACATCTTTATCCACACCTACTCTTGGTTCCTTTTTATCATGAGATGTTCAGTGCTAAGAAACTGAAAGCTGTGGTCTTGACATTATGATTAAGACATGGGAGGGGGGTGATCTAGGGTCCGTATTGCACCTGACCCACATATCATTGCCATATTGATCAACTCTGAAAGCATTCATCCTAGCTTTACTTGATGACAACAAAACCATTAGAAGCATACCCCCCAGAGTCATCTGAAGTTGATTTTTGGCTATACTTCCCAATGATTCATCAAAGCCACAAAATGACTCAGAGGTTCATAAGATTTAGACCCAGAAGAAATAGGATCATATTGTTAAATCCTCTCCCCCCACTACACAGATAAAGGAAACTGAGGCCCAGAGAGAGGAAGTAACTTGTCCAAGATCACATAGGTAATAAAGTAGCCAAACCAGGATGACGTCTTCTGTGATCATGGGAACTGTTTAAGTAGAAACACCTGTAGTCAAAAAGGGTATCTTCTTGTTATTAGCTATATAATGATATCATTCCCTTGAAGTCCTTAGTTTTTTTTAATATCTTCTCAATTTCTTTACTTGATACTGCAGTGCTTTTTGAAATAAAATAATTCCAAAGTAATAAAAAACCATGCTGAGGTTCTGATCATTCTTTTCTGTGACTGATAGTAATAGAAACGAAATCCATATTCATCTTCTTGTCTTTGTAGTATCTCTTCCTTCTGCTACATGGACTTCTGTTTCATTCTCATATCTTAGGAGAAGAACCTACCCTTTCCCCATTGCATATAGATAGTTTGAGAATCAACTGCGACTTTTGAGAAATTATTCTGAATTAGAATCAATAATTTCACTAGTTTCACTAATAAAAATGAGTTAAATGATATTTAAGCCTAAGTATTCCCATGGTTGTCTTAGAAATTGTTGTCTATTAATATAGATGATGAAAATTCCAGAATCATCACATTTTGATCTTGTGGTCTTTGTGGTCCATTCCCACAGTAGATAATGTAAGTAACATTGTAGAGGTTTCTTTCAACTTAAAAGGGAAAAGAGAATGACTACCTTGGAAAACTACTTGAGGCCAGGGACTGTTTCTGTTTTGTCTTTTTATTGCTGGCACCTAACATAGTAAACTTAATGAAAGCTTGTTAATTGTAATCATATTATTTAGGACAAAGCATTTTTGACCTATTAGTTTATCTTGTAGAATACTTCTTATTCATATTTTTATAATGCAAGTTCTGAGGATACTTTCCTAACTTGTAATGGAAGGTTTAGCAAACTGCTCTTCATTGAACACTTCTCTTTTAGTTTCCCCTTACTGACCTCATTATAATGGTAGCCAACAAGGCATTCTTTGTTAGCAAATGAGTGACCAATCAAGAATCTTGATGTTATGCCAGGGGGAGGTATTGCAGCTTTATTACCACAAATGTGTTAGGCCAGATAATTCCCAAATATCATGACTCATAATTATCAGAAGGATAACTCAAGATGCTTACTGAGGTACAGTTATTTTCTTTGCCAGAGTAAAAGTGGAGAAATTTTAGAGAATTTTATTTTTATTGTCTTCTATAGGAAGGATTCTGTCATTTGCTACCTGTTTGATCCTGGGCAAATCTCTCTGGGTCTGGGTTCCTCATCTGTAAAATGGGACTGTCTATTTTTATCTATAAGCCTATGAATCTATGATTTACAACTATTTTCTAATTCCATCTGCTGTCTGTGTTCAATAGTATGATTGTGGTTCAGTTTCTGTACCTTCCTTTTTCTGTTCTATGGGAATGTTATATGTGACATAAAAGCTCTAAACTTGATATCCAGTAATAGGAATGTCCTATCACCCCTGGGGCTATTTGTTGACCTTACATAGCTTCTTACTAATAGATCTGCCCCCTCCCACAAATACATTTTCTTGGGCAAGATGATGACACCGACTACATTAAAAGAGCTTCAAGGTAAGGGAATGTTTTTCATTTTGGCTCTTTATCCCCAATACCTAGCACAATACCTCATATACAGAAGGGACTTAATAAATGCTATTTGAATTGAATAACACTAGCTTTTGTCTCTGTGACTTGAAATTTGCTATTTTACTATGGAATTCACGTTGATGTTTTCCTTTTTTGGGGGGACAGGTATGAAGCTAGAAGCGTAATTATAAAGAAAGGACATTGGCCAATGGAATGCTACTTAGTACTTTCTGGAAGATTAGCAGCTGTATCAAGTTTAAAAGTGGAAAATTCAGAAATTTTAAGTGAATTTGAAGAAGGAGATTTTGTAGGGGTAAATATTTACTAAGAAAATTTTCATCTAATAATAATGTTTTTGTGCTTATATTGATATAGGGGAAGTTCTAAATACTGGAAATTTTCAAAGTTGAAATGTTTTTCTTTTTAAATTTTTAGAAGTTTTTTACTTATTTTTGATATTCTTTAATTTTTGTTTGAGTTCCAAAGTGTCTCTTCAGCCCCTCTCCTGCCCTGGAGATGACTAGAAATTTAAATGTTGATAAACAGCAATGAAAACACCTCTAAAATTTTAGAGGAGGATGTCAGAATAAAATGCATTTAATTATCTTTTTTTTAAAATCATGAATTACCTATTGAAAAAATAAATACAGAACTCCTGAGTTACATAAACACAATTAAACAAAACATTTTAGGATATTGGTCATATCTAAAATTTAATTTCTTATTCTGTATGTTAATCCCTTATTTCTTTGTCATGATGTGGGTTGCATTTGATCATTTGGTTGATCAATGTTCTTGAGCTTTTCAGAATTTTCATTTTTATAAGACTGATATTATAGTATAAATTGTTCTTTGGTTCTATTGACTTCATTTTGCATCAATTCACACAAATCTTTCTTTTTTTAAAAAATTTTTATTTATTTGTTTTTCCAACAGCGTGCAATGGTAGTTCTCATTAATATTTTATTGGCAGGTTTTGAATTTTACATTTTTCTTTCTCCTTTCCTTCCCTCTTCCCTCCCCTGAGAGAAAGCAATCTAATATGGGTTCTTTTCTGTAATTATGCTAAACGCAGATCAATATTGATCATGTTGTGAGAGAAGAATCAAATCCAAACAGAAGGAAAAAATGACATAATACATAAGATAACTTTTAAAAATTGAAGATAGTAAGCTATGTTACATTTAAACTCCGCAGTTCCCTCCCTGAATGTGGATGATATTTTCCATCACAAATCTTTTAGAATTCACACAAATCTAAGTATTTGAAATTACTTTTTCATTATTTCTTATAGCCCAATAATATTTCATATAAGAGTTTTTTCAACCATATGCAATTGATGAGAATCCCCTTATTTTATTTTTTCACTATGATAAAAAGAGCTGACATAAATATTTTTGATTGATATTTTATTTTCCAATTATGTGATATGAAAGTTTTTAAACATTCATCCACTTGCATATTTATAAATTACACACTTTTTCTTCTATCCTTTCTTCACCATCCTTCCCTCAGCAGCAAACTGTCTAGTGAATGTTGTACATGTATATTTGTGTTTAACGTGTTTATATGTTAGTCATTCTGTGTATGGGGAATTAGGACTAAGGGAAAAAAGAAAACAATGGGATATGAAGGAAAAACATAAGAGAAATTTTTAAAAAGTGAACATTCTTTTCAGATTCTATGGGTTTTTGTTTTTGTTTTGTTTTGTTTTTTTCATCTGGATGTGGACAGCATTGTCCATAACAGGTCTTCCAGAGTTGTCCTAGCTCTCTGAATTGCTACATCCACAATAGTTGATCAATTCACAGTGTTGCTAATGTATACAATGTCCTCTTGGTTCTGCTCCCTTTGCTCAGCATCAGTTCCTGTAATTATTTCCATGCTTCTCTAGAGTCCAACCATTCATGGTTTGTTATAAAACAGTAGTATTTCATAATATTCCTATACCATAACTATTCAGTCATTCTTCAATTGATGGACATCCCCCAATTTCCAATTCTGTTTTCCTTCTAATTTTGGTAGCATTGGTTTTATTAGTGCAAAACCTTTTTAATTTAATAAAGTCAAAATTATATGTTTTGCATTTTATAATGTACTCTATTTTTTGCTTGGTCATAAATTTTTCCCCTTTCCATAAATCTGACAGAGTATTTCATGATCTGTAATTTGTCCAGAGTATCCCCCTTTATATCTAAATCCTATAACCTATTTTGACCTTGTTTTGGTATAGTGTTGTGAGTTGTGAGTCTATTCCTAGTTTTTGCCATACCATTTTCCAGTTTTCTCAATAGTTTTCTCAAATAGTGAGTTCTTATCCCAGAAGATAATTAACTTTGGGATTGTCAAACAATAAATTACTGTAGTCATTTATGCTATTTGTTTTGTACTTATCCTAATCCATTGGTCAATTACTCTATTTCTTTTTTTTTTAAGTTTTTGCAAGGCAAATGGGGTTAAGTGGCTTGTCCAAGGCCACACAGCTAGGTAATTATTAAGTGTCTGAGACTGGATTTGAACCCAGGTACTCCTGACTCCAAGGCCGGTACTTTATCCACTATGCCACCCAGCTGCCTCCAATTACTCTATTTCTTAACTAGTACTGGGCAGTTTTGATGACTGCTACCTTACAGTATAATTTTAAATCTGGTACATCTAGGCTGCCTTCCTTTACATTTTCTTTCATCAGTTCCCTTGATATTCCTGACATTTTTTTTTTCTCCAGATGAATTTTATTACTATTTTTTCTAACTCTGTAAAATAGGTATTTGTTGGTTTAAATTGGTATGGCACTGAAAAAATAATTTAATTTGGGCAGAATTGTCATTTTTATTATATTAACTCAGCTTAACCATGAACAATTGATACTTTTCCAATTGTTTAGAACTGACTTTATTTGTGTGAAAAGTGTTTTGTAATTGGATTTGTATAGTTTCTGGGTTTGTCTTGGGAGGTAGATTTCCAGGCATTTTTTGTTGTCTGCAGTTACTTTAAATGGAATTTCTCTTTCTATCTCTTGCCTTTGGACTTTGTTGTTCACATATAGAAATACTGATGATTTATGTGGGTTTACTTTATATCCTATTTTGCTGAAGTTGTTAATTGTTTCAAATAGTTTTTTAGATGATTTTCTAGTGTTCTCTACTATCATCTGCAAAGAGTAAAAGCTTTGTTTCCTCATTGCCAATTCTAATTCCTTCAATTTCTTTTTCTTCTCTTATTGCTAAAACTAACATTTCTAATACTATAATGGATAGTAATGGTGCTAATGGGCATCCTTGTTTCACCACTGATCTTAGTGGAAATGCTCCTATAATATCCTCATTACATGTATACACATGGCTGGTTTTAGATAAATACTGCTTATTATTTTAAGGAAAACTCCATTTATTACTATGCTTTCCAGTGTTTTTATTGGGAATGGATATTGGATTTTGTCAAAGCTTTTTCAGCATCTACTGAGATTTGATATCTGTTGGTTTTGTTATTGATATGTTCAATGTTATCAATTGTTTTCCTAGTATTGAATCATTCCTGCCTACCTGGTATAAATTCTATCTGATCATGGTATATTATCCCAATAATAACATTGTAATCTCTTTGCTAAAATTTTATTTAAGATTTTTGCATTAATGTTCATTAGGGAGAATGAGGTATAATTTTCTTTGTCTGTTTTGACTCTTCCTGATTTAGGTATTAGGACCATATTGGTGTCATAAAAGTAACTTGGCAGAACTCTTCCTATTTTTAAAAATACTTTATGTAGAATTTAAATTAATTGTTTCTTAAATGTTTGGCAGAATTCACTTGTAAATTCATCCAGACCTGGAGATTTTTTCTTAGGGAGTTTATTAATGGTTTCTTCAATCTCTTTTTTTTTTTTCAGAAATTGGATTATTTAAATATTTTATTTCCTCTTCTGTTAATCTGGGTAGTTTGTATTTTTGTAAATATCCATACATTTCACTCAGGTTGTCAAATTTATTGGCATATATTTGGGCAAAATAGCTCTGAATTATCTCTTTAATTTCCTCTTCATTGGGTTGAATCCTCCCTTTTCATTTTTTATTCTGGTAACTTGGTATTCTTCTTTGTTTTTTTTTAAATAAGATTGATCAAAGGTTTATCCATTTTATTGGTATTTTCATAAAACCAATTCTTAGTTTTATTTATTAGAGCAATGGTTTTGTTGCTTTCAATTTTAATAATGTCTTCTTTGATTTTCAGAATTTCTAATTTGGTATTTAATTGGGGATCTAACTTTTTTTAGTTGCATTTATAGATCTCCTTTTTCTCTATTTTATTCATATAAGCACTTAGAAATATAAAATTTCCCTAAAAACTGCTTTGACTGAATCCCATAAATTTTGGTATTATGTCTCATTGTTACATTTTCTTGGATGAAATAGTTGATTGTTTCTATAATTTGTTGTTTAATCCACTTATTTTTTAAAATTAAGTTGTTTAGTTGGGTTTTTTTTAGGTTTTTTTGCAAGACAGTGGGGTTAAGTGGCTTGCCCAAGGTCACACAACTAGGTAATTATTAAATGTCTGAGGCTGGATTTGAACTCAGGTACTCCTGACTTCAGGGCCGGTGCTCTATTTACTATGCCACCTAGCCACTCCAGTTGTTTAGTTTCCAATTAATTTTTTAGTTTAGCTTTCCATGGTCCTTTCTATTGTATCATGATTTTATTTTCTGACTTTATAACCCCTTTGTCAAAATATACTCCTTTTATGTATCAAAGGTTGATTGACTGATTTCTTGATTGATTGCTAATATTCTGCCTCTGCATTTGATTGTAAGATTATAAAGCCTTAGTATATGGTCACTTTTGGTATAGATGCTATATAATGCAGAGAAAAAGGTATATTCCTTTCTATTCCCATTTAATTTTTTCCAGAGATCTATCATATCCAGGTTTTCTAAGATTTTATTCACCTTCTTACTTCTTATTTATTTTGTGATTACATTTTTTTAATTCTGAGAAAGGGAAATTGAGTTCCCCTAATTTTAAAGTTTTGTTGTCTATGTCTCCTTGTAATTCATTTAGTTTCTCCTCTAAGAATTTGGATGTTATACCACTTGGAATATATATATATATATATATATATGTGTGTGTGTGTGTGTGTGTGTGTGTGTGTGTGTGTGTGTGTGTGTGTGTGTGTAATAATGATTTAACTTCATTGCTTATAGTCCCTTTTAGGAAGATGTAGTGTCCTTCATTATGTCTTTTAATGAGATCTATTTTTCCTTTTGCTTTATCTGAGATCTGTAGCACTATCTCTGAATTTTTACTTGTGCTAAAGCAGAATATATTTTATTCCTGCTTTTTTCCTTTACCTTGTTTCAAATGTGTTTCTTGTAAACAACCTATTATAGGATTCCGGTTTTTAATCCCTTCTGCTATCTACTTCTATTTTATGGGAGAGTTCATCCCATTCACATTTATGGTTAAGATTTCTAATTCTGTTTTTCCCTCCATCTGTCTTTCCTTGTTTATACTTTTCTCTTTCCTTTCTTCTTATATCACCTTACCAATGTTTTGCTTCCTTTCCCCTTTAACTTTCCTTTAAAATTTTAACTTTAACTTTACTTTCACTTTTACCTTTTGCTTCTCCTTTATCAGTCCCTTCTTCCCCTTTCTTTCCCTTCCCTGTCCCCCCTCCCCCCAATCTACTTCCCTGTAGTGTAGGATAAATTATAGAATCCAATTGGGATTATTTGGCCCTCTTTGGGCCAAATCTATTGAGTAGATTTACTCAGTGTTCACACCCTCCATTCTTTTCTTCTACTATAATAGGTCTTTGTGCCTTTTCACCCGAAGTTAATTATTCTCTAATGCCTAGACTTCTAGTATAGTTCTTCTTTTTTAATGTACTTACAACCCCTTTGTCAAAATATACTCCTTTTATCTATCAAAGTTGATTGACTGATTTCTCACAGTCACTAAGTTCCCTCCCCTCTTCTGTCTCCTTAGAAATATACTTCTCAAGAGTCATAAATCTCATCAATTTATGATCACTTTAAACCTAACTCCCTTTTCAAGTATTCTCCATGGACATACAATACTCAGGAACCAAAGTATCATGCAAAGTTGAATCATTTTATGAACCATTTATACCCCCCTCCCAAGCCCACTCCCTCCATTTGTAGCTAAATTGTCAAGCAAAGCAAAATTTCTTCATGATGTTTTCATGTCCAGTCCTCTAAGTACTCTCTCTCCCTCCTTCTCTATAGTACTCTACAGCTTTCCCCACTAAAGTATCAGATATACTCTCTCCCTCTGTTTCTTTAGCACTTTAACCACAGTACTAAAACCCCCATTAACTTAAGTATGGATAAGGCAAGATCACTTCCTAATCTCTTTATGTTCAACCCTTCTAAGTATACTCCCACCCACTGGCCATATTGTACTACAACTCTCCTTAACTATGGTATGTAGTAAAGTAAGATCACTTCTGATTTAATTATGTATAGAGACTCTAAATACTCTAAGTACTAGGATATCATGAAGGTCTCTCTCTTAAGAACTTTAGAGTTGAATGTAAGACATAGGAGACACTGGCACAGGATGCCCAGCATAGGGTATCCAAGTGCTGATCTATATAAGTAAGGGAAAATTAAAGTAGCTCAAAGGAAACAAGAGATGCAAACAGTTCATCTGGACTCTTTGTGCATGACCTGTGATAGAGCATTTTGAGTGTATTAGTTTGATCAACTACAGTCAGATATACTGTAATTTGTCTCAAATATAGTGATATCATTTTGATCTTTGTTGGGGCCAGATCCTGAGAGTGATTTATACATATCTTTGGTGACCTTTGCCACCAGAGATATGTATGTATTCTTGCTTATTAAATGGATTTGTTGGCTCTCCAGTGAACTCTGACCTGGGACAATCTGACTCTGGAGGTGTTTGTAAAAGACTTTTATGATAAGGAAGTCTGCAGATTTCTAGGGATAAATATTGTAAACTTACCCAGGAAATTGTGAAGCTGGATCTCTTTTAACTGGTCTTTCCTTAGATAAATTTTTGTTATTAAAAGTCTGAGTATCCAAAAATAAATCAGTAGAATTGTATCACAACCTTGCATGTACATTTCTATTCGACCTGACTCTCAAGTCAATGTTTAGATGTACACCAGAGCTATCACAGACGAAATCTGGTGCCTGAAACAGAGACAGACCTGGAGGGGAATCTGGTGCCTGAAACAGGGATGGACCTGGAGGGGAATCAGTCTTGAAAGGAAAGCCAATGTCTGAACATCCTACAGGTGAGAGAAATAGCGCTCTAAAGGGACAGCAGGCATTTGAGGTAAATTTTTTTTAATTTTTTTTTTTATCAAGTCTAAAGCAGAGAGCATTAATATGGACAGGGACAGTCTAAGGATAGAGGGCATTATTTGAAAGTGCTAAAGCAGATAGTTAAAGAAAGAGACTTGTTAATAACAACAAAGCAATTGGAAGAATTTATTGAATGTGTACAAAAATCTGTACAAAAACGGAGTACGAAGTACTGAAAAAATGGGAAACTGTAGGGAAGAGGATGAGTGAACATTTTAAACAAGAAGGTCAGGAGGCATTTCCTATAGGAGCCTTTTCATGGTGGAATATTTTAAAAATCTGTCTGACTCCACCTGGAGATGTTCAGAGTATATTAAAAGTTGATGTAGATGTTCAAACTATTCAGCAGGAAGATAACAGTGAACAAGAGTGGTGGCTTTTATCTCCAATGCCACCTCCTCCTAATTTTAATAACCAACCTTCTGCTCCTTTATGGTCTAAAGAAAAAATATTAACAGAGATAAGGGGCATATGAATGCTGCTCAAAAAGCAATAGATAAAAGAGAGGAGATTCCATGGGACATGAGAAAATTATTATTCTCTTTTCCTGTGTTTGAGAGACCTGATCCAAGGATTCCAGGGATTGTTTTGCGAGAATATGATAATTTAAATTTTAAAACATTTAAAGAATTAAAAATCAGCAACAAACAATAGCCCATATATTTTATGATAGAAATATTAGCTAGCCTTGGAAGATTGGATCACGATAGCGAAAACTGCTCTTACACCAGGAGATTACTTAATGTGGAAAATTGAATTTTTTGAGAATTGTACTAGTCAGGGTAAAAGAAATGAAGCTGCAGAGTTAAGAATAACATTTGAAATGCTTTCTAGCACTAGTCCATGGGCAAAAGTAAGTAAACAAACTGGATACAGTTTATAAGCATATCAGCAAATATCCATTGCTGAAAAATGGGCATGACTAAAATTGCCTGAAAAAGAAAGAGGCAATACTTCATTTACAAAAATAAAACAAGGAGCTAATGAAGATTTTGCTCAATTCTTACTAGGCTAGTACAGGCAAGTTCAAAGGGATGTGAGAGATCAGATAATTTGTTTGCTCATGGCTTGTTTATCTAGACCTTGAAGTTAACTGAGAGAGAAATTAAGAAAAAGCACTAGATAAGAGAGAGAGAGAGAATTGTTTCATGAAGACTTGATAAAATAAAATATTAAAAAATGTTAAAAAGGGAATTTATTTGAAATTTTAGAAACAAAAATGGCAGTGAGTATTCGAAGATGAGAAAGGTATATATTAAATAATCACAAAAGAAGTGCTATTTGACATTAAGAAAGCTTTGAAGAAGTAAATTTCAGAAATACAAGATAATCAAGTCCATTTTAAAATACATAATTGGAGTATTACAGAAAATAATGGGATGACTGAGGATTTAAAAACAGAAGACTCCCTTCCCAGAAAAGATTTAGGGCTGTTCCTTTATTTGGTTAACTCTAAGATGAGTTCACTTAGGTTGAGGGATTTTTGAGTGCCTTCTCAAAAATTAGTTATTTATAGTTAAAATCAAGAAGTGTTAGACATCAAAACCTTTGAATGGAAAAAGTGTATTGTGAAAAATGGAATATTCTCTGCAGATTTGTCACCTTTGGTGGTGTTTGTTTTTGTGTTTCAGCAAGTGTGTGTGTTTATCTGGTATCCTGTTTTTTTTTTTTGTCTTTGTATAATGTTTAAAGAGAGAACAAGGTGGGGTTTCCCCAGATTTCAGGGGCCTCTCTGGTTTTAAATTCTCTGACTCCATTTATGTGTCTATATGTGTTTGCTTTAAAATACAGGCAAAGAGAAGCTGTTCTCTGTGTTTTGATTGGCCAATTCATGCTCTCTTTTCAAAATTAGATCTTTCCCCCAAAAAAACTCATGATTGATGCCAAAAAAGGAGAAATTCCTGAGAATCATGTTGTTTTGGAGAAAGGGGTTCTATTATTTTCTCTTATTATCCATTGTTTCTTTTATGGTCTGATTGACTAACAGAATTTTATTTATTGATTTGGCAAATTATATTTATAAAGGAACTAGAAAAAATTGAAATTGCCTCTAAAATTATTTTTCACTGGTCTTAATTAGCATGTTTGTGTTTGTGTGTGTGCACGCACACACGTGTGTGTAAAATAAATAAATAATAAAGAATTTCTTTTGGGTGAGTGAGGAATGATAAACAGTAAAGGTAAATAATTAGTGCATACTATCTTGATAATCTCAAAATGTGAGGAATCTCCAATTCCCAGAACATCATTTTGTCAGTTAGGATAGAAAGCTTTTTTAATTTAGAGGACTGAGAAGTTAGAATAGCACTGACACAGATAAGAATTTGCAAACTTCTGTATTTTGAAAAGGAAAATAATTTAAGGTAATTTTGAATATGAGCTTGGAATTTATAAGATTATTATTTTTTTAGGGTTTTTTTGCAAGGCAAATGGGGTTAAGTGGCTTGCCCAAGGCCACACAGCTAGGTGATTATTAAGTGTCTGAGACTGGATTTGAACCCAGGTACTCTTGACTCCAGGGCTAGTGCTTTATCCACTGAGGCACCTAGACGCCTCAATTTATAAGATTATTAAGAGAACTATAAAGAAAATCTTGTAATCATAAAAAAGGATTTTAAAAACATCTAGTCTCAAGGAATTATGTATTATAGAGTTTTAGGAAATAAAGGGACTATACATTAAATTGAAATGTGTTATGTATAATTGGTAAACTTTTTATAAGAACAGATTCAGACAATTTTTTGAAACTTTAAGATTGTGTTATAATAACAAATGAATGAACTGAAGTATCATCCATCACCTTTGTAAAAATTTGTTATAAGAAAACTAGAAAATACCTTGCCAACAAGGTCATATCTCTCAAGGTCTTTTGGCCTAGAGAGAATGTAAAAAGCTGTGCTCTTCCACCTAGTGTTTCTCAAAGGGAATATTTATATGTAAGATCAAAGTAACCTATTTAATAACTGTTATTTAAGAAGAAGAAATTATATATGCATCCTGTAATCCTGGAATTGGTAAGAATTTTATATTGGATTTTTGGAAATTATTTTATATATATATATATATATATATATATATATATATAAAACTAAATTCATAGACAATCTTATTTTTTTTTTGAAAATAGGAGTGCAATGTACACCATGGAAACAATGTAAAGACTGGCAATTGCCTTCTGTGGGGAGTGGGGGAAGGGAAGTAAGACTAGGGGGAAAAATTGTAAAACTCAAAATAAATTGGAGTGCATTTGAACAAGAAGAAAATAAGCTTATAAAACAGAGGTGTGAAAGAAATTTGTGTAACAGATATTCAGTTCTAAGGTTAACTTTAAGAGAATGAGATATCAGCATGGAAACATTATGTTTCATGTAAGTTAAGAATTTAATGTTTAATTCTAAAGAAGCAAAATGGCAAATTTAGAATAAGGTTGAATAAGAGATTGGGAAGTATAGCTTAACTGCAATTGTTTCCAATAATACTGAATAAATGTGAGAGGCTTTGAAAAATGAAAATTATGTAACCCATAGTTAGGTAACTTACTGATGAGCAAGATATTGAAAAGTTATATGATCTAGTTTTATCAATATAAGCTATTTTACTGTTAAAAATGTCAAAGCCTGGAGTTAATGATTGATTGCTTTCTAGAGGTAATGAAGGAAAATACTCAAAGTTATGAACCTTTGAGTTTCCTGAAATTTTTAAACAATGTGATGGACCTTATTCCAGACCTATAGGTCCAAGCATAAACACAATAATAGAAAAGAAATTACAAACTCCTTTTAAATCAAAACAAAAGAATGAATTATATGCCCAATTAATGGTATTAAAAGAACAGCCACAAACTTTTAACATTTTTACAGATAGTAAGTATAGTTATCATGTGGTCAGACATATAGAAACTGCTTTTATTAAACATAGCATTGATGAAGAATTATATAAGCTATTTAAAGAGTTACAAGAAGTTATAAGAGATAGATATAATCCTCTTTTTAATTGAACACATACATTCCCACACTGGATTCTCTGGGCCTATATATGAAGGCAATCATAGGGCTGATCAATTAACCTTTCTACTTATAATCTTAGTAGAAGGGCAAGCTAGGCAGTCTCACAAAAATTTTCACCAGAATGTCTCTTTACTAAGGAAAGAATTTAAAATCACCAGAGAGCAAGCAAGGGATATAGCAAAATCTTGTCAGCAATTCATTCCATATTTACCTACCCCTCAAAATTATTCTAAGAATCCTAGAGGCCAAGTTCCTAATGAATTATGGCAGATGGATGTTACTCATACACCTTCTGAAAAAATTCATGTTACTATAGATACATTTAGTTCATATACAATGGCAATAGCACAAAGTTCAGAGGCTAATACAAGGTATGATTGATCATTTATTCCATGTTTTGCTATTGCAGGGATACCAGAATCCATAAAACAGATAATGGCCCTGGATAAAATTCTATGGCATTTAAACAGTTCTGCCTATATTTCAATATAAAACATTTTGCAGATGTTCCCTATAACCCCACTGGTCAAGCTTTAGTAGAAAGGAAACAAAAATCTTAAGAGATTTCTAGAAGTGCAAAAGAAGGGGGAGTATATAGGGGAAAGGGGGTAACAAGGAAGGAGAGTAAATCTTACCTTATATACCATGAATTTTTTTTAACACTGAACGACAAACAATTAACACCTGCAGAAAGACTTTTTATTAGGGATATGCAACATGAAGAGAAAGGCATGGTCACATGGAAGGACCCTAAGGCATCAACAGTGAAAATGACTGGATCAAATATTAACCTGGGGTCGAGGATATGCTTCTGTTTTGCCCACAGATGGAGAAACTGTCTGGAAACCAGAAAGGAATATCAGACCATGCAGACCAGATGAGTTAAATAAATACAGAAAATGAAGAACTTGCACTTAAGAAATTGAAAAAGAAAAGAGAAGAGAAGAAGGAAGGACAGACCAAGCAAAAGAAGAACACAATATGGATTTGTGGGACAATTTATGATATTTAAATTACTCATGAACAATTTGGGGACTGTAAAAGGAATTGAATATTGTACTTACATTTAAAACCCTCCATGGCTAACTACTCTGCAATAGGGAGAGAGTATGGCTGAAATTGTATTAATAGGAGAAGCTGCAAATTATTTGAGATATAACAAAGTTCCTACTGGAGATATCAAAGAAGAGATACTGAGAAGTTAGGCATAATTTTTCTGGTTTAAATACTATGATACCTATATGTTTTTGTAAAACATGTACCATTGAACTATGTGTTAAATTAAGTAAAACTAATAATTTAACTCATCCAAATATTTATAACATGGGAGCATTTAGGACCTTAGAAATATCAGGAATTCCAATTGTAGAAAGTACTGAAGGTAGATATTTCCTATAGAAGCTTCTTGTTTAAATTTACATGCTTGGGATTTCAAACATGAACATTTTTCACCCTGGGTTGCCTGTCTCCCAAATAGAAGAATTTATGATCACTCTATTTTGCTACAAGTGTAGAATTCTCCTGTTAGAGTTATTACAAGGGGTATTCCAGGCTATATTAAACCAATTATATACCCAGAAGTAGAGTTAGCTAATTCAGAGTTATGGAAGCTATGGCAGCAATAGATGAGATAAGGCATATACAATGGAATAAGACACTGGGCAAAATATCTTATGCAGAAAAGGAATTGTCTGTGACTGAATGTACAGGACCAGATATTGCTTTCATGATAGGATATTTCAAAAATGCCAGTATTATCAGAGAAAAGGCGGGGTATAACGTTAACTGTTACAATTGCACTATTCAAGCATGTGTAAATAAGGAAGCGATGGATGATGATTTTTTTTTTTTATGATAAGACAACCAAAATTTGCTATAATATCCACCAAGGTAGAAGACTGGTATATGTCTCCTGCTGGTGAGTTCTTAGAAAAGGCATTAAAGGGGCAACTAGGTGGCACAGTGGATAGAGCATTGGCCCTGGCGTCAGGAGTACCTCAGTTCAAATCCGGCCTCAGACACTTAATAATTACCTAGCTGTGTGGCCCTGGGCAAGCCACTTAACCCCATTTGACTTGCAAAATCCTAAAAAAAAAATCAAAGAAAAACAAAGAAAAGGCATTAAAGAGAATTGGGCAAAAGATATGTGTTAGTTGCATTGTGTTTGGAATATTATGTCTTGTGGCGGCCATTGTGGCAACCACCTCTACAGGTGTTTCTGTACAAGTGGTTAGTAAGAAAAAAAACCAGAAGCAAAATATATTCAACAATTATCAAAAAATGTTACTAGAGCATTAAAGGCTCAGGAGAGAATTAATGAAGATCTTTATCATTTCATTTGTGAGTTACAAACCTCTGTAATGAACACAAGGGACAATTGCAATGTGATTATAGATTTTCTACTATTTGTGTTGCTCCTTTAAAATAGAATACTTCACTTATTCCATGGGATAATATAAAAAAGTTATTTGAATGGAATATGGTATAATGATTCTATAACTCTGGATATGAATCAATTGCATAAAATTATTAATGATATTGTATTAGCACCTAGAATGGAAAGGGACTCAGGTATTGATAATTTGTTTAACTTTGTTAATAGGTTTCATCCTTTTCATTTTATGAACCTATTAGTGAGTACGTTTCCTGGTATCTTTGCATTATTATTGATATTGTGTATTATTCCCATTTATCTCAGATGTCTTTTTTCTCTGGGACAAAATATTACATGTCCTAACATACTCCAATGAACTATGACCTGTGACAATCTGTGGCTGTGGAGGTGTTTGTAAAAGGCTTTTCTGATAAGGAAGTCTTCAGATTTCTAATGATAAATATTGTAAATTTACCCAGAAAATTGTGAAACTGGGTCTCTTTTAACCGGTCATTCCTGAAGTAAGTTTTTGTTATAAAAAGTCTGGGTATTCAAGAATAAACCAGTAGAGTTGTATCACAACCTTGAGTGTACATCTGTTTTTGATGTCAATGTTTAGTTGCACACCTTAGCTATTGCGGGTGAAAGATCTTTTTTTGATAATGAAGGACAGAATCAACCATATCCACATCCGCTAAATATGATTCCTTCAATTATATTCAACCTTGTAACTATCTTAAGAGAAACACAATTCTCAAGAGTTGCATGTATTATTATCTTCCCTTTTAGAGATGTATACAATCTATTGTTTTTGACTGGTTTTTATTTTTTTCCCTTTTCATTTACTTTTTTTTCTATTCAGTCCTGGGCTTTTTGTCAGAAAATTTTGGAAGTCCTCTGTTTCACTGAAAGTCTGTCTTTTCAGAACAGAATATTCTGAATTTTGCAAGGTAGTAATTTTTTTCTTCAGACATAAAACTCAGTTATATTTAGAGAGTTCAACACTTGGGCTTCTTTTTAATTTTTTTTAATTTTTATTTTTTAGGTTTTTGCAAGGCAAATGGGGTTAAGTGGCCTGCCCAAGGCCACACAGCTAGGTAATTATTAAGTGTCTGAGGCCGGATTTGAACTGAGGTACTCCTGACTCCAGGGCCGGTGTTTTATCCACTGCACCACCTAGCCGCCCCTTGGGCTTCTTTTTAAAAAAAAAAAAAAGTCCTGTGAATACCATGAATCTAGGGGGATGTGTAACTGCAAACTAGTAATGCTAGGCTTTAAAATCAATTCATACCTGTCATACTTCTTCCCTTAATCTTCTTCAAAATGATCTCATTCTAGAATTTCTATTTCAGAATCTGACCTATATATTCAAAGTTCCAAATCTATTCCAAATTAATTTTAAAGAACTTGCTCAAGTCAAAAGATCCAGCAAATTGGCTGGTCCTATTTCCATTCCAAGATCCCTACCAAAAATAATTAGAAAAAAGGACTCAAACATTCATATATACAGATGAAGTGATGGCTTGTTCAATCACCTCTGGTATTCCCCTATTCAATCTAGTCTGCCACAGTCAAATGGAAAGAAAGCACAAGGATAATTATTCTTGCATCTTAATGGGTAGTAAATTCTTGGTTGTAATCCAAGGTCCTTTACCCTCTGAAAAAACATATTCCAGGCCCTCTGATCCTTTAATGTTGAAGCTGATATGATGTAATTATGATTGTGCTTCTTTTGTATTTAAATTGCTGCTTCTTGATTGCTTGCACTATTTTCTCCTTTATTAAAAAATTCTGGAATTTATCTATGATAGTCCTAGGAATTTTTATCCTGGATTTCTTTCTGGAGGTGTTCTGTGTTCTCTCAAGGACTATTTTGTCTTCTTGATCTAATATATTAGGATTTTTCAGGCTCTTTTTTTGATCCTGGCTTTCTGGTAGAATAATAATTCATAAATTATTTCTCCTGGATCTGCTTTATAAGTTGTTTCATCCTAAAGGTACATTATTATTTTTTATTTTTTTTCATCCATTTGATTTTGTTTGATGGAATCTTGGTGACTCATAGCTTCATTAGTTTCTGTTTGTCCAATTCTAATTTTTAGGGTTTTATTTTCTTCAATTAACTTTTTTCATTCTTTTTTCAGTTGGTGAATTTTACTTTTCATTAAGTTGTTTTCCTTTTCTATTTTGGCTAATTTTACTTTGTGTTAGTTGCATTCCCTTTCCAGTTGGGTGATTTGACTTTTAGATGAGTTGTATTCATTTTCCAATTGGTTGATTTAATTGTTTGATGAGCTACATTCTTTTTCCAGTTGATTATTTTATTTTTACTTTTAAAGGGGTTGATTTCCTGAGTCAGTTTTTCATAATTTTCCTTCATGGCTCTCATTTCTTTTTTCCATTTTTCTTCTTCCTCTTTTCTTTGGTTTTTAAAATCTTTTTTAAAGCTCTTCTATGAGGTTTTTGGACTTGAGTTCAATTCATAAACTCCTTTGAGACTTCCCATGTAGGTAATTTGACACTGCTTTCTTCTTCTGAAATGGTATTTTTTAAATCATCTTTCCTTGAATAATAACTTTCTATGGTTAGTACTCTTTTTGGTTTTTTGCTTATTTTTATTGTTGAACTCTGCTGCTGGGGTATAGGGAGCATAGTCCCAAACTTTCTGTCTGATCCCTGGCTTATTGCTGGCTAAGAAGTTGCCTCTGCAAAAGTCTGTTTCTTCCTTTATGTCCAGGTTTTGACTATACAGTGGTTTGTTCCCAACCTAGCCCTGCCTGTTGCCACACTGTTCCCAGGGTTCAGTTTGGGGATGGAATCATTCTTGCTAGTCTGCTATCTAGCTGCTGGGGCCTGGACTGCACTGTGGCTAAAAACCTCCTGCTGGCTTTCCCACTCTCCTGCCTAGCTAGACCTCCCCCCCCCCCCCAAAGAGACAGACCTTCCCTGAAGATCCTCCATGATGTCTGTAGGTGAAAGCTTTTTTCAATCATTCCTTTTGGTGGAATCTGAGGTTTTAATGTCTGTATAGAGGCTTCATTTAATGTTGTGTAGGGAAAAACTCTGGGAGCATATTAGTTTCATGTCATCACCTTGGCTCCACTCCACTTTGTGTTTATAGGACTATTTCCTCTTACTTTTATTCCTTTGTTGTTTATATCTAGCAGTGTTATAGCTGGGTCAAAGGACATATCCTATTATCCTATTTAGTAACTTTTTGTGTGGAATTCCAAGTTACTTTCCAGAATGTTTGCACCTATTCAGAGAGCATCAGTATGCTTGTTTCTTTCAGCCCTTCCAACATTTGCCATTTTCTTTATTTCTTTTCCTTTTCTTTTTTTTTACCACCTTTGTCAATCTGACAGGTATGAGGTAGAGCTTCATAATTGTTTTAGTTTTTATTCCTATTAATTATGAGTGAATTGGAGCATTTTTGATAGGCAATAGCTTGAGCTTTTTTCCTTGACTGTTCACATATTTAGACCACTTATTTTCTGGGCAATGACTCATAAATTCAAATCAGTTTTTTACATTTCTTGGAAATAAGATCTTTATCCTTTCATTCAAGGAGTTCAGATTTATTAAATAGAAGAGGGGGGAAAACATATACTTTTATAGGAGGAATCATTCATCTCAAAACTCTTAAATATCACAGTCCATAATATGAAGTTCCTCAAAGAAACTTCTCTCCCCAGCAATCTTTTGTTTGTTCCTGTCCATACTTAGCATAGGACCTGGCAAAGAGTGAGCTCTTAATAAATGTTTAGTGACTTGACTTTACTGAACCCTAAAACTTTCTCTATGCCTGGAAATCCAGCCATGCCACATAACAGTCCCTAAAAACAAATTCCCCCCATTCTCTCTCTCTCTCTCTCTCTCTCTCTCTCTCTCTCTCTCTCTCTCTCTCTCTCTCTCTCTCATTGAAACAATTGAGTTTAACGTCAAATCATTAAAGATAATTAGATAAAACAATGGGCTTTTTCCACCTGACTGGCAAATCTTAGATGAACTATTTCTCAGACTGTACCTCACCTCTCCACGCCCTTTCCTTTTCCAATGGTAGTCCCCCTAGCAGTGGTTTCATGCTGTCCTGTCATTCCTCACCCACATGCATGAATATACTGTCACAGGTTCTCTGCATCTTCACCATGTAGTCAAAGCCCTGTGGTTTTTCTTGCCATTAGACCCTGTGATCTGGGTATCTAGATCTATTCCCATCTTCTTCAAATGAATTTCTCTATAAAAATTGCTTGTCCCATGGTGTGATATATGATATTTATGATATGATATTTTATCATGTGTCCTTACCTTGGACTCCAAAATTGTTCATTATATCTCTGGCTACAATGATTTTAAATACACAGGATAGTGAAAGACCTGGAAGATATTTATAGGAAAACATGAACAAGTTAACAGAATAAAAAAGGCAGGGTGGGTTGTGATTTGCACTGTTAGGGTTTGTACTCTTATCACTAAGACAATGAATCCAATGAAATACTGTAGTTTATAGTTCCCTGAATTGTTTTTATAAAACAAATTTATACTGATTGGAATATTTGATTATTTGACAGAGGGAATTAGGTCAATGACATAAATCTCTTTCTCTATCAATTATTTAGATTCATAATTCCGAAAAATAATTTTCTTTAAAATTAGTTTCCCAGATGAGAGTGATTGAAAGTGAAGTTCTATGTCCAATAGAATCATAGAATTTTAGAGATAGAACTTAGAGAATATCTATTCTAATCCTTTTATTTTGTAGATTAGGAAATCCAAGTAGAAAATTTCCATTGAGAAAATAAAATTAGAATAGAAAAATTGGTTCTAAAATTAATGTATTTTATATTTTTAGGAAATTTGTCTCTTGACTAATAGCCGAAGACCTACTACAATTGTATGCAAATCAGATGCAGAACTTCTGGTGATAAGTAAGAAGGTAAGTACAGTGAGAAAATGTGATGAAGTTCATAAATATTTTTTCCAAAGTTATTTATTTACTTATTTTGATTTCCTAGTATTTTGTTTCATAAATATTTTTTAAAGAATACTTTTAATTTAGAGATTGTAAGAAATCAAATGAAGAATGATCCTTAATTAAAATGCCAGATAAATGATGCCAGGCAACTTGTTTTAAATTATTGGGCATATATGTTTTGTGATTTTAGAAAAAAATTTCTTGATTATTGTAGTGGGCAGGAGAGGGGACCCAAGTGGGTCAATATTCATCAATCTGGGTTCTTGAGGATGTGTTCAGAGGAGTCAATTAGGAGTGAAGCAACAAGCCCTTTATTCTGACCAAACCTAGTGACCAATCCTAATAAGTGCTTCCTAATTAGTGGCATCCAAAGATCCTCTTGGGGTATATAGATAGTATATGGATGAGGATTTTTCATTGCTCTAGCTCACTGTTGCTTCTTGTATCCTATGGAATGAAAGAAATCTCAAGTAAGAACAGCACTTCTCCTCTTAAACTCTAAAACCATAGCTTGTCATCAGAATTACCATGCACTCCTGATTGAATTAGTCACTTTAAAATAAAACTCTGGGGTGGAGCCAAGATGGTGGCATGAAGGCAGCATTTCTGGGAGACACCTTACTCCCAAAACTCCAGAAACTGTCAAATCATGATTCTAGCCTAAATTTAAAGGGGCAGAACCCACAGAAAGACTGAGTGATACAATTTCCCAGTTCAAGATAACTTAGAAGTTCCACGGGAAAGGTGTTTCACCCAGACCAGGGTTGGAAAAAAGCTGCAGCTGTAGCCAAAAGCCACAGCCCAGTCCAGCCCAGAGATCACTAGGAACAGCTTGAACAGGTGGTGAGAGAACTCTGCTGCACCAGAATGAGTTCGGAGTGAGGAATGCCAGACTCAGAGCAGTACTTCGGTGAGAACCTGCAGCGGGAATCAGGGAAACCAGCCTGCACTTACAGAACACAGCCCACAGATGGTTAGGGGGTCGAGGGAGATTGCAGAAATCTCTCTACTCTCCCTGGGGCAGGACTTTGCTGTTTGCCCACACCCAGATCCAGGTTGCAGTTTGGGCTTCCATACTAAGCTACCCAAGCAAGGGCCTTTCTCACAGCTCCAGGGTAGAGGGGAACACCTGTGGCCATCTACATATCAAAGCGCAGGCAAGAGAACATAAGACCTTGGAAGAATAAAAGTCCCTGAGGGGTACCCCCAAAAAACAAACCCCCAAACTCTGTAAGTGCTGTAAATTAGTCTTGGGCTGAGGAAATGAGCAAAGAAAAGAAAAAGAAGAATCTGACCATAGAAAATTACTTTGGTCCCATGGAAGATTCAGAAGATGACAAATTTGAAGCTTCTGTATCCAAAGCCTCTAAGGGAAATACAAAATGGGCTCAGGTTATGGATGAACTCAAAAAAAAAAAGATTTTGAAAAGAAATTAAGGAAGGTGGAGGAAAAATTGGGAGGAGAAATGAGAGCAAAGCAGATAAATCATGAAAACCAAATCAGCAGCTTGGTGAAAGAAATACAAAAAAATGCTGAAGAAAATAATATATTAAAAACCAGTTTAGGCCAAATGGAAAAAGCAAAACAAAGGGTACATGGGGAAAAGAATGCCTTAAAAAGCAGAATTGACCATCTGGAAAAGGAGATAAAAAAACTCTCTGAAGAAAATAATTACTTCAAATATAGAGTGGAACTAAAGGAAGCTGATGATTTTGCGAGAAATCAGGACCAAATAAAACTCTTCCAAAAAAGCCAAAATTTAGAAGAAAATTGAAATATCTCATTGGAAAAACAACCAACCTTGAAAATAGATCCAGAAGAAATAATTTTAAAAATTATTGGGGTATCTGAAAGCCACGATCAGGAGTAGAGCCTAGACTTCATTTTTTTTTTTTTTTTAGTTTTAGCAAGGAAAATGGGGTTAAGTGGCTTGCCCAAGGCCACACAGCTAGGTAATTATTAACTGTCTGAGGTCAGATTTGAACTGTTGCTCAATCCACTTGTACCACCTAGCTGCCCCTAGACTTCATTTTTCAAGAAATAATACAGCAAAATTTTCCCAAGATCCTAGAAGCAGAAGGTATAATAAAAATTGAGGGATTTCATCAGTCACTTCCTGAAAGATATGCCAAAAGAAAAATTTCCAGGAATATTATAGCCAAATTTCAAAACTCTCAAGTCAAAGAGAAAATACTAAAAGCTGCCAGAAACAAACAATTCAACTACCATGGCTCTATAGTCAGAGATTACACAGGATATGGCAGCATCTACATTAAGGGCTCGTAGGGATTGGAATATGATCTTCTGGAAGGCAAAAGATCTTGGTTTACAACCAAGAATCAACTACCCAGCAAAACAGAACATCCTCTTTCAGGGAAAAAGATGGATTTTCAATGATACAGGGGACTTTCAAACTTTCCTACTGAAACAACCAGAGCTTAATAGAAAGTTTGATCTTCAAGTATAGGACTCTGGTGAACCATAGAGGGGATGCAGAAGAAGGACTAATTATGAGGAACTTAATGATGTTGAACTGCTTATATTCCTACATGGGAAGAAGATACTTGTAACTCATATGAACTTTCTCATTTATAAGACCAGTTCAAAGGAGCATATATATAGACAAGGCACAGGAAGGAGCTGGATATAATGGTATAATATAGTAAATAATATAGTAAAAAGATGGAGTCAATGAGTGATAAAGGAAAGTACTGGGAGAAAGAGAAAGGACAGGAAGAAGGGGCTAAGATATTTCACACAAGAGTCAAGAAAAAGCATTTACAATGGAGAGGAAAAGTGGAAGGCAAGGGGGAATGAGTAAGCCTTCATTCTCATCAGAAATGGCTCAGAAAGGAAATAACATACATACTTAATAGGGCATAGAAATCTATCTTACCCTAGAGGAAAATGAGAAAAAAGGAATAGGATAAGGGGGAATGGGGGAGGGAAGGGGTGGAAGTGATAGGAGAGACGGAAGATTGTGGGATAACACAGATAACACACTTTTGGACAGAGACAGGATAAAAGGAGAGAGAGAATAGAATAAATGAGAGTGGGGAGGAATAGAGTGGAGGTACAGCTAGTAATAGCAGCTGTGGGAAAAGATATTGAAGCAACTTCTCTGGTAGACTTATGATAAAGAAGGCAACTCAGACACAGAGCCATTGGAATCTGAACACTATTCTTGAGACTTCTCATCTTCTTGGGAGGGGAGGAGGGTTTATGTTTATTCTGATAACAAGATTATTGGAATAATTTAAAATAAATAGACCAAAAAATAAAATAAATAAAAAATAAAGCTCTTAGCTGAGTTCTAATGAAAAAAAGAAAAATAACAAAAAGTTTTGGAAAGTGTTTTGAAATTTTTTTCAAATTTCCCAATGAATCAAAGAACAAAAGATTAAAAAAATGTGCATTTTCTAGCTCATATTGATGCATTCACACTTCAACCAGGTGTTTCTCAAACTTGGCATTATATGTCTTGTATCCCTGCATTCATGGTAAGGCTGAGTAGACTCTCTCATCATTTGTTTCAGAAACCCTTATAATGTTTTAAGATGGCACAGTAACATTTTCTTCTAAGAAGTCTTCAGTCTTTCCATATAAGTGCTTTCTCAATTCTCAAATTACCTTGATTTACTTATCTGTGCACATTTAGTGTTCTCTAGCTGCTGATTGAAGTTCCTCAAGTGTTGCACTAGCAGTGTCTTTTAGTAAATGACCTAATGTTGAGTTAAATGGACTCTCCCCTGTCCCCTTTCCCAAGAACATAAGCTACTTGAGAACAGGAACTGTTTTCATTTTACATTCTCAGTTCTATCATAGTCCTTTGCATAGAGTAAATGTTTAATGAAGATTTGTTGAATTAAATTAAATTAAACTAAACTTTAAGTACCCAATACATTATCATACATTGTAATGGGCTAGCCACCAATTTTTGTCTGTTCCCAAGTGAAAGCAATTGTTGTTGAATAATAAAAGAATAAGAGATTTTGTTACAAAGTAAAGAAAAGGAAAATTTGCATTAGCACTTAAGGCAAACACTCTCTCTCTCTCTCTCTCTCTCTCTCTCTCTCTCTCTCTCTCTCTCTCTCTCTCTCCCCCTAATATTATTCAAGTTTCAGGTCCCTATTCTTTCCTGGTGTGTGTGTGTGTGTGTGTGTGTGTGTGTGTGGACTAGAAAAGTCTACACCATAATGCTCATCCTTTGTTATCAAATTTTAACTTGGTTCATGGTCTTTCATGTCCTTCAAGTGCAGCAGCAAACCATATGGTAATATATCTTCTTCAATGTTGTTTTCATTAATAAAACCAATTCAGTTTCTGTTGTTGAATCATTTGACAATGCTAACGATTTTATCCCCACCCCAGGTCTTCAGTAGCTGTGGCTGCTGGGGAGGCAGAGGTTGTAATAGGTCCTAAATGGCCTGATCTCTTCACAAGCTTTACAGTTGCTTACCTGGATTGTGGCTGCAGTGGACCAGGCCAATCCAATACATATAATAGTTAGATCTGTTGTCAATCATATGAAGGTAGTGTTCCTCTTAAGATCTGAGATTAATATAATTTCAGAAAAGTCCTGCTTGAATTCACAAGAGTACTGCTTTGGTCCCTTTTTTTCTAATTCTATTTATCCATTACAGAAAAATAGTCAATTTGGCCCCTCAAAGCCTTCATTATGGTAAAATGTACCCATCAGAACATCAGCTATTTACCACAATGTTTCCTTTTATGACGGACAAGACACATTTCAATCCTATCTTCATTCCAGCATCATTAGAGTTGCTATTTCTTAGGCAGTCTCCAGCAAGTTGTGTTCTATTTCTTTTTTTTTTTTGCAAGGTAATGGGGTTAAGTGGCTTGCCCAAGGCCACACAGCTAGGTAATTATTAAGTGTCTGAGACCAGATTTGAACCCAGGTACTCCTGACTCCAGAGCCGGTGCTTTATCCACTGTGCCACCAGCCGCCCCCTGTGTTCTATTTCTTAAGAAATTTCCATTTAATTTATGATTGCATGACCTGTCCCAACTTTGATTACATAAAAAAGATAAGCATAATATCAAGATTTGGGTCAGATTTAACCTTGTTCTATCAGAGTTTTTTCATGTTTTCCACCTACAAAATTTTATTATTCATCAATTGCTTTTCTTATCAAGTATACAACATTATCAAAGGGTTGTTTCTAGGCTGCTCACTAACATATTAACTACTTAGATGTAGATATATGTACAATCTTACTTATGCTGTCCCTTGAGCAGATTATAATCATTTTATGTCTTCCCAGATCCTGTACAATATTATCCATATCTTTCCATAAATGTATTATCAAGCATCACCATTCTCTGCTTTTTCTGCTTCTTTTTCATATCTCAGGGATATCAGTGCCCTCAGACTATCCATATAGTTTCTCTTTTTCTGGACACATAATTAGCCCACCTTACTTTCCAGCTATTATCTTTATAGGAAAATTTGGGTTTTTAAAAGATAATATCAGACAAATATCCAGTGCTTTAAGATTTGTGAAGTATTTTACACAGATCATCACATAGATTATCTTTCCCTCGCTCTCTGTATCTCTATCTTTCTCTGTCTTCAATATGGTTTATCTGGGATTAATGCTAATTCCCTCTAAGTGCAGTTTTTTTATCATTTGTGAAAAAAAATACTACTCACAATTTTCTGTCATTTCTGTCATCAGAGCTAGTACTCTAAACTTGCATTCAAAATATATCTTAACTGCTATGTCTCTCCTGAGTCAATTCATTTATTTTTTCCAAGGAAAACCCTCATGATGCTATTTTTCCCCTGATTAAATTGCAGCCTTTTATCTTCAGGTTATGTTTATGTTCTTCAGTTCTTCCAATGATATGTCACCATTGATACTGGATGAGGTGACATTTTAAATGATCATTGGCAGTTAATATCCATAAACAATTTGAGAAGTTCATGTCTTAGCACTTTTTATCAGCCTGTCCACCTTAGTTACTGAGCTAACAGAAAAGGCGTTGTCCAAAACATAGAGCTGCTTTGTGTTTTTGTCCATTTCATGTCATCATAGTTCAAACAAGCTCACCTTTTGGTGAGTGATAGCCACTTTCTGATATAGAGTATTTATTTAGCTGAGTTGATTCTTGGATAATAGGAAGAATTTTTCCCTAGACTCAAATTTGAAATTTATAGATATTGTCATATTTTATACTCTAATGGTCTTCAAGAACTCAGGGTCAACACCACACTATGATAAGGTATTGGAATAAGACTTTTGTAAATAAACATTTTGTTATTGGAATCTTAAAAATTAAAGTGGCAAAACACTTCTTATAGTACTTTTTTATTGCTATTTGTGTATTATTTTAAATTAACATAGATAGGATCAAAGGGTTTAGAATTAGATGGGATTTTAGATTCCAAGAGATCTTAAGAAGTTCAACTTCTCTATCTCTGGACCAACTGAGATCTAGAAAGAAAAATTAGGAAGTTGCAAGACCACACACACATATAATAAATTTTCTTTATAAACATAAGCTGAAATTCCAACTCAGATCTGCTGATAAAAAATCTCAGATTCTTCATACATTAGTTGTTGAGTTATTTCAATCACGTCAGACTCTTAATGACCCCACTGGAGCTTTTCCTGGCAGAGATACTGGAGTGGTTTGTCATTTCCTTCTTCAATTCATTTTCCAGATGAGAAAACTAAGGTAAATAGGATCGAATGACTTACCCAGGGTCACACAGTAGTTGAATTTGAATTCATAAAGATGTCTTCCTGGCTCCAGATCCAGTACTCTATGCACTAACACCTAGGTGCCCTCTTTACACTACTCTCATTATACTGAAATTGCTCCTGTTAAGGAAGAAAGACAATTTGATTCTACTCCATTTGGCAATCTTACATGCATCTTGACTCATTGACATACTCTTAGGCTAAGGGCAAAGTTTTTTATTCTTTTTAAGAAGTGATGGTGAGTGCCTCCACCGAAGGTCTAATCAGCTAAATGTTGTGTTAATATGACTGCTATCTTTTTTTTTGTATATATATAAATTTTTTTTCCCCAATGATATACAATTGTAGTTTCTACCTATCATTTTTTGTAAGGCTTTGAATTTTACAATCCCCCCTCCCCCCGCCCCCATTCTGATGCAGTCTGATAATCTTTACTTGTGACTGCAATCTTGAAGGCTATGCCAATAGAGGATGAATTCTGGCATACCTAATCATACTCAAACGCCTCAGAGTACTGGCACACAACACATTTATCAAATTGTCTATTTTGTCATTCATGCAGTAACTTCAGAGTGATTCATCACTACAAAGTTGGCTACTAAGTAATGACTTCTTTTGATTACAACAAAACTTATAAAGGCAGCAGTTTACATGGGAGTTATTTTCAAGGCAGATAGGATTAAGTGGCTTGCCCAAGGCCACACAGCTAGGTAATTGTTAAGTGTCTGAGACAGAATTTGAACTCAGGTACTCCTGACTCCAGGGTCGGTGCTCTATCCATTGCACCACCTAGCCACCCCTACATAGGAGTTCTTAATTTTTTGTGTGTGTCATAGACTCCTTTTGCAGTCTGATGAAGCCTATGTACCTCTCCTCAGAAGTATGTATTTATATAATAAATTACATACTACTCTTATCAAATTGTATTTAAAAAATTAATGTACCCCAGACTAAGACCCACCAATCTAAACCAGTAGGGAGAGGTTGCAGTTAGCACTGGGGATGGAAGTACCCATACTGATGAAACCATAGATTTTTCTGAACGACTAAAGGAGAAATTATAAATGCAGAAGAATTTTTCTAACAGTTTCAAAGAGAATATTATACTTTCCATTTTACTGTAGAAATATTTGTCAGCCAAATCTCATGAGAAGTAAACCTTAGATTAAAGGGAAATGGAGCAGTAACTGGATCTAAACTGACTTTTTCATTAACTCAAGATAAATAGCTTTCCCAAGCTATTTAGGCCATGCATTCCTGCTTGAGACTTATAAATCTTGATGTGCCAGGTACTAGAGCTATTGCTTAGTTGATCCCTTGGGAAGACTGAAGTGAAAACATTGCTTAGTCTCTTTTGAGCTGGCAGTCCTATTCAGTGCTTGAACTGGCAGGAACACTCTCTCAATCTCTCTCTCTCTCTCTCTCTCTCTCTCTCTCTCTCTATATATATATATATATATGTATATATATATATATATATGTGTATATATATATATATATATATACACACACACATATGTAGAGATAGTTGTGGCAATGAAACCTTATCTAGAAGTACTTATTATTTATCCTTATTGTGTTCATAATTATAGGTTCAAAAATAAGCAGAAAAAAACCCATTTTTATCAATCACTCTGAAGTAAAGGAATGGATTTATATTTATCCATCTGTCCTTTCATCATCCTTCTTTTTCTCCTTCCATCTATCTAATAATATATGTATCTAGATAGATAAATATAAACATATCTTTAGCTAGTTTTTTGTGAACGTCTTATCATCACTTATCAGATAAAGATCATGAGAATGATGTTTATTTCCTAAGATAAATCATCTTGTGACTTTCCTCCTCTGTTCAGAGAAAGATTATTGTATAATTTCGTTTGAAAATTGTCATGGGAAATTTCTTAAATGTTTTAGTATTGGCGTACATCAACTTAATAGGCTAATGTTGCCTCCAGGAGTCTGATTGACTACAATAATTGTTGGCATTGTGAACACCATATAATCATATATCCTATGAAAAAAAGCATTATAAATACAATCATATGCAGGATGTGGTTTTCTTTTTAAATATTATACTTGATTTATTATTTATGGTATAAAAAAGAGAAGGTGAGCTCCATTAACCTGGTGACCTTTTTTTCCCCCAAGCAAGATAATTGCATTCTAATGGAAGTATATGAACTATAGGTATTATAAATATAGCTCTCTAAAGAATGTGACTACTTGCTTCTGTCATTGAAATCCTCTAGTGGGTTTTAAGCAGCAATTTACAGGCACATTGAATATATTTCCCAAACAAAATAGGAGGTACATTGGCCCTTATTTTTGCATCTTGAAATTTTTTATGGCATTCTTATTGTTAATGTTTTATTCTGTTTATGTGTGTCGGTTTGTTTTCCTAGAATATTTTTATTACATTCATGAGTAGAATTGTAGCATTATAGGAAATGGTATTTCTTCTATAGAATACCTCATTAATTATAGTAATATAATTATTATGTGAGGTATTTTAGCCTCTTGTCTGAAAAATACCAAAAATGTGCTGTTCCAATTAGATATAGTTAAAATCAAGTGGTTTTAACTATATCTAATCCTCACACAATGGAACCTTTCTTTTCATGCCATCATATAGTTACAAGGCTAACCTTGTAATTAGGGTTCAACCTAGGTTCCCATTCTGGCAAAGGGTGTTTTGAAAGTCCTGTAACAGTGAAGCAAAATAGTATAGTAGTCACAACATAATCCTCCTTTCCGTGTGACTAACCCTCATGGATCAGCTTAATCCATATGAAGCTTACTTTAAGACAAGCTTCAATTAAGCTTAATCCAACTATTAAGATTTTATACAGCAAAAATTGATTATAGACTCTAATTTAAATTAAAAACCACTTTACTAAATAGGAATTAAAAGAACATACTTTAAAAGAATATAAAATTAAAATAGCTAAGTGGTATAGTGTAAAATGAAGATAATAGTAGCATTTATCACCCAGGATTGTTGTGAGGATCAAGTGAGATGAGAATTGAAAAGTGCTTAGTACATTATAACACATGGCAATTACTATATTTTTGTTGTTGTTGAGTCATTTTTAGTCATCTGATTCTCCATGACCCCTTTTGGGGTTTTCTTGGCAGAGATACTGAAGTGGCTTGTCATTTCCTTCTCTAGCTCATTTTTACAGATGAGGAAACTTAGACAAACAGGGTTAAGTGACTTGCCCAGGGTTACACAGTTAATAAGTGCCTGAGATCAGATTTGAACTCAGGAAGAAGAGTTTTCCTGACTCCAGATCTGCTACTCTATTCATTTTGTCACCTATCAATCTGCCAAAGTGCTATAAAATTGTTAGCTATTGTATTATTATTGTTGTTGTTATATCAATTCTCTGCTCCTTTTGTATCATTAACACAGCAAATAGTGAGGAAAGCATTCCTAAGAGGGCAGAAAAGACAAGGTGAATCAATACCCACCCTGCACTTGGCCTTTTATTCCTAAATCAGTGAAGAATCAAATTACCTTTTTGTCTTCTAAGAGGATTAATTAGCTCAGCCCACATAAATAGGTGTTCTACAACATTCTCCTTCTTCTAAACTTCTCTATACCACTCAGTGGCAATTAATTACATCCTTCATTGTGATATAACATTTATTGTTGTTCTCTTACTATTGGGTTTATCATGAGTTTATATGTTATTTATCCAAGTTCTGTGGGATCTGACTGCTTTATAATAGCATAAATATGACAACAAAAACCTTGATGATGATGCCTTGGTTTTATATCACATTTTTCATATATCACTTTATTTGTTCTTTATTAAAACTCTCAGGGATAATAAAAATTTTATTATCTCCATTTTTCAGATCAGAAACTGAGTCTCGGAGGAGTAAAATGAGTTAATCCTAAAATTCTACAAGTAAATGCTGAGCTACTGTAGGAGTCAAAATTCAAATCTCTGACTTTTAGTTCAGCATCTCTTCCTTGCAGTTCCTAGCATAATGAATATAGAAGGTGAATATTTGTTTGAATTTTGGGAAGAATATAACTCTACATTTGTGTACTTAGTTGCATTCAACTGATTATGCTGATCATCTCACATCCTTCCTTTGACCCAGTCCCCTAAAGCCTACAGGAATTTGGTCATTTTAGGTATTTCATGCTTTTGGATTTGTTGTCATTATGGATCACCTTGCACCTTGACACCTATGCAAGACTTCAAGATGTTCAAATTAAGTTTTAAGAAGGACTCTGCTGTTTACTAGTTTCAGCCTGTCAGGTTTCTTCTCAAGTTTGCTAGCTTTGACACTAATGGCATGTCTTTTGTGCTTTTCTCCTGACTGGTGTCATCCTAGCACTTAGAAACTAAGAGTCAATTGTACTTGACCTCTCTGGGCAAGTAAAGGAGAAAAATCTGAAACATCTCCCAATGATATCATGCCTTACATCTGATAGCTTATTTACTTTGATGTTAACCATTTGCCTGTCCTAATGCTAAGAATAAATATTATTACTGTCACTTAGGTCTGTCAAGAATCTCTTTCTAACTCAATTTAGGTGCTTTCAGAAGAGAAAAAGTGTTTTTCAAAGTATTCTCTGTGCTTGTGTCTCTATCACCATTTGCCTGGCACAACATAGACACTTAATCAATGCTTGATGATTGAAAGTAGGTATTTCTAGGGCAGAGTTGAGTACTCCCAATATATCTGAAATACAAATTGGCATGAGGGTCAGTTTTATTTGATACTCCATGCTGCCAAACTATGATATCTATCTAGATGCACAAGTGTGGCTGAAGAGATGAACATATGGGCAGGTATATTTATGTCTACTCTATGCCTTATCCTTTCCTCTCCCCTCCACCCCAAATCTTCTTCCTTCTTCTTTATCATAGCTATCAATTCTTCCATTGTAATTCACTCTTCTCCTTCTGGTTGAAACAAAGAAAATGTGTCATGATCAGAGTCTTCTCAATGGCATGGAAATTCTGGCAGATATTGGCATAGGGTGGTATCCAGTTTGGCCAGAAGTATGGTGTGGTTGACCATTATTCAAAGTTATGGGGTAAGCAAAGTTGAGAATTATTAATGTAATGGGATTTGTATAACCAAGCAATGTTTGAACTAGGAGATTATTTAATTCAGGGATTCTTAATCTGGGATCCATGATTTTATTATTTTTATTTTATTTTACTTTATTTATTTTTTATTTTATTTTATTTTACTTTATTTTATTTTATTTTTTATTTTATTTTTTTAGGTTTTTGCAAGGTAATGGGGTTAGGTGGCTTGCCCAAGGCCACACAGATGGATAATTAGTAAATGTCTGAGGACAGATTTGAACTCAGGTACTCCTGACTCCAGGGCTGGTGCTCTATCCACTGCACCACCTAGCTGTCCCAATTTTATTTTTTTAAAAATATTTTATAACCAATAAAAATTCCAAAAAAAATTAGTGAGTTAGAAAAAATTGTAAGTAAATTCATATGGAGAAATAAAAAGTTGAGAATCTCCAGGGATTTAATGAAAAAAGTGCAAAAGAAGGTAGCTTATCCCTACCAGATCTAAAATTATATTATAAAGCATCATCAGTCATCAAAACTGTCTTGGCTAAGAAATAGAGTGGTGGATTGGTAGGATAGACTAGGTGCAATAGCTGGAATTGATTATAGTAATCTGTTGTTTGATAAACCCAAAGAGTCCAGATATTGGGATTAAAAACTCTCTCTTTGATAAAAACTGCTAGGAAAATCAGAAGTTAGTATGGCAAAAACTTGGATTAGATCAACATCTCACACCCTATACTAAGATAAGATCAAAATGAATACAGGATCTAGACATAAAAAACATTATTATAAGCAAACTAGGAGATCAAGGAATAGTTTCCCTGTCAGATCTATGGAAAGGGAAACAGTTTATGATCAAGGAAGAGATGGAGAACATCATTAAAAATAAACTAGACAATTTTGATTACATTAAATTACATTAAAATTAAATTACATTAAATTACACTGTAACCAAGATCAAAAGAAATGTAGTAAATTGGGAAATAATTTTTACAACTTAGTATTTCTGACAAGGGACTCATTTCTAAAATATGCAGAGAATACAGTCAAATTAAAAAAAAGCCATTCCCCAATTGACAAAATGGTCAAAGGATATGCAAAGGCTGATGAGGAAATTTGGGACACTAATACATTGTTGGTGGAGCTGTGAACTCATCCAACCTTTTTTGAAAGCAATTTGGAATTATGCTCAAAGGGCAACAAAAATTTCATCCAGCAATACCACTACTGGGACTATACCCTGAAGAGTTATGAAAAAGGGTAAAAACATCACATGTACAAAAATGTTCACAGCAGCTCTGTTTGTGGTGGCAAAGAATTGGAAACTGAGTGAATGTTCATCAATTAGGGAATGGTTTAATAAATTGTGGTATATGTATGTGATAGAACACTATTGTTCTATTAGAAATCAAGAAGGGGAGTGGCTAGGTGGCGTAGTGGATAAAGCACTGGCCTTGGAGTCAGGAGTACCTGGGTTCAAATCCAGTCTCAGACACTTAATAATTACCTAGCTGTGTGGCCTTGGGCAAGCCAATTCACCCCATTTACCTTGCAAAAACCTTAAAAAAATAAAATAAAAAATAAAAATAAAATAAAAAGCACACTAAAAATATTTTTATAATTTCAATAAAATTGGTTTCCTCTATAATCCTACATATTTTATATATTCAAAATCATTACTCTTAGAAGGGCTCTATAAGCTTCACTAGAAGGCCAAAGGAATTCATGAACCAAAATAAGATTAAGAAATCCTTATCTAGTTCAATTAGGGCTACTGGGAAAAGCATTTGGAACAAGTCAGAAAATCCAGGTTCTATTCCCAATTGTGCTACTTACTGTCCATGTGATTTTGGTCAAGCCACTTTTTCACTTTGGGCCTCAGTTTCCTCATATGTAAACTGAGGAAATTGTAGTAGATAAGTTCTTAGATTCCTTTTGTCTATGAATATAAATCTACAATTTGAGTACTCTCATTTGAAAGATAAAAAGAACAATGCCTACAGTGATTAAAAATTTATGATCCATATAACTAGTTAGCTAGGAAGCTCTAGGAGGCTCAGAGATTTCTGGGTACAGTAGATATGTGAAAAAAGTTAACACATTATTGTGTCAATTTTAAGGTTAATAGCCCAAACTTAAAGATTAGTTATTGATTCATATAATCTTCCAGTGCTGATCCCTCTAAGTATAGTGATCATAATATTATATCATCACACATATCTATCTACCCCTTCATTTAAAAATCAATCTGTTCTTTTTTCTTCACCTTTATGTTGAATTCAGTAAAGTCGTATCTTTCTATTCTCAGATAAATTTAACAGTTATAAAATTCACCAGATAATTCTATTTAATTATTAGTTATATTTCTCTCTTTTTATTTCATTTTTCCCATTCTATAGAAAATCAGGTATTAGATGATTAAGTCTATTTTAGATACCAATTGCTGACTTACTGTCTCTCAACAATTCTACTTTCTTAGTGATTGATTACATTGCCAAATTCTGTTTCACTAGATGTTGACCATGTTTTTCTACTGTAAGACACTATTGCTGATGGGCTAGCAGTGTGTGTGTGTGGGGGGTGTTCCTCTATCCCACCCCATTACTATATTCTAGGAGATATATTCCCAAAAGAGAGCCGTCTCTTTGTTTGACTATACAGTTTGATTTCTCTGCTTTTAATTATTCACAGAAGCTATCCTCAATGAAGGATAAATCCATTTTTTTCCCTGCCATTTCTCAGTCAGCTTATTGAATTCTTCATATGTGAATTGACCAAAGTTTGAAAAGGGCAACTTTTACAAGTTGGACAAAACTCTGAATCTAGTGAACTTTCCTTTAATCTTATTGTCTCTGTTACTTGTAATTCCCCTTACTTTCTGGATTTGTGATGGTAGGGGAGGAGGGAAAGGAAGAATGGCATTTATCTGTGGACCACTCTTTAGATCCTTGTTACACCTTAAAATTATCACCACCACTTCATCACCAAAGCTTTTTTCCCCTTTGCTTACTATGCCACTACCACTTTTCTCCATCTCCCCATTCACCTTAAAAGGGATGCACCAACAAGACCCAGACACCAGGCAAAATTTGAAAAGTAGTGTTTCCAAAATCATCTTCCTAAGCCATTTGATTCTCTTCATTCTTCATCAGTGTTCTCCCATTCTCTCCTTCCACCTCCCTCTCTCCCATCAAGTCAGAACTTGATGTTAAGAAAAGATTTAATATTGGACATTTATACCTTAAAGTTCAGGCAATACCCTATTTCTCCCTGGAGATATTTGAATTTTAAATTTGTTTTAAACTGTGGAATGAACAGCTTTATTACCTGGCAAAGGAGTTTCACAGAGGATCCAATCATTTGGGATAAGTATTTTGGGAAGAGGAGGAGGAGGAGGAGGAGAAAGAATTCATCTTTCATCTCAGGCTAATTTTATTCATGAATATTCTTCTTATCTTTGCTTCCAAACTTTGTAATTTTAGGTAATAGCATATGTCTGGAATTTTATTCTTTTGATTCATTATCTAGTCGAGAATTCTTTAGGAGGGTTCTTACAGGAACTCCTTCCCAGAAGTCCATCACTACCTCCTGTGTTAGAGAATTCATTAATGTTCTATACCAAGAACCATACAAACTATTTCCTTCCTAGAAATACACAGTATTGGCACTGACTTTGTTTTAATTGTTATTATTCTTGTCACTATCAACAAATTATAGAATAATTTTAAAGTATGTAATATTTTATATTTTCCCAATTACATTTTGAAACAAATTTTTAGCATTTGTTTTTTTAAAGTTTTGAGATCTAAATTCTATCCTTTTCTCTCTCCTTTCCCTCCTCCCTCCCTGAAACAGTAAGCAATCAGAAAAAATTTATACTATGCAAACATGTAAAACATTTCCATCTTAGTAATTTTGTTCAATAAGATTCAATTATAAAAGAAAGAAAGAAAGAGAAAGAAAGTGAAAAATAGTATGCATTATTCTGTATTCAGACTATATCAGTTCTTTCTCTGGAGGCAGATAGTATGCTTTGTCTTTCATTGGTATTGCCTTGGATCATTGTATTGCTGAGAATAACTAAGTCATTCACAGTTGGTCACTGTGCAATATTACTATTACTGTGTATAATGTTCTCCTGATTCTGTTCACTCCATTTTGCATCAGTTTATGTAAGTCTTTCCATGTTTTCTGAAAATGTCTTGCTTGTCATTACAGAATCATTTATTTATTTAGAGTTGGAAGGGACCTCTGAGGTCACTGAGTCCAATCTTCATTTTACATATGAGAAAACAGAGGCACAGTTACAGTTAGTGTCTGATGCAAGACTGAACAATGGCAATCCTGACTCCTAGTCTGGTCCTATCTATCACACTGTGCTGTTTCTCTACTCTACTGAGAAATTCAATTGGATCTATGATTCCGTTAAATCTGAAGTTCTTTCATGCTTGCTCAACTGGTGTAATTCTTGCAAAAATTCATCATAGGAGGATCACTCAGTTCATTGAAACCCTCTAGCGAATCATCTCATTCTGTCTATATTCAGTCTATATTCTCTTCCTGCCGTTCATTTCCTGTATTATATCCTTACCTTCCATTTTTTTTTCTATTCTGGTTAAATGTTTTAATCTGTTCACAATCATTATTTACTTTCCCATTATTCTCTAGGGGATACTCATCTTTAATAATTACAAGGAAGTGGTATTCCAGGTCTCTCTGTCATATAGAAACATGGGTAAAATGTTTATATTTAAAAGGACAGACCTTTGATTTTTATGGGTGTGACTTTACAATTTTCCAATAGTTATACAGAACACTTTTCTTCCTTTCATACTGAACTAAGTTAAATGTCTGTTTCAGATTGGGCAAGTTCTGTAGGTTATTCATTCAGATGCATGTTGAAATTTGGTCAGCAGCCATTCTTCATTCTCATTCGTTTGGTCTTTTCTATGTAGATTGATGAACCAAATTCTTTGAATGATTCCTGCTTCTTTCCAGGAAGCTCTGAAATGCCTTGGGGTGTGATCTATAAGCTAGAGCATTTGTAGGGCTGTGCCATCCATAGGGAGTCCTTCCAGACATAAACTCTGCCCTAGATTTTTCTTCCTCACAAAGGGGAATACCTCACTCTGTTTTATGTTGTCCTGATATTTATTATCAGATGATCATTAAATAGGATGTTATTTTCATTATTATATCTTCCAAGGAATCTTTTTAACATCTCAATTATAAAAACCTAAAAGGCAGTATTTTTTTCTAATGAATCAAATGCATATTCATATTCAATAAACAAATACAATGGAATCACATAATTTCTAGATCATTTAGGAAATTGTCAAATTGTAATATGATACTTTGTTCTTCCTATTAATGCCTTTATTAATGATGGTATCAACTTGATGATTCTCCTAATTTTTTTCTATATTAAAGAATAAGCATATAGGTCTTTAATTACTAGTATTCTACCATTACTTGTATTTTTATCAGTGAATTGTGAGGGCACCAAGAGACTAATACACAGGTTATCCAAAGGAGTAGAAAGTATCAAAGGTATGGAAAAACAATCTTGAATCTCATTAATTTTGAGAAAGACAATTAAGAAAATATTGGAATATATGGACTCAATTCTATATATACTTATTTCAGGAAAATTTATGTACTTGCTACACTTATATCCACTGTTTTAGAACTTTGGGGTGTGACTTTTTAAAAAATTGTATCTACCATATCAATAATGAACAAGAGATGACGACATTCAAGTACATTGAGCCTTTAAGATGAATGTCTTTGGGGATTCAGAAAAGCAAATATTATGGTGAGTGCATTTTATACCTTGGAAAAGGAACAGTTCCTTATAATGAATTTTTAAGATAGCAATTTGTTTAGTCTCTTGAGGCCCAGGCAGCATGCTGAGGGCATGAGGGCAAAAGGGACCTTCAAGGAAGAATTTCAGTCCACCATCACCTCAGGCAAAATGAACATTTAAAGTAGCAGTGTGTTAATACTTAAAAAGGAATTTTCCATGCATTTTTAATAACTTCTAGCTTTTGCAGATGAATTTAACGAATGATGTTACAAGAGGCCGAGTCAGCTTGCTCTTTTCCAGGCACCAGCTTTCATTATTTATGCTCCTTCTAATAGCTGTTGTGGCACGTTCTTTCAATTAAAGACTTAGTATTACTGAAAGCATGTTTCAAGGCTGAAAAAAGTCATGCTGTAGATGTTAGCAAGTTTCTGGTTAGATTCCACCCCCCAAATCCTTAGATGGGAGTGGGCATGAACTTGTTTTAGAAAGGAACTCATCAAGGACTCTATGCACATAGAATAATTCTTTGGGAGGGGTGGAAGTCCTTAAACGGAGCAGAATCTGATTAAATATTCATGGAACACACACTTCTGCACTTCCATTTCAACAAACAGTTATATTCAAGGTACTATACTGGGAACATAGGATTCAAACTCCCTTCCCACTAGGTTCTTACAGTTTAATAGAAGGTGGCAAGGAAGTGGGGTGAACCACTGGACTTGGATTCAGAAAGACTCTTTATGAGTTCAGATCCAGCCTCAGATATTTACTAGCTGTGTGATCCTGGGCAAGTCACTTAACCCTGTTTGCCTCTGTTCCCCATATATGCAATGAGCTGGAGAAGGAAATGGCAAACTACTCTTTATCTTTGTCAAGAAAATCCCAAAATGGGATAAGGAAGAATTGGATACCACTGAAACAACTCAACAGAAATGGAAGGTAGTAGTGCATTAAAGTATGCACACAGATAACTGTGAGCAAAGGCAGAATGCATAAGTGGAAAGAGGAAGATCAAAGAGAAATTTGAGGAGAAATATTTTTTTAAGTTTGAAGAATCAGGAAAGGCTCTTGACTTGAACCTTGAAGTAAAGAAGCAATTTTAACGGAGAAGAAAATTCATTCCCGAGTTTGGGGACAACATGGACAAAGTCATGGAGGCAAAAATGGATAGAAAAAGGAATTGGCAAGTAGCAAGTGGTTGATTTTTCTGGAATACAAAGCCCTAAAGTGAATTAGGTAGAGATAAAGATGGAAAGGGAGACTGGAGTCTCTGGAGTCAGATTGTGGACAATTAAATGCCAGAACAAGGAATTTATTCTTTAGGCAATGAGGAACCACCAAATTGTTAATTTTTTAAATTAAATTTTTATTTTTTTCAGTTAACATGAATTCATTTTCTCTTTCTCTCTGCCCTTCATTAGAAGAATTTACCTAGTCAAACAAACCAAATTCCTTTGTTATCTATAGAAAATGTAGGTCATATTCTACATTTTGTCTATTACTTATCTGTCTGGAGGAGGGTGGTGTTCTTCACCATTGGTCTCCTAGAATAGTTAGTCTTCTGTATTTGATTGATTAATCCATTGTTCAGAGTTCTTAAGCTTTTCAAAATTATTTGTCTTTCTATTATTGTTATTATATAACTTATTCTCCTGATTCTGATCGCTTCACTATGCATCAATTTCTACATGTCTTCAGTTTCTCTGAACCATCCCCTCTCATTATTTCTTAGCAGAATGATGGACCATTATATAAATTATAAAATAATTTGTTCAGCCATTTCTGAATTGATGGGGACCTTCTTAGTTTCCTGTCATTATAAATGGAGATGCTATTAATATTTTTGCACATATGAATCTTTTCCCTCTTTCTTTGATTTCTTGGGGTATAGGCTCAGTACTGGTATTGCTGAGTCAAAGGACAGGCACAATGTAGTATCTTTTTAGGCATGGTTTCAAAATTCTTTACAGAATATCTGTACTAAGTCAGTTCTACAAACAGTTCAGTAATGTGTCTGTTTTCCAGCTCCCCTTAACATGTCATTTTTATTTTTTGTTAACTTTGTCAATCTGGAGGTGAAAAGTAGAATCTCAGAGTTGCTTGAATTTTCATTGCTCTAAATATTAGAGAAATTTAAGGCATTTTTCATATGACTACTGATAGTTTGGATTTCTTCCTTTGAAAACTGCCTGTTTCTATGACTTGACCATTTATCATTTGAAAATGCCTATAGTCTTATAAATTTGATTCATCTCCTTATATAAATTGAAAACAAGATCTTTATCAGAGACATAATTTTATCAGGGACAATTTTTCTCCAGTTAACTTCTTTCCCTCTAATTTTCCCTCTCATCTATTCCTGCTCCTTCAGAAAGTCACGTCCTTTTGTGCCAGAACTGGAACCTCTTCTTTTCCTGGTACATTGTCCTAGGCATGTTCTGAAGATACAAGGTGCCATGAGTTACTGTTCTCTGGAGTCCATCCCGAGTGTCTGCAGATTTCTCTTTCTATCTCTGTTGACTTGGACTGGGGAAAAAAAAAGATACTGTGTAATTTTTTTTCTTGGATTTTTTTTATCAGAAATTGATTTAGTCTTGACTAGTCTCTTTAATGAGTTTAAAGGTGTGTGTGAAAATTACTATTTACATTTACAGCCTCAGAGGACCTTGAAGATAAGTAGGCCTGTACAAGGACAATTAGTTCTTTCAGTTGTTTGCTCAGGTGGTGCCATTCTCTAAGGGTAAAGTTCCTATAGCTTTAGGTAAAACATTCATATCACATAGCATTCTGTAACAGTCTGTAATGTAAGTAGCATTCAACCAGTGCCCATTTCTTTCCAGAGTCATATTCTTATCACCTGCTCCTCCCTCTAATTGTTTCTTCACCTTGATTTCTCTTAACACTTCCTCAGCTATTGCTTCCTTATTGAATCTCCTACCAGCCGTTGTTCCTGCTCTTAGAATCTCTCCTCAAGACATTCTGTATAAATGGCAGATAGTGGGCAGATATAGGGGCAAGGTATATGTCAACCCAGTCCCCTCTTCCTTCTTAGCAGTAATTATGGTTTGATATGATATAAACTTCATGATGTTAGGGACTTGAATTTTTCTACCCTTAGAGTTTACTTGGCATGGGGACTGGCACACAGTAGGTCCTTAATTTATTATCATTTTTTCTAAAGGCTTCTTTCTCCTGAAATCTACCACTTTTACCTGGCTCTCCTCTTTTAACACCAAACTAACTTTTACAAGCTACTCAACTTTAAAGTCAGATAAACAATAACCAAATTCTTTAAAGAGCTGCTCTATTTTTCTTAGTAAGCAAAGATTAGGGAAAGATTGAAGAAAGAATTTCCCTTAAGGTTCTAGGGACATTATTAGACTATCTGAGAACTTGAGTTAACTCTTGGTCTTATCCCAGCCCTCCAGTCAGTTTAACTTCTTACCCTTTATACTGATTCATTTAATAGTTTAAATTCTGATTCCCAAACTGAATTTTGCAAGGTGAGTTAGATGTTCCCTCTGAGTTACTTTGACCCTATAAAAATACTTATTTTTGCTTAATATTTACTTAGTATTTCAAAGTGAGTGAACATCAGTTCCAATGAATAAAAATAGACTCTTCTTAGATCTAAGGAAAAATATGAGATACCTTTGATAAAAGACAAATAAGATATTACAGAGAAGAACCATGGCATGATACTACTTGAATAAGAGAAACCTGAGTTCCTACTTCTTTTTCCTTCCCTCTTCCTATTTACTATTCATGTAATTCTGGGGAAGAGATTTAGCTTTTCTAAACATCTGTTAAAAGAGGTGGTTGGACTGGTTGAACTATAAGGTTCTTTCCAGCACTAAATCTATGATCTATGATTCTATGATCTGGTGATACATCCCATAACTGTATGATCCTGGACAAGTCAACTTAACCTCTGTACCCCTGGACCCTCTCTTAGATTATAAATTGAAGAATAGTTGATGAACTGCATTGGAAGAAGTAATTATCTCATTGGAAGATCATAAATTCTTTTTCGTTTCCATTTCTTCCCTCAGCCCTCATGACCCAACTCTTAAGTTTCAGGAATAAGTTTTCCTATTTATTTTTGCTTTGCATATATTTTTTTATGTTGTCTTTCCCATTTGATTGTAAGATCCATGAGAGTTAGCACTGTCTTTTGACTCTTTTTATATATCTGGTGCTTATAATAATCCTTGCAAATAAATGTCTGTTTAATAAATATTTATTGATTTAAAAGCATCTTTGAGTTTTATCCTACTTAACTTTTTGTTGACCTCATTCTTAGCCATGCCACATACTACTACATTTCTCATATTCTAAACTAAACTCTTTCCTCTGTCTGTATTACGCCTTTTTCTGTGCCCATGTCTTATGCCTAAAATAGATCCTGTTCTCAATCCCAGCACCATTTTGGGAAAGTACACTCATTCTTCAAAGACTTTTTCCATAATCCTTCTCTAACATCCACCTCACCTCTCCAAATGAAAGTGATCCCCCCCCCACTCAGATATACCTTAGATAAAGTCCTCTTCTTCACTTATCTCACACTCTCTGGTAACCAAACTACTGTGTATAAAATGGGTAATCCATAATGAATTGGAAGCTCCTTAAGACTTGGACTTCGGCTATATCTATTCTTCTTGGTTGGTCAGTTAACATATTTATTTAGTACTTACATTTAATTCTACATGTCTGATGGTATGTTATTGGGTTTTCTGGGAGAGTGTTTTGTTTCAGTAGGAATCTTTAATTTCATCAATGTAGGGAATTCCTGGTATGTAACTCTTTCCAGAAATGCAGATTAGCAACTTGTTTCTACCATATAGTCTTTGAGAATTATCTACCCAATGGTAGATAATTTGACCCAGCTACCCATGAAGGAACCAGTTCTTCTTGTTCAGTGATTTCATTTATGTGGTGAAACGTAACATAAGCAAATTTTTCATATGGTGCTTGCAGTACTTTATACATTGTTTGTTGTGAGGTCCAAATTTTGAAGGTTTAAAGCACTATGTATGTTAGTTATTAGTTTATGGAAGGAAAACTGAGTAAAGACTCGTGAGAATTGTATAAGACATCCTCTCTTGTATTCCATTTACAAAGAATCAGTTTGTCAACATGTACATAAAATGTTTCCCTTCATTTGTAGATTATCCTTATATGATTATGACTAAAAGTGCTAAAGGGATGAATGGAGATATCATTCTAAGAGTATTAAGAAAGATAAAAGTTTAAGTGACCTACTATAGAATTTTTAATCATCTAAATATAATGGTGTTAGAATCAGTTAAAGAGTTATTTTATTTCAATTAAGTAGTATTAATTTAAATTTTAAATTAATAATTTAATTTTAAAATAATTTAGATTAAAATAAAAAAATTTAATGAGTTTAATGGTGATTTAAGAACTAAAGTTTATTTTCCAGAGACCAATAGCATGCATTTATTAATTTTCCTTTCTTATGTGAAAGGGGAAATGAATAGTAGCAACTTTCTCACTGAGTTATTTTTCAGCTCTTTCATTTTATTTCTTTTGACAATATATACCCATAGAACCTTCATTGACTTGAGGACGAATCTAAAAGCTTTTCAGACTCACAATCTAATCAATAAAACACTTTTATTTTCCTTAGTGCTTTGAAACTTGAGGAAAGATTTATAAAAAACAAATTAATTTGTTCTATATTTTGTTCAATGGGAATTGAACACAACAAACCAAAGAATATTATGATGAAAAACAAATTTAATGAAAACTTAAAATAGCTATTAAGAGGATTAGAGTTCTGGGGGCATTTGAATTTGTTTATTTCTTTTTAAAAATTGTTTTCTTTTTAAAAAAATTATCAATTATTTATTTTATTCTTCCCCCACACCTTATATAAAAAGGTTAATTTTTTCTTTATTTGATATCTTTGAGGTAAAAGTCTAATAAAGGTATCACTGGATCAAAGAGTATGCACATTAGTGGTCTTTGAATTTAGTGGAGTAAATTTTCTTCCCCTCCCCTCTCCCCCAAGGGTTTCAAAATAACTTTGAAAAAATATTTATTATTGATTTTTAACGTTTAAAAATGGTTTTAAGTTCCAAATTCTCTCCTTCCCTCTTGCTCCTCCCCCACCCTCTGAGAAGGCAAACAATATCAATTATACATGTGAAATCATGCTAAACATATTTCCATATTAGAAACATAGTGCCAAAAAAAGAGAGAAAACTGTATTTCCATTTCCACTCAGAGTTCATAACTTCTTCTCTAGAGATAGATAGCATTTTTCCATCATGAATCCTTTGGGATTTTCTTGGATCATTGTATTGATCAGAGTAGATAAATCTTTCACAGTTGATCATGATTACAATATTGCTATTATTGTGCACAGGGATCTTCTGGTATAGCTCACTTCATTCATTCTGTAACAGTTCATGTAAGTGTTATCATTTTTTATGAAACCATTCCCCTTGTCATTTCTTATAGCACATAACTCCTCATAATCATATTCTAAGCTTGTTTAGCCATTCTTCAATTGATGGGCCTCCCCCCCTCAATTTCCAATTTCTTTGCCATTACAAAAAAAAGGATCGCTATAAATATTTTTTGAACATATCGGTTTTTTTCCTTTTTTCTTTGATGTCTTTGGGTACAGACTAGTAGTGGTGTATGCACAGTATTACAGCCCTTTTAGGCATAGTTTCAAACTGTTTCTTGAACTATTTCATGACTTCATCAATAGATCCTTAGTGTATTTTTTCCCAGCATTTTGCCATTTTTTGATGGTTACAAAGTAGTATTAGAATTGTTTTAATTCACATTTTTCTAATCAATAGTGATTTAGAGTATCTTTTCATATGACTAGATAGCCTATTCTCCTTTTTTTAAGGTTTTTTTTTTTTTGCAAGGCAAATGGGGTTAAGTGGCTTGCCCAAGGCCACACAGCTAGGTACTTATTCAGTGTCTGAGGCTTGATTTGAACTCAGGTACTCCTGATTCCAGGGCTGGTGCTCTATCCACTGTAACACCTAGCCGCAGCCCCCATTCTCCTTTTTAGATTTTTGCAAGGCAAATGGGGTAAAGTGGCTTGCCCAAGGCCACACAGCTAGGTAATTCCCCATTCTCCTTTTTAAGAAATTCCATTTCTCAGTAAATTTTGATGCCTCTTTTACCAATAGGTCAATTCTTGTTTTTTTTAGGTATTATTTTCTTCAGTATTTTTTTCAATTCTCTTTTTGTCACTCTCAGTTATTTGTCTAATTTTTTCTCTACCACTCTTGTAAGAATTTATATTGGGTTTGTATCTGGTTAGCATTTTGATTTGAGACTTTAGTCTTAGCTGTTTTGACATTATTGTCTTCTGAGTTTGTCTTCTCTGCTGCTCTAGAAGATTTTTGTGATCAAGTTTTTTTTGGTTATTGTTTGCTCATTTTTTCAGCCTGTTTCTTGAGTTTGAACTTTATGTTAAAGTTGAACTCCGCTTATCTAACTTTGGGGAGACACTGTTCCAAACTTTAGTCTTTGTCATGCTGTTTTTTTCAGAGCAAGTTATGGGGGGTCTGCTAATTTCCAGTGCTTCCAAGTTGGTATCCTGGGTGAGACATCATCACTGCTCTCCCAGTCTATTCTCTGGTCTTTACCCAGGAAGGGCTCCTGTTCTCTTGTACTCACAAGTGCTAGGCTTCTCTTGGATCTGGAACTTTGATAGGGGCCCTTGCTCTAATGCAGTCACAAGTACAAGCACTCCTCTTGGCCATGAAGTTATGACCACATCCCCTGCTTTCCTGTATCACCAGCACTAGTATTTCTCTCTGCCTTGAAATATAACCAGAGCCCCTGTTGTTTTTTGTGATAAACCAGTAGTGCTCCTCTCTGCCCTGGAACTGAATGGACAGAGTTGCCAATCAGAGCCGGTTATACCCAGTGTCAGCAAATGGTCCCTTGTAATCTCTCTCTGACCAGTTGGGTCAATAGAGGAAAATCCTTACCTGGAAGAATCAAAGTGTCATGTCATTTTGATATGCCCCTTGGTAGAATTCTAAGTATTCCTGATTCATAAGATAAAATGAAAATTAATTAGCTTAAAATTATGACCTTTGTTTCCTATTTAAGGAAACGTGACAATAAAATCTGCTGATTCTTAAATTGTTGAAATTCACACTTTACTAATAATTTGAATATTCTCAGACCTTTGTATCTCAATTTACCTTTATTAAGTCCTATCAAGAAAGATAATACAATTACTTATAAGCTATAATATGGGATATAAATGCTCCTTGGTATATTAGGAAGAGTGCAAAAAACCTAGATTTGAATCCTGGGTCAGTTACTTCCTACCTGTATCACCTTGGGAAAGTCACCTAACCTGTAGGAAGATCAGTTTCTTTATCTGTAAAATGTGGCAATTGGATCACTTTGGGAGTTCCCAACATTATTTGTTCTGTGAACCTCTTTCAGTGGCAACAAAAGGGTTGTGAAACTCCTTAATATACTACTCCTAATATTACTTATAATTTTTTACTGCTTAAAGAGTTATTAAAGAATGACCAGTGTCATGAATCAACAAGGAGATTGTAAACCACTAAATGAAAACAACTGGAATAGATGATGTCCAAAGCCCCTTTGAGCTCTAAATCTATGATCCTATAATTTTTACTTCAAGGATCTATAGATCCTTAGATCCACTCTCTACTCCTCAGGAATAGTAGATGGTTTCTGAGACTTGCCATGGCCAAAAATCTTCTTTATCCTGAGACTGGCCTGATGATGAGTTTATCTGAACTTAGCTAGTCTGGTCCTTGAACAACAGACACATAGACCATCATGAAGACTGTACTTGAAGGCTTGTCAGAGAATAGGACCTGGCTCTGCTGGTCATTTCCTTGAGGTATTTCGGTAAAACTTTAAGGGAGTTATTTATTCATAAATAAATATTTGTTGAATCACTGAAGTATTTTATTTTACTAGACTAGACATTATTTTTCCCTTCTTATGCAGTATAAATTTGGGTGAATGATTGCTTTCAAGAACATTGGTGCTTATAATATTGTTTCTGTATGTTGTTTTCTGTTTTGTCTTTCAGGATTTTGACAATATTCTCTCAGATATAGTACAAGAAAAATTTCAAGGCATATGCAACTTTATAAGGTATAGTCTAAGGACAGCACTTCAAACCTTTAAGGATATGTGTTATTTTGATGAAATAAGCACTACTTTTCTAGTACTCTTTCTGTCTCAGAAGATTATCTTCATTAAGTTGCTGTGGTGGAAGAAATTCACTACCCAGTGTTCAGTTTTCTTGTGACAAATGTCTCAAACTTAGCTAGATTGTTCTTAGGAGGATAGATATAGAAGCAGCATGGTACAGTGGAAAGAATAATGGATTTGGAGTCAGAGGACCTGGGGTTTCAATTCTTCCTTTATCAATGACTAACTTGGTAACCTTGGACAAGTCACTTAACTTCTCTGTGCTCATTACCACATTGGAAAAGTGAATAGGCTGGAATAGATGACCTTGAAGACCTTCCAAAGTAAAGTCTATTATCCTATGCTGGTAAAAGCTTCAAGATTCACGGGCCTTGCCAGAACTGGAAGGGTGCCATCTCAGCCTTTGAGAATCCAGGCCAGGATGGAGCATTGGAAGAAGACTAGAGCAGAAAAACATTAAAGGGAAAATTATTGGAAGCTACATTTGGCACCTGGAGTTGAAATTTAGATTGATTTTATATACCATTACAGTAGCCTACATTAAGTTAATTTTATAGAATTTCAAACTTATCAGTGCAGGGGAAGAAAATAAGCATTTACAAGGTCCCTACTATGTGCAAGTTATTTAACAAATATCGCAAGTTAAACAGATAGTAAAAATCAGAGCTACGATTCAAAGCCAGGTCCTTTGACTCCAAATCCATCACTCTTCCCTGGTATCATAATGTAAAACTTACATTTTAAAGCTCTAATATGTTAAATATACCCATCAGCTATAATAATAACAATAACGACAATGAAGGAGGAGGAAGAGGAGAAGGAAAAGAAATATACTACTACTACTACTACTACTACTACTAGTAGTTATTATTAGCATGGCACTTTGGGATTTGAAAAGAGCTTTACAAAAATTATCTCATTTTATCCCCACAACAATCTTAGGAGAAAGGATTAATTAATATCTCATTTTACAGATAAAGGAACTGAAGCAGACTGCAGTTAAGTGATTTGCCCAGGATCCCACATCTAGTTAAGTATCTGAGTTTAGATTTGAACTCAGATCTTCTGGATTCCAGTCCTAAGGGCTCTTGCTCTCTAGTTGAATATTACAGATATCCAGCTAAAGATGCTGTGTTTCAGAAACTGAGAGTGTGGATCCAGAGGATATCCAGGTCTGGTAAAAATTTCTGCTAAAAATCAAGAAGGAGAGAATCAAAGTATTATCTAAGGGAAAGGGAGAATAAGAGAAGCAAGATCTGGGCGTGGAAATTTACTGCAAAATACAGAGCTCTGAAAATGCAAGAATGATTTTCCATAATGGTACTAACAAGACCACTAAAAAATCACCCTATTTAGAAATATCTTAAAGTTTTACACTTTGTCATGTTATCATTTTGTGCTAAATCTAAACATCATGGATGACATCTAATAACTAGACAAGATCCTAAAGATTAACAGCTTTTGCATGCTAGGGAGCCAAAGCATTGCCTATGGTAATATATTGGCAATACCTCCTCACTTGAAAGTTTCTAAAATTCCCAAATCATTGTTTTATACAAAGATAAACTCTCAGACTGTCAGTTACCTCAAGTTCAATGGATGTTTGGAATTATTCTAACTGTGAAAAACATGACTTGGTAGGCCTTCTAGACCATGTAGGAGCCCAAAACAAATAGACATTTAATTGAGAGCAAATAGTAAGTTTATACACTGGAAAAATAAATGGACAACAGAATCATCCTCCATTCTCTTTCCCTCATTAAGGTGCTGAAATGAAAGAAACATCTGTCAGGGAAAACTATGGACTGGGAAATTTTGTTTATTTTGAAAATTCTGGACTTTAAACATCAAAAAGGGGGCATTTCTGCTCATATAGTAAAACACAAAAAGGATATGAAACTGTGAATCTCTATTTCACACTTCTTGAATTTTAAAAAAGTACATAATAAAATATATACATTATTTTCAAGACCACTTATTTCTATGAAATTCTGTCTTTTCTGTGCATTAAAAACATTTCAGTGGTCCTTCTTTTTTTGACTTTTTTTCTTGTTCCACCCCATTGTCACACATGGCAATTTTTCTAAGAGAAAAAAAGGAAAAATCTTGATTAAATAAATCCATACCATTAAATCCCTTCCTAGAATAATGTACTACTATACAGTTCCTCCTTAGAGCAAAGGGAGATAGACAACCAGTTTTCTGAGATCTAGAAAGAGTTATCAGTGTATGTATGAGGATGTAACTAATACTCAGTTCAAGCATTTGGTCAGCAGTGTCCTCTGGTGGTAAAATAGAAAATTTTCAACTATTCCATATTTGATTCAACTTTTAAATTTAGCAAACATTTGTTAAGAATCTATTTGCCAAGTACTTCAGAACCTTACATCTTTAATGCATAATATGTACATAAATTTGTGGTATTGTGAGAGAGCAAAGGAAATTTCTAGAAAAAGTTTTAAAGTTTTTAAGGAAGGAGAGATATTTCAAGTTAAAGGAAGAGCTGTCTATGAATTCATACTAAAATCCATAAAAGGATTATTAAGAAATAGACATAGTAATTTGAAAGGTTATTGTGGATAAGAGGCTTACAGTAGTTTTTTTTTTTTTGTGGCCCCAGAACCAAGACACACAATGAGAACAAGTTTCAGAGAGGAAGGTATAAAGAAAAACTTTTCAGAAAAGAGGTGTAAAGAAAAACTTTCATAATTAAGACTGAGAGAGGCAGCTAGGTGGCGCAGTGGATAAAGCACCGGCCTTGGAGTCAGGAGGACCTGGGTTCAAATCCGATCTCAGACATTTAATAATTACCTAGCTGTGTGGCCTTGGGCAAGCCACTTAACCCCGTTTGCCTTGCAAAAACCTAAAAATAATAATAATAATAATAATAATTAAGACTTAGAGTACATAGAATGGACTGTTTTCATTCCTAGTGATTTCCCATTACTAGAGATCTCTGAGGAAAGGCTGGATGATTCTTTGTCTAGAATCCCGTGGAGATAATTTTTGTTCAGAAAGAGTTGTTTCTGAGATCCCTTCTAACTGTAAGCTTTGAAAATTCTGCAACAAAACCTTCCAGGTACTTGTTATCAGAACATAGAAGGGCTATGTTGCTATCCTGCTTAGTTTGGGTTCATAAGAGTATATGGTCAGATTTGAAGTGGTCTTGGTGGCATCTATATATAGTCTCACATAAGAACAGTTGGTGAATTTTATTTATTCAGTTAATTTTATTTTCTATGGAAGAGAGTCACCTAGATTGAAGGAAAACAATGTACTATTAATAGAATTTGGTTTCTGAAAAAGGAAAAAATAGGATAACTGCTTCAAATCTTCATTTCCATGAATTCAGAACCACAACACTCTTCTTCCTCCTCCCTTCCTCCTCTTCCTACCATTATTACTACACAGAGTCAAACACGATTTTTCAACAATAAAAACAATTACCTAGTACTTATTAGGTGCAATCACTGGGCTAAGCACTTTACAATTATCTTATTTGCAACAACCTTTGGAAATAGGTGGTCTTATTATCCCCATTTTACAAATGAGGAAACTGAGGCAAGTACTTGCCCAGAGTATCCCCTCCACAAGCTTCTGTGCATGCTCCCAAAGAAACCACATCATTTAGTAAATAAGAACAGGATAGGAAGCTGGCACTCTTTCTCTCCATATTTATGTGGATTAAACAGCTATGGACACAACAGTATGATTTTACTATCAGGCTCTGTTCTGAGCAGGATGATTTGTTGAAATTCAAAGGTTTATCCCCTTTTTATTTCCTCAATTCTACAACATTCACTTCTGTACTGTCCTTAGTTTAAAATTGTGAATTGACAAAAATATTTTAATGCCTTGGGGATTGTCATAGGGACAGTGATCATTTAGAATCTTTCATATAGCAGATATTCAACAAATAAGTACTGAATGAATGAATGAATCAAAGAATAGAATTCTGACCTTAACACAGAGAGCCCAGGTTTGAATCTCAGCTCTGCTGAGTAATGGTACTTCCTAGTCCAACTTATTCACTTACTGGCTGCCACTTAACACTAGTGCAACACATTCATTTTTACAAAAGGAAGAGGACACTGAAGCCCTGAGAGGTTTTGTGACTTGATTTTCAGAATTTCTAATTTGATTGAAATCACAATGAAGGTAGTGGCAGAGAGTGGTAGGGGGGAGCAGTAGGAGAATTGGAAAGAGAAATGGAAATAGAGACTCAAGAGCAAAGGAGGGGGGAAAAGGGGAATACGAGAAAGGGGGTACATTTTTGTGAAGGATGATGGGGTCAGATGACTGGAAAATTAACCAAGTTCTACACTTATTCTGTAAAAAATGTCCACCAGGTGGCGCTCCAAAACACTTACAAACGAGTCTATTGGAAAAAGAAGTTAAAAGAATTTGAATTCTTACAGATTGAATAAGTCTTCTATTAAGCACTATATCAAATATTTGGAGGGTATACACATCCAATGATCTAGTTTTTTTTTAATAGCTGCAAGAGATAGTACTTTGAATTATGACATGAAAGCATTTAAAATTTGTAAAAATTTTATGTAAATTAATTAATGTAAATTAAATTATGTAAAAGTAATTTTTAACATTAATTTTTAAGTTACAAATTCTACCCCTCCTTAAAATGTTATACTTGTGCAATCATGTAAAAAATTTTCATTTTGTGCAAGAAAACTCAAAAAATAGGAAGGAAGGGAATGGGGGTGAGAGGGAGACAGAAAAAGATAGGAAAAGAAGAAAATAAAACAAGAAGGAAGAGAAAATGAAAGGGGGAGGAAGAGAGAAAGGAAGGAAGGAAGGAAGGAAGGAAGGAAGGAAGGAAGGAAGGAAGGAAGGAAGGAAGGAAGGAAGGAAGGAAGGAAAGAGGGAAAGAATGAAGAAAGAAAAAGGGAGAATGTGTCAGTCTTTATTAAATAAAACTAGGTGACTATTTCATGGGCTATCCATTCTTCTCAGTTATTTTTATAATCAAATTCAAATAAAAAAAGCGAAACATTGCTCTAAATAGTGCTCAAATAAACAACCAATGTATTATAGGGAGAATACTATCTCTTTTTCATTATTAAAAACAGACACCCTCCCACATAACTCTCTCTACTATATAACAAATAATAATTTACCCCATAGCAATGACCCATTTGCTTTTTTGACACCGAGACCAGGTACAAATAATAAATATGTTACAGTTGAGGTTCTTACATTGTGATGGTCCTCTAAATGTTTTCTTTTAATGGTAAGACATAATTTAGGACTTTGTATAAGTTAATTCATCCTTGCTATTCTGGAATTATTACTATGTTCCTCCATTGTTGTTTGGTCATTTCAATCATATCTGACTCTTTATGATCCCATGTGGGGTTTTCTTGTCAAAGAGGGACCTGAAGTAAATGGAGTCACACACACAGTTAAATGTTTGAAGCCAGCTTTGTATTCAAGTCTTCCTGACCCTTGGCCTAGTATGCTATCCACAGCACCCATGCTGCCCATGCTCCTATTTAAATTCCTATAATCTTATAAGGAATATGGAAATAGGAGACAGAAGATTTGAATTTTAGAACTGATTCCATATGAATTTGAGGTAGTTACTGAAACTTCTCTGAATCACTTGTAAGGAGAAAAATATATGTCTAAGTATTTTGTAAGACTCATCAGCATTGGGAGCAAAGTCAAGATGGCAACAAGAGAGGAACATCCCTTAGAAGCTCTCTCATAAAACTTCAAAACTAAGGACTCTAACTAAACTTTCAAGAGACAGAACCCACAGAGGGACCCAATGAGGCAGTTCTACTCAAGGTAACCTGGAAAAGAGCAGAAAGGCTCTGCTCCCCGGGGTCGGGAGCCCAGCCCTCAGGGCACACAGCCAGCGATGTGGTCTTTCGGCAGCCCAGATCCAGGAAACAGAGAAGCAGACTGAGCCTGTAAGCAGGAGCCCCCAGGGCATGAGCCCATTGAACATAGGGAGGGGAGTGAAGAGAGAGACTGCCGAGCTCTGTCCTCTGCCCCTGGAACAGGACTCTGGGGCTCTGACCACATTCAGATCCTGATCCCAGTCTAGGCCCCCCATAGAACAGCAGCGGCACCCCCACCTCGGCCCTGTGGCAGAGGGAGGTGCTTATGGTCATTCACAGACCAGGAGGAGGACAGAGTCTCTCACACTGAGACCCTTGTGGGAGTGTCCCAAAAGCTCAGGAAGCACCACAAAAACAGGCTTAGGCTGGGAAAATGAGCAAGCAGAGAAACAAGAGGAACACCATTGAGAAATATTTTGCAAATGAGCCCAAGAAGGATCAAAACACTCAGTCTGAAGATGAGGAAGCACAAGCTCCTGCATCTAAAGACTCCAAGAAAAACAGAAATTGGGCTCAGGCTATGACAGAGCTCAAAAAAGACTTTGAAAATCAAATGAGGGAGTTGGAAGAAAAACTGGGAAAAGAAATGAGAGAGATGCAGGAAAAACATGAAAATGAAGTCAGCAGCCTAGTCAAGGAAATCCAAAAAAATGCTGAAGAAAATAGCATGCTAAAAACCAGCTTAGGTCAAATGGATAAAACAGTTCAAAAAGTTATTGAGGAGAAGAATGCTTTAAAAAGCAAAATTGGTCAGATGGAAAAAGAGATAAGAAAGCTCTCTGAGGAGAACAAATCCTTCAGACAAAAGAATAGAATTCAGGGAGATTAATGAATTTACGAGAAACCAGGATTCATTACTTCAAAATGAAAAAAATATGGGGTGGCTAGGTGGCATAGTGGATAAAGCACCGGCCCTGGAGTCAAGAGTACCTGGGTTCAAATCTGGTCTCTGCCACTTAATAATTACCTAGCTGTATGGCCTTGGGCAAGCCACTTAACTGCGTTTGCCTTGCAAAAACCTAAAAGAAAAAAAAAACCCAAAATGAAAAATTAGAAGAAAATGTGAAACATCTCATTGAAAAAAACAACTGATATGGAAAACTGACTTAGGAAAGATAATTTAAAAATTATTGGAATACCTGAAAGTCATGATCAGGAAAAGAGCCTTGACATCATTTTCAAAGAATTACTGCAGGAAAATTGCCCTGATATTCTAGAAGCAGAGGGCAAAATAGAAATGGAGAGAATCCACCAATCTCCCCGAGAAAGAGATCCCAAAAAACCAACCCCTAGGAATATTATAGCCAAATTCCAGAACTCCCAAGTCAAAGAGAAAATATTACAAGCAGCCAGAAGGACACAGTTCAAATATCATGGAGCTGCAGTCAGGATCACACAGGACTTAGCAGCAACTACATTAATAGCTCGTAGGGCTTGGAATACAATATACCCGAAGGCAAAAGAGCTTAGAATGCAGCCAAGAATGAACTACCCAGCAAGGCTGAATGTCCTCTTCCAGGGAAAGAGATGGACTTTCAATGAACCAAGGGAATTTCAAATGTTCCTGTTAGAATGGCCAGAGCTGAACAGAAGGTTTGATCTTCAGATACAGGACTCAGGTGAAGCATGGAGATTGGAGGAGAGGGGGAAAATAGGAGGGACTTAATGATGATGAACTGCATGTATTCCTGCATAGAAAAATGACACTGACAATACTCATATGAACCTTCTCAGTTAATAGAGCAGGTAGAGGGAGCTTTTATAGATGAAGCACAGGAGAATGCTGAATTTAAAGATAAAATAAGGTGTAAAAATGGAGTCAATAGAAAAAACGTAAATGTAATGGGAGAAAGAAAAAGGAGAGAGGGAATAGGCCAAGATATCTCAAATAATAAGTTTTTTCTTTATTACAATGAGCTATTGCAATGATATGGAAGGGGGGAAGGCAAGGGGGAATGAGGGAACCTTTGCTCTCATCAGAGGTGGCTAGTAGAGGAAACAGCATATATACTCAATGGGGTACAGACATCTGGAGTAAAAGAAAAGGGGGGAACAGGGGGAAGGGGTGATGTGAGTGATGGAGGAGAGGATGGACCATGGTGGGAGAGTGGTCTGATATAACACATTTTCTTTTTTACTTCTTTTAAGGGGCTGGGATTGGATGGCCTGTCTAAGACCATAGGGCCAGGTGGATGCTGGGCCTAAGGGGTGGTAGGGGGGCTCGGGGCCTCTTGGCCCCAGGACCAGGGATCTGTCTGCTGTGCCACTCAGATACCCTACAGCAGAGTCAGAGTGAAAGGAGAGAGAGAAAATATAGTACATGGTAGTGGAGAAATATGAAAGGAGGGAGTTGCGATCAGCAATGGCAATGGTGGGAAAATAAGGAAGTAACTTATGTGATGGACTTACCATAAAGAATGTGATCCACCCCGCGACAGAGTTGTTGGTGTTGGAACAAAGACTCAAGCACATTTATTATTATTATTATTATTATTATTTGGGGGGGGTGCAGGGCAAATGGGATGGGGTGGCCTACCTGGAGTCGCATAGCAGGGTGATCGTTGGGTGTCTGAGGCCGGATTTGGACCCAGGTGCTCCTGACTCAAGGGCCAATGCTCTGTCCACCACCCAGCCACCCCTACTATTATTACTATTTTATTTTATTTTGGGTCTTTTTCTTTTTTTGGATTTTGCAGGGCCAGTGGGGTTCGGGTCGCTTGCATGTCACACAGCTGGGTGACTGTTGGGTGTATGGGGCCAGATATGGGCTTGGGTGCTCCTGGCTCCAAGGCTGGGCTCCATCCATTGTGCCACCTGGCCATACCTACAATTATTCCTATTATTTTTTTAATTTTAATTTTTTTCTCACCCCTTTAATTTATCGCTCAAGTGAGTCTATATTTAGTGGAGGGAGGGGTATTCTGTTTACTCTTAAACAAGAATATTTTATTAATGTTTAAAAAACATTATTTGTATAAAAGAGAATAAATAAATATTAAAAATAAATAAACAAATGTGTTTCTTGTAAACAAACAAAGACTCATCAGCATCAATTATCATTTTTCAAGTGCCTAATATAGTCATACACTGTGCTAAGGACTGGTGATCCAAAGAAAGGCAAAAAAAAAAATCCTCCCTACAATAAAACTATAGTCCTAACACTCAAGAAGTTCACATTCTTATTTCAAACATACTCTACAAACAACTAGTGTAAATGGGAGGTAATTTACATAAATTTACTTCAACATGCCAATGGATCTGTGATCTCATCAATGTGGGTATTCTATCCAACAGTGGAAATGGCAATCCACCCATGCCTACCCTTACAAATGGTTATCATTGTCATATTCTTATTTCTAAAAGATGTCTCAGGGCCACAGTTAACTATTGCACTAGTTTAGAAAGATACTCCTATTTATTTCTACCCCAAAAACCAATTTGGCAATCCCCTAACAAAAATCACAATTTTTTTCTCTCTCTCTCTAAATTGCCTCTGTACTGAAAGCAATCTTTTTAGTAAAAACCACCAAAGCCTATGACACTTTTCTTCTGTACTCTGAAGAATTGATTCTGGATTCAGTTTTCTAAGTTTTAGTCTACAGCAGGTTTCTTCAGATAATGTTCAAGCACTGGAAATTTGAAACTTATTACAGCAACCGTGAAAGTTTTTTTTAGGCAAAGTATTAACAAATGTTCCCTTTTATTAAAGTGTACACTCTAGTGCATAGACTGGAATGGATAATGGAAATATTGTGAGATTACTCTTTGTTGATGAGGTTTTTTCCTAATTACAGGCACAGTGAAGCTGTGTAGTTATGTTCCCTTGATTGAATTCTAGGTTGCTTTGGAGTCAGTTTGGGAAATATGTGTTAATTCAAACTGTTTCTACAGAACAGTTCACCACTGGCTCTTTGAATGGTTCAAAATTCTATAATACTAGCAAGATAATTCAATTTTTATACATCTCTGCTTATTAGAAAATTCTTTGTTTCATTGACTTCACATTTACTGACTTCTGGTTTTCCACACTGATTCCAACAAGAATAAATATATCCAATCTATTTTTCCACATGACCCCCATTCAAAGATCTAAAGACACAAATTAGCTATTATCTTACTCTACTCCTAGCTAAATAGTCCTAATTTCAACAAATATTCATATAGCATGGTTTCAGGCCCCTTACTATTATGGTTCTAATCAACAATGCCCTTACTAAAAATATGGCATCCAGAACTGAACAGAGCACTCTAAATCTGACCAAGAGAACATTCAAAACTATTATGTATTTTCTTGTGTAATTGCTTTATCATTCTTCCCTGCACACTAGATTGTAAATTCTCTGAGAGAAGGGGACAAGTCTTTTGTGTATATTTTTTTTACCTTATAGTATGTAGCACAGTTGTTAGTAATAGAATTCCCCTCTCCCTGAGACAGAATGGCATACTGGTAAAAACAGAGGATAAACTTTGAATCTCAGTTCTGCCACTTACTATTAGTATGATGTTGAGTAAATGCTTTACCTTTTGGGGACCTTGAGAAACTATTGGGCCTTATTTTTTTTCATCTGGAAAATGACAGGTTGGACTACACAACTCTAAGGTCTCTTTCAACTAATTTTTTATGTAATCTCTTAAATATATACATACATGTACATATATGTGTATATGTATATTTGTGTATATTTATGGCATTGCATATATTTTACATAATTATAATTTCAGATAGTACAAATTTGAATTCAAGGAATTAAATATTTATATTAATCAAGATGAAGCTATAATGATGATAGTTAAGTTTATTCTGTGCTTTAAGGTTTGAAAAATGCTTTAAATAGTTTATTTGATTGGTTTTCACAATAACCTTAAAGTAGATGACATTATTATTCCCATTTTGTATATAAGGAAACTGAGATTGAAAGGTTGTAACCTGTCCAGGATCATGCCCCTAATAAATATCTGAGGCAGGATTTGAATTCGGGTCTTCTCAACTTTAGTCCAATAAATTTTCTTGATAATTTAATAAAAGGCAAATTAATTCAAAGTCCTTCTATCCTTAATTTTTTTAATTGTTATTTTCATTCCACCACCTCCTTCCTCCTTGCCTCCATTTATCAAAGGCAAAAATATTTACATATTTCTGGAAAAGGGATAAAAGTTGCTTCATTTAAAGATCCTTCAGTTTGTTTAGATCCATGCATGGATGAGGTAACAAGGGAATAAATGTGTCTAATAGAGTTTTAATTCCCACACAGGTATTGGGGATAGGAGATTGAGAAATAAAGACATACTATGTTAATAGCAAGACTTAATAGGTTTAAAAATCATCAAATTGGATTTTTTTATCATAAAGTGATAAAGTTATTTTAAGTTATCTTTTGGTAAGTTGGTCCAACTTTCTAGATTCTAACATTTGTATTCTCCTTTCTCAACAGGGTCCTGCCAATATTTTCTCTCTGGTCAAAAGAGAAGATAGATTTTCTTGTTCACTGTTCCTTGCTCAGACAATACAGGTTGTCAGTTGTAAATTTCTGCAGTCTTATGAACTGCTGACATTTATGTGTTGTTAATGAGTTAGACCATGATCTTATCAAATTATTGTGTCTTGGTTATCGGAACACACCAAACTATCTTGAAAAGAAACAAATCAAACCTATTTAAAAAAAAAGGTGATAGATAGACAGGCAGACAGATTTCTAGATATATTTAGTGATCTATCTATATTCTCCAGCTCCCATTGTTATCTATTTAAATCTTTTGAGTCAAGAAGTCTTGGGTTCTATCTCACCTCAGATACCAGTTGTGTGACCCTTGATAACTCACAACCTTTCTGTCCTTCAGTTTTCTGAGGTAAAATAAAATGGGGGAAGTAGACTAGATGGTTTTTAAGATCCCTTCCAAGACTTATTCTATTATACTATGATTTCTCTGATCAATTTCCTTTTTTTTCCCTTAATGCATTTGGAAGTCAAATTGTGTAAAAAACTGTTTCTAAATGCTCTTCATATACTGAGACTGGTACAAGCCACCTATTTTTCTTTTCTCCAGGATAAAATAGGGCAAGCCCAAATTATTTTCTCCTACTATTAAGATTATTTTTAAATTTCCTACCTGTTCACCCTAGAATTTACTCCCTCCCACTAGTTGAGAATCTTTTTCCTTTAAGGAAAGTCCACTTGGGGTGGTAAGAGAGGGTAGTGATGGTTAAATCTTCCCCTGCCAAAGGAAGTGTAAGCTATTAAGGTTAAGGTGGGACAGAATGTCTGCTATCTAGGTATATCAATCAATAAGTATTTATTTCTGTGATTCCTTAGTTGTCTTTCTTTCACTCTGTGAATTTACTTTCCACCTGGTGGCCAACTTTGTGCCACTGTTCTGAGCTTTTAAGTTTGGATTGTATCTTCCTCAAGACAAGAAAAGGGGGCAGCTAGGTGGAGCAGTGGATAGAGCACTGGTCCTGGAGTCAGGAGTCCCTGAGTTCAAATGCGGCCTCAGACACTTAATAATTACCTAGCTGTGTGGCCTTGGGCAAGCTACTTAACTCCATTGCCTTGCAAAAAAAAAAAAATTCAACAAAGACAAGAAAAGAAAGTCAAATTATCCAGTTTTCAGGTCAACTCAAGTCAACTAAGAATTCATGAAGGGCAGGTGGCTAGGTGGCTAGGTGGCTAGGTGGCTAGGTGGCTAGGTGGCTAGGTGGCTAGGTGGCTAGGTGGCTAGGTGGTGTAGTGTATAAAGCACCGGCCCTGGAGTCAGGAGTACCTGGGTTCAAATCCAGTCTCAGACACTTAATAATTACCTAGCTGTGTGGCCTTGGCAAGCCACTTAACTCCATTTGCCTTGCAAAAATCCTAAAAAAAAAAGAATTCATTAAGGGCTTGGTGGTGTTGTTTGTCCTTTCTTCTTTTTTTTAAGAGTTTATTTGAGTTTTACAATTTTTCTTCCAATCTTACTTTCTTCCCCCTACCCCCTCCCACCATGGAAAGCAATCCGTCAGTCTTTATTTTGTTTCCATGTTGTACATTGATCCAAATTGAGTGTGATGAGAGAGAAATCATGTCATTAAGGAAGACACAAAAAGTATAAGAGATAACAAGATCGGACAATAGGATATCTGTTTTGTCCCCTAAATTAAAGGGAATAGTCCTTGAACTTTGTTCAAACTCCACAGTTCTTTATCTGGATACAGATGGTATTCTCCATTGCAGACAGCCCAAAATTGTCCCTGGTTGTTGCACTGATGGAACAAGCAAGTCCATCAAGGTTGAACATCACTCCCATGTTGCTGTTAGGGTATACAGTGTTTTTCTGCTTCTGCTCATCTCACTCAGCATCAGTTCATGCAAATCCCTCCAGGCTTCCCTGAATTCCTATCCTTCCTGGTTTCTAATTGAACAATAGTGTTCCATGACATACATATACCATAATTTGCTAAGACATTCCCCAATTGAAGGACACTTACTTGATTTCCAATTCTTTGCCACCACAAACAGAGTTGCTATGAATATTTTTGTACAAGTGATGTTTTTACCCTTTTTCATCATCTTTTCAGGGTATAGTGGTATTGCTGGATCAAAGGGTATGCTCATTTTTGTTGCCCTTTGGGCGTAGTTCTAAATTTCTTTCCAGAAAGGTTGGATGAGTTCACAGTTCCACCAACAATTTTATAGTGTCCCAGATTTCTCACAACCCTTCCAAAAATGATCATTATCCTTTCTGGCCATATTGGCCAGTCTGAGAGGTATGAGGTGGTACCTCAGAGAAGCTTTAATTTGCATTTCCTCTAATAATGATTTAGAGCAATTTTTCATATGGCTATGGATTGCTTTGATCTCCTCATCTGTAAATTGCCTTTGCATATCCTTTGACTATTTGTCAATTGGGGAATGACTATTTTTTTTTAAAAAATGACTCAGTTCTCTGTATATTTTAGAAATGAGTCCTTTGTCAGAATCATTAGTTGTAAAGATTGTTTCCCAATTTACTATGTTTCTTTTGATCTTGGTTACAGTGGTTTTATCTGTGCAAAAGCTTTTTAATTTAATGTAATTGAAACCATCTAGTCTGTTTTTGGTGAAGTTCTCCATCTCTTCCTTAGTTATAAACTGCTCCCCTTCCCATAGATCTGATAATTGATCTTCTAATTTGCTTATAGTATTGATTTTTATGTCTAAATCCTGTAACCATTTGGTTCTTACCTTGGTTGAGGTGTTGGTCTAATCTAAGTTTCTTCCATACTAACTTCCAATTTTCCCAGTTTTTTTTTTATCAAAGAGAGAGTTTTTATCCCAATAGCTGGACTCTTTGACTTTATCAAACAGCAGATTACTATAATCATCTCCTGCTTTTACACCTAGTCTATTCCACTGGTCCACCACTCTCTTAGCCAATACCAAACGGTTTTGATGACTGATGCTTTATAATATAATTTTAGATCAGGTACGGCTAAGCCCCCCTTCTTTTGTATTTTTTTTCATTAAATTCCTGGAAATTCTTGACTTTTTATTTCTCCATATGAATTTACTTACAACTTTTTCTAACTCATTAAAGTAATTGTTTGGAATTTTGATTGGTAGGGCATTAAATAGGCAGTTTAGTTTTGGTAGAATTGTCATTTTTATTATATTAGCTCTACCTATGCATAAGCAATTGATATTTGCCCAGTTATTTAAATCTGATTTAATTTGTGTGAGAAGTGTTTTGTAATTGTTTACATAAAGTTTCTGAGTCTGCCTTGGAAAATAGACTCCCAGGTATTTTATATTGTCTGAGGTTACTTTGAATGGGATTTCTCTTTCTAGCTTTTCCTGCTGCATCTTGCTAGTCATATATAGAAAAGTTGAGGATTTATGAGGGTTTATTTTATAACCTGCAATTTTGCTAAAATTGCTAATTGTTTCCAGTAGTTTTTTGGATTATTTCTTGGGATTCTCTAGGTAGACCATCATGTCATCTGCAAAGAGTGAGAGTTTTGTCTCTTCCTTCTCAATTCTAATTCCTTCAATTTCTTTTTCTTCTCTAATTGCTGAAGCTAAAATTTCTAATACAATATTGAATAGTAGTGGTGATAATGGGCATACTTGTTTCACCCCTGATCTTATTGGGAATGCCTCTAGCCTCTCCCCATTGAATATAATGCTTGTTGACAGTTTCAGATAGATACTGCTAATTATTCTAAGGAACAGTCCATTTATTCCTACACTGTCCAGTGTTTTTAGGATGAATGGGTGCTGTATTTTGTCAAAAGCTTTTTCAGCATCTGTTGATATGATCATATAATTTATGATAGGTTTGTTGTTGATATAATTGAGTATACTAACAGTTTTCCTAATATTGAACCAACCCTGCATTCCAGGGATAAATCCTGCTTGATCATAGTGTATTATCCCAGTGATAACTTGTTGTAATTGTTTTGCTAAGATTTTATTTAAGATTTTTGCATCTATATTCATTAGGGAGATAGACCTATAATTTTCTTTCTCTGTTTTAACTCTTCCTGGTTTAGGTATCAGCACCATATTGGTTTCATAGAAAGAGTTAGGCAGAGTTCCATCTTACCCTATTTTTCCAAAGAGTTTATACAGAACTGGAACCAATTTTTCCTTAAATGTTTGGTAGAATTCACTTGTGAATCCATCAGGCCCTGGAGATTTTTTTCTTAGGGAGTTCAAGGATGGCTTGTTGAATTTCTTTTTCTGAGATAGGGGTGTTTAGGTATTTAATCTCTTCTTCATTTAACCTGGGCATCTTATATTTTTGTAATTTTTAATCTATTTCACTTAGATTAGCAAATTTATTGGCATAGAGTTGGGCAAAAATAATTTTGAATTATTACTTTAATTTCCTCCTCTTTGGTGGTGAGTTCACCTTTTTCATTTATGATACTAGCAATTTGGTTTTCTTCTTTCTTTTTTTTAATCAAATTGACCAGAGGTTTATCAATTGTATTTTTTTCATAAAACCAACTTTTGGTTTTATTTATTAATTCAATCGTTTTTTTGCTTTCAATTTTATTAATTTCTCCTTTAATTTTTAGAATTTCTAATTTGGTATTTAATTGGGGATTTTTAATTTGTTCTCTCTAATTTTTTAGTTGTATGTTTAGTTCATTGATTTCCTCTTTCTCTAATTTATTCATGTAAGCATTTAAAGATATAATATATCCCCTGGGAGCCTCTTTGAGTGAATCCCATAGGTTTTGGTATGTTGTTTCATTATAGTCATTATCTAGGATAAAATGACTAATTCTTTCTATATTTTGTTTTTTGGTCCACTCATTCTTTAAAATGAGGTTATTCAGTTTCCAATTGGATCTCCTTGGCCCAATATTGCATATGACTTTTATTGCATTGTGATCTGAGAAAGATGTATTCACTATTTCTGCCTTTCTGCAATTGATCATTAGGTTTTTATGTCCTAGTACATGGTCAATTTTTGTATAAGTTCCATGTACTACAGAGAAAAAGGTATATTCCTTTCTATCCCCATTCAGTTTTCTCCATAAGTCTACCATATCTAATTTTTCTAACAATCTATTTACCTCCTTAACTTCTTTCTTGTTTATTTTTATGATTCGATTTATCTAGATCTGATAGCGGGAGGTTGAGGTCTCCCACTAGTAGAGTTTTGCTGTCTATATCTTCCTGTAGTTCTTTCAGCTTCTCTAAGAATTTGGATGCTATCCCATTGGGTGCATATATATTCAGTATTGAAATAACTTTATTGTCTATGTTACCTTTTAGGAGGATCAAATTTCCTTCCTTATCTCTTTTAACACTATTTTTGCAACTGCTTTGTCTGAGATAAGGATTGCTACCCCTGCTTTTTTCACTTCAGCTGAAGCAAAATATACTTTGCTCCAACCTTTTACCTTTATTCTATATGTATCTTTCTGCTTCAAATGAGTTTCTTGTAAGCAGTATATTGTAGGATTCTGGTTTTTAGTCCACTCTGCTATTTGCTTACGTTTTAAGGGAGAGTTCATCCCATTCACATTTAAGGTTATGATTACTAATTCTTTATTGCCCTCTGTGCTATCTTCCCTCTGTTTTAATTTTCCCCCCTTTATCCATATTCCCCAGTATTTTGTTTCTGAATACCACCCACTTCAGTGTGTTTGCCCTCCTATATCACCCCTCCCCTTTCTTTCCCCTTTCCCTTGTTCCCTTTTCCCTTCCCTTCTTTTTGTTAGTTCCCCTTTTCCGCTCCCCCTCCCTTTCTCTGTCCCCCTCCCCTTTTCACCTTTTAATACTTGAAACATTAGATGTTTTTAAGTTAACTGAATATATGTAAATTGACTTTAAGCCAAGTCTGATGAGAAGATTCATGTGTTTCTCATTTCCTCCCTTCTTCCCCTCTATTACCATAGGTATTTTGTACCTCTTAGTGTAATGAGATTTACCCCATTCAGTCCCTCTCTCTCCTCCCGTCTCCTTCCTGTCTCCCTTTTTAAGGAGGTAGTGTTTTTTAGATCATTCTATCTGAATCATAGAAAATTCTGAGTATCTGTCTCTTCTAGCTCAGTACATTCTATCTAATAGAGTTAAAATTCTTGAGAGTTATTAAGAGTCTTTCTCCCAAGTGGGGTTAAAGCCAGTTACATCTCACTGGATAGCAGTCTCATGGACAGGTCATGAATGTCCATCACTTCTGGCTAGGTATATTCTCTCTGTTAGAGTTAACAATTCTCAAAATTTGTGAGAATCTTTTTCCCCATGCTGAGATATAGCCAGTTTCAACTTATTGGATAGCAGTTATTTTTCTTTTACTGCCCCCCCCCTTTTTTTAACCTTTTCGTGTGTCTCTTGAACCTCTTGTTTGATGTCCAAATTTTCTATTTAGCTCTGGCCTTTTCATTAGGAATTTTTGGAATTCTTCCACTTTGTTAAATGTCCATCTTTTTCCCTGGAAGAGAAGGCTCAACTTTATGGGATAGTGGATTCATGGCTGCATTCCAAGCTCCCTTGCTCTTTGAAATATCTTGTTCCAGGCCCTTTGATCCCTTAATGTTGATGCAGCCAGGTCCTGCTTAATCCTTACTGTGGCTCCTTGATATTTAAATTGTTTTTTTTTTCTGAGTGCTTGCAGGATTTTCTCCTTTATCTGATAGTTCTGGAATTTGGCCATGACATTCCTTGGTGTTTTTGTTTTAGGATCTCTTTATGGAGAGGATTGATGCATTCTTTCAATAACTATTTTGCCCTCTGGTTCCATGATATCAGAGCAGATTTCCATCACTAGATCCTGTAATATTAAGTCAGGCTTTTTTTTCTTTTTAATGTTTTCAGGAAGTCCAATAATTCTCAGGTTGCCCCTCCTCGACCTATTGTTGAGGTCAGTGGTTTTGCTGATGAGGTATTTTACATTTTCTTCTATTTTTTTCTATTTTTTAAATTTTGTTTAACAGGCTCTTGCTGTCTCATGAAGTCATTAGTTTCTGCAGACTCCATTCTTTTTTTAGGGAGGAGTTTTCTTCATTAACCTTTTGCAACTCCTTTTCCAATTGGTCAATTCTATTTTTGAAAGAGCTTTCCATATGACCAATTGAGAGAATTATTCTCATTTTGTATCTGTCCAATTGTATTTTCTAAGGATTTATTTTCTTGTTGCAAGGTATTGTCTCTCCCAAATTTTCCAGTTGATTTTTTAACTCCTTCCTTATTTCTTCAAGGAAGTCTTTCTGTGCTGGAGACCAGATCATTCTCCTCAGAGGTTCTAAGTCTCTCTGAGTTAGGGTCTTTTCTTTCCAAGAATTTTCTAGGGATCCACCTTTCTGCTGACCCTTCTTCATTTTGCTAAGACCTTGAGTTGGGGAGGGGCTGGTTCACAGGTTTGGTGTTGGAATCACTAGAGGCTTTACTTACTGAGTGCAATTTCTTTGGCTGGCCAGTAGGAGATACTGGTTGCTTTCTCTGGAGTGCCTGTGACTTTGATTGAGGCCTTCTCCCTTTGCTTGAAGGGAGGGGTTGAAGCTTTTGAGTCCTTTTGCCTTCAATCAATGGTGGGCTTTACCCTGGGGTGAGGTCATTCCTCTCCCTATTGTCAACTGGGCTGGTTCTTCTGCTCACATACTTGTGTCTGAGGCAGAAGTAGTCTGTAATTGTGTTTGTTCTGGGAAGAGGCCTCAGCTGCAATGGAGGTGTGTACTCAGAGTTCCTCAGACCAGAGGAGCTCAGGGTTGGTGTCCACAGCTCTCCTGCACAAGAACTCTTACCCCCAGCCCTGTCAGCAAGCTCCAGAGAGTCAGCATCAACACCAGTGCCTCTGCTCCCTAATTGACTCAAGCCCCCACCGGCACTGATCCAGCAGGTTTGTCTCTCCCGGCTCTCAGACTCCCGGTTCCAATTCAGCCATTAATCTGGCTGATCTGGGGCTGATCCGCCCTCTGCACCCAGACTCAACCACTGGGACTCACCCACTGCTGCAGAAAACAAATCCTGAGGTAGATGTTCTTTCTTCTGGCTTTTCTTTCTGGGTTTTGTGGGTCTGATTTCTGTTAAGAGGTTTGTTTCATATGATAGATGGGGAAAGATCAGGAGACTTTAGAACTGTGCCTGTCTTCTCTTTGCCATCTTGGCTGGAAGTCCTGTAACTTTGTTCTTAAAAGAGGACCACAGGCATTAGGGAGGTGATGCCATGACATGGAAGTGAATCGGACTTGTTATCAGCCACTTTCTCCTACTGAACCAGATATGAATCAGGAGGACTGGCTTTAAGGGCTTTAGCATGTGTTAAATGCTGGGTTCATCATCAGGATTACAAAAACAACAAAGTCCCTGCAGAACCTCAAGGAGTTTACAATCATAACCCATTTCTTCCCCAGCTTTTCTTGAAGTTCTAGTTGTTTTTTTGTAAAAAGGAAATGTGTGTGTGTGTGTGTGTGTGTGTGTGTGTGTGTGTGTGTGTGCGTGCGTGAAATCTTTCTGGGTTATATTGTTATCTTCATTTGCCTTAGGTGGGTCACAATAACTATCTTTAATTGTTTGAAGGGATGTCATGTGGAAGAAAGATTATACATTCTACTACTTGGTCCCTGAAGGTGGAACTAGGATGATAGGGCAAAAGTGGCAGAGAAGCCCATTCAGGTTCAATGTAAGTGAAAACTTCCTAATAGAGTTCTTCAAAAAGAGGGAGGGGTCACCTCAGCAGGTAGTAGGTTCTCGACTCTTCTGAATGGAAGGTTTTGAGCTATGCCTGAATGATGACCATGTGAGGTATGTCTCTTTCAGTTGCAGGTATGGATTAGATGACCTTGGAGGTGTCCCATTTTCTGAATGTGTTTTATTTTCTTGTGATATTTATGTCTTTAAATATGCTGGCCTTCTGTTGCTGTGTTTTCAGATTTCAGTCATTTAATCATTTAGTACTGCAGAACTAAGTACTCCAAGGGGACTTAGTGTTTTGTTCCCAGAAAGCTCTGAGGAGTTAATTTCCTGAGTCTCTTTTTTCTCATTATAGAACAATTTAAGTTAATGGGTGCTGAAAATTTTTTTCAACATGTAAAGAAAATCAAATGAACATTGGTTTTTATATATTTCGTGATTATTTATTTTTAGAAGTTTTACAATTTGTCAGTGTTTCTTGAGCATTGCAGGAGGGGGGGGCTAATTACTGTCCTCTATGTCATGGAGGTAATACCAAAGAAATAGGAGACATGGGACCTGCCTTTCTGCAATGAGGTTACAATTTAATTGGAAAAATAGGGCACCACTTTTGTATTGCCTCTAGGATAAAATATTAACTCCTCTGTTTAGCTTTTAAATCCTTTAAGAACATGGTCTCAACTTGTATTTCCAGCCTCACTGAATTTACTCTCCCTCTCATAATCTGTGTTCCAAATCAACTGACCTTTTCTCTCTGCATTTCATGTGATAGCAAATTTCCCATTTTGCATCTTTGTACTGCTCTTCCTCCTAGCCTGAAATGCACTTCCATTATAAAATCTTTCTCTTCCATCAGAATATAGTTTAAGTTTCATCTTCTTTCTCAAGACCCAAAGTTTCTAGTGTTCTCCCTCCCTCCCTTCATATTTAATTTATTTGTTTCTGTTTTTAATTATTTCTCTTTCTCTTTATTCCAAATATGCTTATTGATGTTTAGAATGTATGTTCCTTGCAAATAGGGGTTGTTTAATTTGTGTATTTGGATCCCAAATGCCTAGTACATTGCAGGTATTTAATAAATGTTTGATGATTAATTGATTGCATTTTTCTGATGGTTAGGGAGTTTGTACATCTTTTTATATGGTTATTTTTTCATATAGTGTTTCTCAAAAAATGGTCTGTTCATGTCTTTTCATTACTGTTCCATTGGGAATCATGCTTGCTAAATATAGCCTGTTTAGGCAAAAGAATGGCATTTCAGGATCAGATATCCATGCTAGCCTGACCTAGATGCTCAATAGAGTTCAACCATGGTTCTACTTACATGTAGACATCAGATGTAAATAGTTTTACCTAGAACCACCTTGTTTACATTAAGACACACTGGCTTATAAAATATGTTTTGGGGTGGCTAGGTGAGGCAATGGATAGAGCACTGACCCTGGAGTCAGGAGTACCCGAGTTCAAATCCAGCCTCAGACACATAATAATTACCTAGCCGTGTGGCCTTGGGCAAGCCACTTAACCCCATTGCCTAGCAAAAACCTTAATAAAAGAAATGCTATAAAATATCATGTTTTTACCTAGTTGTTTCATGTGTTTGCAGCACTTTTCCTTAAAAGCTCCTTAAGGGTATTCATTGCTTTCTGCCTATTTTTGTATTTTCTCATAACCCCTAGTACAATGCTAGTCACACTGTTTGTTGAATGAAATTAAATGGGAGAATGGATATTTTTAATACTCATTGTTTTTCCCTTCTGTTTAAGGGTTGGAACTCTTGTCTGTGAAAAGTTATACTCCAAGCACCTCATCATCATTCTATCGGTAAATGTAAAATTCAAGTAATAAAGTTACCATTAACAACAACATAGACTTTAATCCCATCTCTGTGATAATTGTACTACTCAAAAAATGACTGAATCAATGGGGACATTGGGGATGGCTAGGTTGCACAGTGGATAGAGCACCAACCCTGGAGTCAAGAGAACCTGAGTTCAAATCTGGCCTCAGACACTTAATAATTAGCTGTATGGCCTTGGGCAGGTCACTTAACCCTATTACCTTGCAAAAACTAAAAAACAAATCAAGGGGGACATTATAGAACAGAAGCAGATAGGAGTAAGAATAATTTTGTCACTTTTTTTTTTTTGCATTTTGAATCAATTGAATCAGAGAAGTCAATACCTGGACTAGATGTAATTCAAATCCTCTAGTCAATATCTATCCTTATATTCTTAATCTTTTTTCAGGGTCGGTGCCTGGTATTTGCCCAGATAGGAAAGAATATATCTACACAAAGCATTTTGGACACAGCAAAGTCAGGTATCTCCACTGCTCTCAAAAAGAAAATCTATACTTGATTGCAATGATCTTTAAGGTCATCTAGGAGGTTATCATCAACCTTTCCTCTTCAGTTTCCCTTCCCTCCATCTCCCATCATCAGTCTCTCCCTATCTATTCACCTTTTATGTTTACAAACATATTCAAGTCTATTCAATCCTTTAAAGTTTCCTTGATCTCAATCATCCTAAATTTCTCCTCCATTCACTGTCAAACTCCTAGAAATCTGCTCTTTCTACTTCCTCACCAACTTCTCTAAATCTTGCAGATCTACCTTCCAAACCCTCTATTTTTAAATGAAACTATTGCCTTCATTGTTAGCAACAGTCATTGAATTGCACTGATGTCTTCATCTCAGTCCTCATTTCCCCAATGTCTCTGCTGCTTCTCTCTCTTAGATACTCTCCTCCCTTGGCTTCTGACATATTGTTCTCTGCTTGTTTCCCTCTTATCTGCTTGCAGCTTTTTTGCCTTCTTTTCTGTATCATCATTTATCTTCCACTCCCTTGGTTCTATCTGGGGGTCTCCTTTTCTTCACTCAGTCTAGACTATCTCTCATGGAAATCTTCTCTCAAGAATTTTGGAAATGTTTTTGTTAGAGATTTTGGCATTAAGAAAAAAATATTCATTATCTTTAAAATAGCACCCTCAACAATAAAATGTCTCCCTTCTTTTAAGCATCTACAAGTTTTTCCAAGACACATCTTTCAGCTCCTCGGACATTGTCAGCACAATCATGGGTAAGCTCAGGACTTAAATCTGGGTGAGGGCTAAAAGTATTAAATTGTGTCCTAGTTTTTTTTTTTTCCTTTTTTAAGTATCATTGAAGGAAACCTAAGTTCTCCCTCTTTCTTAAAGAATATTATTCTCAACTTGACAGTACAATATTCTATTTTCCCCAGTGAAGCATGCTCTTTTCTATGGTATAAGCTGGAAGGATAAGCTGGGTGAGACAAACAAGGTTCTATAGGATTTTTCTGATGATATTCTTTGCATATGGTTAAATTGGGCCATTCTAACACTTTTTCTCTACATCGTCAAAAATATGGCATATGATAGGAAAAAAAAGGATATGACTTCAAACTTTAGCTAGCTGTCTCCTTAAGCATGTTCCCTGGGTCTTAATTTCCTAATCAGTAAAAAAGGTAGAACTAGATGATCCAGCTATTAATTTCAAGATCCTATCTGTAACCACATCTAAGCTTATGAAAGCTTAGACCATTTTGAAAAACTAGAATGAATGCCTTTGTTTTAACAGTATAACCATGGTCTCAGAAGCATCAGTAACATAAAAGACACATCTCCTGTGAAAACAGGGGTATGTATTAGATGACCTTTTACCCAGCCCTTTCTATTGATGTAATTAACACCAACATTCTAGAAGTCAGTCCAATCCATCTTTTTTATGAAGTTCTGACCTTTTCTTTAGATTTGGTGTGACAGAAAAATAAGGCAATTTCCCTTTCATTGGATTAGGTATGCCATACTTAATTCTATCATGAGGCTCTACAAACATATTCTATTTATAGATCACTTTATACAAATAAAAATATGGCTAATTTCCTAAATTAATACATCAATTAATCATCTGGCATTAAAACCTTGTCAATTAAATTAAAGTGGTAAAAGAAATCAAGAAAATGGATGCTTTCATAAAACAGATGATCTTATTGTTTAGGTAGTTTGTTTCTTCCATATCTCTCTTTAATTGGCTTAATAACTATTTTCAGCATCTTATCACTCACTCAGGGCCAGGAGTTTCAGTGATTGAAACAAAAAGTAATGAATTTCTCTGCGTGATTATTTTGTTGTATTGTAGGAAACAAAAACTTTGAGAATGTTTTTCTAGGAAATGGTTGGATTCTAACAACACTGTATTTGAAGTTATCCAAAAGAAGCATTACTTTTATGACTTTGACTGGTCATACACTTCTCTGGGTCATTTCTGTCAGTGATTTCTTTGACGGTTTTGCTTTAGTGAGACTAGAAACATATCACACCAATATCTACCTGAATACTTGGTATATCTGGTCACTCCACATGATAACTTGTGATATCCCAGACTGTAGAAAACAAAATGGCAGGAGGGCTGTGATTTCTAAATATAACATAGAAGTTCTGCATTTCAAGCTAGTCATTTCATTGAAGTGGTGGTAACAGAAACACTTTTCGTGACTTTTCTGTGGAGGTTACAGGATCCACTAGAAGGAGCATTAACTGTGGAGTCAAGGGACATGGTTTTACAGATTCAAATCTACTTCTCATTAGCACCATAACTCTGGGCAAATCCCTTCATCTCAAGACAATTTTCCCAGATAATCTTACAGTTAACCTCTAAATTCTGTTATTTTAATTTTTTTGCATTTTTAAAACAATTTTTAAAAATAATTCTGGAAAACACTCCCAACAGTCATAGTTGTTTTATTTCCTGTCAAGATTAATATTTACTGACAATTTAAATATACAGATTACTATACAAGGCAATTAGGTGGAATGGCGGATATGGTATTGGAGTCAAAAGGATTGAATTCAAATCTAGCCTCAGATGTTTGCCATCTGTGGAACTTTGGATAAGTCACCTAAGTGACATTGTTTCCTTTCAATTTCCTCATCTGTAAAATGAGAATGATAATAGCATTTCCTCTCAGGAGATGATGTGATGATTTATAAAGCACTTATCTTTAATCACATTGAGAAAACAAAAGAAATGATAATAGAAAGCAAGGCTTTTCGCTTTGAGATATTTACAGCTTAGTTGGAAGATTATAAATTCAAAATAAACAAAGACACAGAAAAAAATAACAAAATGAGAAACAGTGTTGGCAAACAGCTGGTATCAGGAAAATAGGATCCAAGTTCTGGTTTAGACACATGAGTTTTATACCCATGGGTAAGACAGTTATCTTTTATGAACCTCAGCTTCCTGAGCCTTGGCTTCTTTAGCTATAAAATGGGGATAATAATACTTGCGGTTGATATGACAAGATTTATAAACTGGGAAGTCAAATAAATTTGAGATGCTTACAATTGTAAGGATGTTTCAACAAGAAAGCGATTACTAAATATCTGGAAACAATAGTTACATTATTTGTAACCCATACTAAGCTTTGGGAAACCTATTCTAACTCATACTTTCACTGATGAATCAGTTTCCCAAGAAATAGGCTACACATTCCTGTACTATGCATTTTATAGTCTTAAAAATACCGGGAGATAAAGTGGTTTGCCCAGGTTGCACTTGAACTTAGATCTTCTGTAAATATTCCTCTCCAGAGAATAAATCAGAACCCTGGAGTTCAGCAGGAAAGTGCCAGATGCCAGTGGCAACTCATTCGAGAAGAACCTAGCAGCAATACAATGGAGAAACAAAAGTAGCAGCTCAATAGAGAAAGTAGCCCAGGAAATTTCCTTAGTTCTTTTTAGGGAAGTAACAATTGATATCTTTGAAGACAGAAAGATGTTCTATTTGGCATGCAATACTTGAAGTTTGAATTGTTATGACTATGGCTATTGTTTTTCCCTATGTTACCTTTAGTAGAATGTGTCCTTATTTGAATTGGGGAGATTTTTTCCCCCCTTGTTGTTTACCTTGCATTATACTTTAAATAAATTCCTTTTGTTTTACTATTATTCTAAATTTTACTTTGCCTTAATTTGGAAAATTAAGTGGAAATGCCCACTGCTTCAGGTCAAAACAAGGTAACTTGCTAATAGTCATTTTAGTTCCTCAGCTTACTTCATAAGCAATGTATTCATAAAGAGGATTATTCCTTGAACACCACTGCCCTGAGAGTAACCAGTAGAAAAGTTACATTGGGAGGGCTGTATTCTGTGTGCTATATTCCCTCCTAATCTCTTACTTTTAAAATCCTTAATTTCATTCAAGGATCAGTTTTTCCTAGTGTACGTGTTCCCTGATTCTTTCTTGTTATTAGTGCTTTTTGCCCTCATTTTTTATTGCTCTTGTATTTATATATCTGTGTACATGTTGGATCTTCCCAGGAGAGCAGAAGTTCCTTGAGGGTAAGAAAGTATTTCATTATTGTCTTTATATCCCCAGCACTTGGCATAATACCTTCTGTATAGTAGAAATTTATTACTATTTGTTTTTAAATTTTTTATCTTCAATTACAAATTCTCTCTCTCTCCTTCCTCTCTTCCCTCAATCACTGAGAAGAAATACAATAACTTTACATGTAAAGTTCTATAAAATATATCTCTGCATTAAGAGAGAAATAAATTTACTGAGTTGGATTGAACTGACTTGCTATGAATTGATAATTACAGAAAAAAAATAAAGCTTGGTTTCTACCAGATTGCAGTTCAATTAAAACTTTCAAATAAACATGTAGCAAAGGTAACTAAATTTCTTTCCCTCCTTTCAGTTCAAGCAGGAAGGAAGGAGTTCTTGCCCTTTCCTTTCCTCTTAGATGCTTCAGAAATTACCCAGAAAAAGTTCTGAGCAATTTGACTGAGCTTGACTTGGTGGCCCTGGGAGAAATGGGAAATAATTATGAAGAGATTCAGTTGCTCTTTCAATTCTCTAAACTCAGAGGAAAGTCTGATGTAAGTACTGAAAGGGAGAGAACATCAAACTACCTGATCTAACCTGGCCTGTGTCCAGCTATGTATAGTTGGTAGTACCTGTGAAAGGAGGGAAGGTTCGGCTGTAAGTAGAGACCTGCAATGGGAAAAATGGTTTTGGGGAAATTGCAGGAGGAATGAATTGTAGGTAGAGTAATGCAGTAAAAGGTGTGAGCAGAGTAACACTAGAAGTAGTAATAGTAGTAGTAGTAGTAGTAGTAGTAGTAGTAGTAGTAGTAGTAGTAGTAGTAGTAGTAGTAGTTGGGTCTTTCGATACTGAAGAAGATGAATAAAATGAATGGGTAAATGGTATAGAAAGATGCTATCCTCATGTCATGTGAGCCTAGTGGCTTGACATAATTAGATCAGGATGATTGATGATCAATAATAGATCTTGAATTTTTAGAGAAAGGCCTTTTCCATATCACCCTGGTTCTTCAGTAGTACCATATTGTCTCTAGAGATGTAATTTTATGGCAATGAACTTTCAACAGTATGGTAAAGCTGACCTGTCTATAGCTAATAAATTGGTAGAGTGTGGTGCCAATGTGGAGGAATACCTAAAAAACTTACCTGAAGAAATATTGTAGGTAACAAGAGAGTATCTAGGCCTTGGTGGGGGTGGGGGGATGGGGCAGTTGCACAATGATAGGTACTGCTTTTTTATAGGTTCTGAGGGGAATATTTGTTTTGTTTGATCTGTAAATAAATCTGTTCAGTACTTAAATTTTGTGAACTCTTATGTTTTCAAGGGGAATTGGTGATGACAGATTGGGTAATATAAACAGGAAGTTCCCAGATAATCTTTCTGAGGAGAATAAACCAGAAAAATGAGATAACCCTCCAACTTTAATTGAACCTTTAAGGGTTTTAAAAAAAAAGGTCAAAATACACCAACTTGAGTTTTAAGAGTATATCTAAATTACATTTCAATTTTCAAGAATATGAATGAGCAGAAAAAACAGTAGCCAGTCATGTGGTGAGGAGGACAGTTTGGATGTTCACTGTTACATTCAAAATATTAAAAGAACCAGAGGAAAATCAGCAATGCGTAAGGTGGACTTTCTACAGAGGATTTGCAGAAAGACATGAATAAGAAATGTAAGGGCAAGAAGATATGCTATGGATTAATTTCTGTCCCTAGGAAAGGAATACTCACACTGATAGGATATACAGTACATAAAGTTCAAAGATAAGACACCTAAGTATATAACCTAAAATTAATAATCCTGAAAGATCATATCTATGGCAAAATTATTGTCACCTATTTAAAAAGTGATTTGTTTTCATACTTGTTTATATATTTGTCTTGGGAAAAGTCATAAGAAATCATTATATTTCTAGGTTGTTTCTTTAGTCATCTTCAATTTATTTTCTTTCAGTGTATACTAAATATCTCTTAGCTTCTCCACCACTAAGCTTAATCATCAGGAAATCTGGATCTATTTATTACCTATTTATTACATCCATATGTCAAAAGGCAAGTCATTTAACTCTGAGCTTCAGAGTTTGTTAACTTTGCAAAATGGAGATAATGAACTAATATATATATATATATATATATATATATATATATATATATATATATAAAACTACAAAACAGTCATTAATTCTTACTTCTGCCAAGGAGTCTATTCTCTAGTACTATTCTCTAAGTGGTTAATCACCCATATAATAATCATAGTATACTAATAGTTATTGTTTCAAAATACTCCTATTTAAATTATTTTTAATTTTTCAACATTTTGCATTATCTTCAAAATATTTCTATAACATGCCAGCTTAATTTTTTATCCATACCTCTGAATTCTCCATTTCCACCATCTTAAAGATACTGCCAATGTGACATGTCTTTAACACTTTAATTACATGTGCTATAATTGGATCACTGTGCAGCTTAAAATCTATCTTATTTCACCACCAGATGGTATTCATGAACTGTATCTGGATCATGGGATCATAGCTCATAGGAATAGAACTAAAAAGGGCCCTTGAAAATTATTTAGTCCAAATGTGTCAAATTAGAGTTGAGGAAAATTGACATCCAGAGAGATTGTGACTTGCCTGTCACAAAGGTAGCAAGAAGTAAAAAAAATGTATAAATACATACATACATATATATATGCATTTATATACATTCCATTAACTTAATAAAATTCATTTTTAAAAAAATTTGTAACTTGAAGCTAGGTTTCAATAAATGATATAATAAACACTTTAATAGTAATATATTAAAAATGAAATATCCCAAAGCTCAAATATGAGCCCTTAATTTTCTAATGTTTCCTCTATAAAATTTCTCTGATATTTTCTCAAAGAAATATAACATGATTTTTTCAGATATCTCTTTGAAGGATAATATTCTTCTGCTTCTGCTGCTTAATGAACTGCCATCATCTTGGCCCTAAAGCTAGGAAATCCATTCTCTCTTTCTCATATAATGAACTGTCATTTTTTCCAATACTCAATAGACATGAGAACTCATGGAAATAAGCATTCTTTCTATAAGTGCTGATTCCAACTCATAAGTGTCTTCTAATTTTGTATTATACTTATGTATAATCTTCAACAAATTCTCCAAAGAGAAATTTGACATATTGGGGACCTTCTTTCAGATACTTTGTGGGTTGCTTGTGTAGCACTCCATATATCTATCAGAGTCATAACTAGGGTAGTATAGCTAAAGCTATGTCCTATGATGTTGACATATGGTGGCAAAGGAAATTTCCCCTTCTATAATGATCTTCCAAGCTTCCATTCCTTATTGTCTTCTATTGGCCTGAATTGGGTGGAAAAGTCATCTCACTGTGTTTCCAGGTCCTAAACTACTAATACCTTGGGCACTCCTTTTTCAGGAGTCACCTTTCTGATTGCCCAGATTCTTACCTTCTCCTCTCTTCCATCTCCTCATGAGAGTTGGGGGTAGGTAGGAATTGTAGGCTATGACACAGGAACAGGGACATCTTTGGGGAGTGACTGAGCCTCCTCTGAGGCAATCCTACAAATGGCATGTTATTATCTTTGTCCTCTTCCCATTCCTATTTCTTCACTGAATTTGTCCCAGGCAAAGAATTCGCTACTCTCTTTTCCCCATCATCCCTTCCTTTTGTCACATGACTGATGTATCTTCTTGTTTTGATTATACATTTCTTCAATGATCTCATTTATTTGCATTTTGGTCCTTAGTGAAAATATACTTGTCTACTTCTACTATCATGCATCTCTCCAAGGCCCTTTGAGTCATCTATAACTGATTTTTCTGAAACTGTGATGTTCTAAGATATATTAGAAAACCTTTGTAGTAGAAAAGGATTTTTTTTTGGTACTAGGGAGTAGCTTTGAGTCATTAAAAGTCCTACACAATTTCTTAAATGTAATTATAAATATAAATGAGTCAACTGACTTCTGGAAACTATTTCTAAACCATACTATTTCTTTTCTGGCCAGAATTTTCATCTTCCTCATTCCTATTTCCCCAGAATGCTCGATTCTGCTCCTATGGATTTTGATAGGTGATCTTTTATCTTGTCTTGACCAAAATGATACTTTTCTATAATGGCTGAATTGATGCATCTTTGAAGTAGGAAACTTTTCAAAAGTCACAGAACACAGAGCACTTTCCAACAATAATACTCTTCTATGTCTCCATACTGCCAGCTTCAGTAGAAGAAAACAAGCATCAGAGAGAAATTCTGAGTAAGTCAATAAAGAAAATTGCCTCTTGGCTATATGCAAACTCATTGCTATAGTGCATTTTGCCAATCAACAGTAAAAGTTCATCTATAGAGATAAAATTTTATTTGAAAATACATTAGATGTTGAATATAGAGAAAGAATTGGAAAGAAAGAGTGGAAAAGACTTTCTTGGTTGTGCTGATAATTATAGAATCCCTTCTCTAGGATCCTGATAATGAAGACACCAAAGTTATTGAAAACACAATCATACATACATACTTCAGAAAAAACATTCTAAAAATTACAAAACTGTCTTTTAGATAAAAATTATAGACATTGCTTCAATTATGTCACAGTTGTTGGACTAATATCTACTTAAGTATGAAAATAGACTTTTTTTAATGTGGAAAAATTTAGCAATTTCTGCTCCCTTTTTCCATCCCTGCACTACTATCACTGTGGAAGGAGACAAAAGTTGCAAAAGTCTAATGGACACTTTAAAATTTTCTTTTTATCATGAGAGTCAAAGAATTCATATCTATCTAGTTGTCAATTTATCAGGATGATGCTCTCCATACCTAGCCACGCTATCCCTTAGATACCAGACTCAGACTCTTGCCAAGGTAAAGTTTCCCAAGTATGGTAGAATTTACATTTTCCCACCATAACCTTCCAGAACCATTACAGTTCTACTTAAAGATAGAACTTTTCTTAGCGGCACTGATACATGTCATTTAAATTGAATTGTTCTCACCCAGGAAAGGAGCAAATCTCATTCTTGGCTCTTTTCTCTCCCAGAACCCCTTGTAAATGAAAAATGAAACAATTAGTTTAATGTTTTGCAGATGTAGAAACTGAAGCTCAAAGAGTTAAAGCCATTCCTTCCTCCTTTGGTCAGTTAATACTTTGGTACAATAAGGATCTCTTTAGCAAAAAACTGATGCTGTATTCTACTGAGGAAAAATTTCCCTATACTCTGTTGTTTTCCCCTTATTTTTGTAGGATAAGAGAACTTTTCCAAATAATGAGCTAAATTTAATTTACAAGCCCTATTCCTTTTTTTTAGGTTTTTTTGCAAGGCAAATGGGGTTAAGTGGCTTGCCCAAGGCCACACAGCTAGGTAATTATTAAGTGTCTGAGATCAGATTTGAACCCAGGTACTCCTGACTCTAGGGCTGGTGTTTTATCCACTGTGCCACCTAGCCACCCCACCCCTATTCCTTTTAAAGTTGGGTATCTCTTGTCTTTAACGTGGCAGTTGGCATGTGTTTATATGCTTATTGATTTGACAGGCAATTGATGACCTGGAGACACAATTCTTTCTTATAAAACTCCTTTCTATGGTTGCCATAATAAACACAATCCAACACAATTTGGAAGGATATAGATATGGCTTTCCCCACAGAAAGCAAAGGTTTTCTGATCTCTGTGACAAATGCTGATAATAATCACTTCTAATAACAGCTTTTCATAAAGAATGTGTCTACTGACTGGTTTAGAGTAAAACATGTAGAATTGTTGAATTCAATCAAACAGCTGGTTATTTTGGAAGCAACCCTGTGCTTTTCATTCAGTAGCTAGCAGTTATTAATTACAACAATTGCTGCTTATTTCTGAAATTTACTACTGATTACTTGTTACTATCTATTGATAAGCATGGATTAAATTTTAAAATTATTTTTCAAATTGTTTTTGTGTTCATAGACACATCACTGACCCAATGAATAACAAGGAACTGAATAAAATTGTGAGATTCAGAATCATAGATATATAAAATTCCTTCCATTGAGGAATTCCCTATTTTTTTTACCACCTGCTTTATTTCCATTAACACTTAACTTTAAAGAAAAGTATGTCACTAACCCTGATGTATGGAGCACTGAACCATAGATGTAGGAAAACATTTGTCAGATGAAATGATAAAGGGAAACCATAAATTTCACAGATAACTTACTCAAAGACTGCGATTTGCTTTTCTGAGAACCACCTCTTTGCCTCGTTGGTTAGGTTTTGAATATGTGTACCTGGTTTGTTTCCCTGCTTGCCTACTGGAAGTCAGAAAGACAGACTCAAGACCTTTATTGGCAGATAGGAAGGTCTGAGAATTCTGGGCAAAGGTTTAGATTTTTTTAGGAATGCTACCAATAATGTGGAATAAATTACATTGCTATATGACCTTGGACAAGTCAAGCTCCTCATTTGTAAAATGAAATGATTAGACTAAATGATCTCCTTAGGGTACAGCCTAAAGATGATCTCTAGCGACCCTTCAACTTTAAAATTCCAAGATCATTTCATAATTCTTTTTTTCTCTAACTTTTCCAAGTGGGGTTTTGAAGTTGACTGTAGTCTGGAATCTGGATCCCTGCAATCTTTTCTTGATTAATCAATCAATAAATATTTACTATTTACTATGCACAAATGTTATTTTAGTCACTGAGGATATAAATACAAGGTGTCCCAAAAGTCTTAGAGCATTTGTAAGTTACTAAAACTTAAGGTCTAAAGGATACCTTGAATAATGCAAGATATTGGGAAAAGAATGCTAACCGTTGTGGGGTTTAGGGGAGATCAGAAAAGGTTTTGTGTAGAAGAGAGCTTGAGATGAGGCAGAAGTGAGAAAGAACTCCTGATTTTAAAAAGTGACTTTTTATTTCTCCAAAGTCTTATTTCACTACTATGATAACATGATAAGCTGAGCTGGATCAAGGAGGGGAGGATACTTTCTGAAGAATACTGATGCTTCAGATTGCTCCCAGACGTGGTCACCACCACCAGTCTATTATCCTTCCTCTTCTCTTCATAGAGAAAATCACAAGGAATAACCTTATAACAACAACAACAACAACAACATACTTTTTGATAGCATTTTCACTTTGTATAAGATTTTCTGCTCAAAGACCCAGTTAAGTGTTATTAGCTCTATTTTACAACTACAAAAACTGTAGCTAGAGAGGTTAAATGATGAATATAATCCTAGGTATAGTAAGTGCTAAACCTGGAATTTTAAATTCAATTTTCCTAATTCCAAATCTGGCATTTTCCATTGTGCCGTGGTTCATCTTGAAAATATTCTTTTTCCCATTTACTTTTGAGGTTAATAAAATATTTCCTCCAATTTGAATTGATTTACATTTTGAGTGCATGCACCCTTGTTCTCAGAAGCTATAAACAAAGGGACAGAACTCTGCTTTGTTGTTGTTGTTGTTGTTGTTCAGCTGATTCATTCATGCCCAGCTCTTTGTGATTTCATTTGGGGTTTTTTTTTTTGGCAGAAATACTGGAGGGATTTATTGTTTCCTTCTCTAGTTTATTTTACAGGTGAAAAAGCTCAAACAGAGTTAAGTGACTTTCCAAGGTCACCTAGCTAATAAAGTGTCCAGGGTGGATTTGAACTCAGGAAGATGAGTCTTCCTGACTCTGGATCTAACACTCTATTTACTGTGCCACCTAGCTGGCCCAGTTTTGTTAAGCAGCTGCTATTAAGAAAGAAATTATCTCTATTGAAAATAGTATACCTTTATACCTACGTCTATATGCACAGATATATGTCAAAAACATTTTTGAAAGAGAAAATTTCTAACCAGCCTATCTGATAAGTTGGTTCTTACCCTGAAACATGTAGTGTTTTGTTTCATTCTTCTCTACAAATTCACATTCTCCTTGTTCATGTATTTATTTTTCTTAGTAATTATGATTGACAGAATTTTGTGATATAATTTTATATTTTCATAGTAACTAAATATATATAAGCCAATATATACTACTTATTCTTAACATACTAACTAATAGCAATTAAGATTAATATATAATCTCACATTTCTTTCTAGTTATCAATAGAAATATGGATCTAATAATGGTTTGGGGATTTTATTTTGCTACTGTGAAGTAGGGGGTATGTTAGGAACCCCAATAAATCAGATAACAAGGAAAATGAAATGTTAAGGTTTTGCCTCTTTTTGATTTGATTCATAGTTTGTGAAAAAAACAAAGTATTGATCCACATCTTAAGAGATCTACTTGCTGATTGCAAAGGATATAAAACTTAGAGTGGTCTTTTTGAACCTTGCAAAGTCTTATTCTTTTTTAACTCCTTTCAATTTTTCAAGTGAAAAGAATCATAAAGAAGTACTTGCATTTTCCTTTAATGATTTAGGATATGTGAAGAACTGCCATATTCAACTTAATGGAATTTGATTGTAGCTAAACATTGTCTGATAGCTCCTGATAGCCTTCAAATGTATGATCAGCAGGGCAGCTAGGTGGTAAGATGGATAGAACACCAGCTCTGGAGACAGGAGGATTTAAGTTCAAAATCATAAATACATAATAGCTGTGGTACCTTGGGCAAGTCACTTAACCCTGAAACCCCACAAAAATAAGGAAAAAACCCAACTTGATCGGCTTTGGGGAGAGTTAATCAAAAGGAGCTAGTGATAGAGGAAGAACCCAGTTCTTATCTTTCAGAACACATCAAGTGGAAGAGATTTCTCTTTCCTTCCCTATCTCCTATCTGTAATGACATTGAAAGTAATTTAACCAATAAGAGATACCATATCCAAGAGAGACAAAGCCCAGAGAATACAACTGTGGGACTGAATTACAGCAAAGAATAGGCCTAAGAAATCAAGTTGAGGTATCTTCCCAGCAGAAATACTGTACCCAAGAGGCATACCATGAGGAGAGAAAAGAAATCAGGGCTTTATATACATATACTAGACCTGTGAGTTTTTTTGGTCATTTCTACTCCCAGCATGTGCTTCTCTATTAATATACTCTATGCTTGTTCCTATTCTTTCCACTGGTATTATATGCATATATTTGGCAGGATTGGATGTTCATTCTTCATTCTCAAAGAGGATCAAAATGACATCTCTATGTTAGAGTCAAGTTACAGAGTATCTGTCTGTGACTGATCAAACCAATACAAACTCAGAATGCTCTACACAGGTTGGACACAAATAGGTCATGGCAGGATATGTCCCAGATTAATGGGGAACATGTGTTATTGCAATTATTCATGTGATGCCCTTACAGTAAATGCTTTTGCCTTGACCTAATTGTGTCAATTGTTGAACTTTTAAGCAAGCAAATAGGAGAGGGATCATGCCTTGCCATTCCTAAACTGGGATAATCAGCCCAAGGTTCCAATTATGTGTATGTGGGGTATAGCTCAAAGAGAGTACTACACTTTAGAAGAATTTTAGATTTTCTCACACTGTTCCTTTGATTAAAAGTTACACTTGAAAACACTATGCCTCTTTAATTTGGATTTTAATCTACTAAAATCATTAACTTTTTTTATTTGTTCTTGGTAGGTAAATTCATCAGCATATTATGGCATTAAGTTAAATTCTTTGGAAGAAGGAAAAATTTTTGTAAGTTTCTTTGTTTTAAAATTATATTGTAAATGTGTTTATTTGTATTCATATTTAAACAAAATTGACTTGTATTCATTTGATACCAGAGTACTGAGAAATTTTTATTATTATGTGGGATTGTCAAACCCAGTCTACATTAAACAAAACCAGGGCCTATATCAAATTAAATTAGGTTAATTTAAACATTAAAAACATTTTTTGTTAAAGTAATAATTTTTAAACTGACTGATAGGGTTTAAGAGAGTTGGATATTTCTTTTTTTAACACCTTTAGCAGAATTTTTTCCCTTAAGTTTCCTAAATCTGTAATTTTGAAAAGCTGCTTAAAAATTCAGTTAGTTCCTCCTGAACCTGTGTTTAAGCATAATAAATCCTAAACTTTTACCCTTAAAAAATTCAGTTAGTTATTCTATATGATGCTGTTATTAATTCTTCATTAACATTAAATCACCAATATCTAAGTCATTGCTAAATCATATTGATGGATTCAAAGCAATTTCTCGAGTTCATTTCTTTCTTTTCATCACCAGCCCATCACTTCACACTTGGACTACTGCAATACCTTCCTAACTTCTGCTGTTTTCCCACCCTCCTTGCCTCATCTTATCCATCCCTAAAACACTGCCTGAATAATAGATATTGCTCTGATACTGCTTTCATCATGTTACTGATGAGGGATCCCCACATAAAAAAGTCCATATTGCTTCACCCAACTTTCTACACTTATCATTTACCTGTTCTCCAGAGGACCTTTCTAGCTTTATTTCTCTCTGCTCTCCCACAGGAATGCTCCATTTATGTAAATTGGTCAATTGATTTTCACCCAAGTACACCCTGTTCTTTAATATCTCTGTTCCTTTTATTTATTATCCTCCTATTTAAATCCTAATAGGACTTTAATGATAGAAAGATCAGCAACTCTAGATTTCATCAAAGGTAACCACTTCTAAGATCCTTAATCGTCTCCTTTTTCCTTGTATGTAAAATGACACTCAATTACCTTTAAGGTCTCTTTCAGTTTGAGAGATATGATTGCACCTCTTTAATACTTCCCCTAACTACCCTAGTCTTAAGTGTTTTTCTCTTTACAGAACTTATTTATACCACACTTAGGGCATCCAGACATGTTCTACCATTTGATGTTGTCTGAATTCATAAATATATATCTTGTCTCCCAATTAGAACAAGGACTGCAGGGCCTTGGACAAGTCATGACCTTCCTGGACCTCAGTTTTCTAATCTGTAGGTGAGGGGATTGGACAGAATGGACTCAAAGTTTCCTTCTAGTTCTAAAGCTTATCAATTTGTATATAATAGGGGCTCATTTAAAAAATACATGCTTATTTAAAAGAATTGACCACTCTATTCTTTTAAAGAGGTGTGAATTTAGAAAATATTTATCAATAACTTTTATCAGGTATCACTAATAATAAATTCCAAATGAAGAACCTAGAATTAGATATCTCACTTTAAAGTTATGGGATATTATTAGAAAGACCAGGATTCAAGGTTATGATAATTGTAAGAGACCATTGTATTCTGCCTTCATGAAATTAATTAGAAGATGAACACTGAAAAGAAAGGTTATGTGGTAATGTATCATCATAGTCCTAATTATTGTCTTATTAGCCTTCAATTTGATTCCATTATTTTCAGAGCTGGAAGGGACAGCAGAGATAATTTAAACCAAATTATGACTGAAATATGAATCCTTTCTACAACTTCTCTAAGAAACTTTCATTTGATGTCTCCATAAAGACGTTGAATGAAGTAAGGTATCCCAAGGCAGTGCATTCTTCTTTTGGATAGTTCTCATTTTTCTTTATTGTTTCCTTTTTCTTGGAGGAGAGAACTCCTAGGGAGAAACATCCACTATCAATGCATATGGGCAAATGTTCAGCTAGATATAATCTCAGTAATTTGCTTACAGATGCAAAGAGATCAAGTAGCTTGCTCTGCATCTCACAGTCAGAAGTGCTATCAACTCCAATTATTCCCACCTCCAAGGCTGGCTATCTACACCACTGCCCTGTTTCCCCATACATGTGTCTGTACCCATTTCCTGGCCTTTGCTGCCTTTCTTATATCAAGCTAAAATCTCTCAGTAGCTTCCACTCATTATTTCTAATTCTACCCTCTGTAGACAAGTAAAATAAATATAATCATTTTCCCACATGAAAAAAAAATCTTTAAATATTTGAAAACTTCTATAAAGCTCCTTGAGGGCAGGGAAGATTTTTTTTTATTTTTGCCTCTTTTTGTATTCTTAGAATTTAGCACAGTAGGTACTTATTAAATATTGACGTTTCTCCCCCCGCCAAATATCCCTTTCTCCAATTTAAATATCCCCAATTCCTTCAAACAATACTTTTATAGTACAGATGTTTTGGGGTTTTTTGTTTTTGTTTTTACTAAAGAAATTTGAATCTTATTCAGGGATAAAGAGTTTGATTTCCCATATAGGACAAGTGGTTATTTTCTTTTTCATAACCTAGGATTACATTCATAATCTTGAACAGCAGGAATATAATTGTAATGTTGGGGTCCTTTGAAAATTTTGTAGAAACCTTCACATTAGTACTACCCAAATGGTAGTTTTTAATGGTATTGTTTTAAGTGTCTTCACCATTCTGATCTCTCTCTTCTGGATATGTTCATCTGAGGACATCTTGTCTCACATCTTTTTCACCTTTAAAATCATATGATTTTTATGATTCTATGATTATGATCTATCAGAGTAGAAAATGATCTTCTAAGGCAAGCATCCAGGTCAAGTATTGTAGTAACTTCTTGACTTCTGAATCCCTCTGCTGAGAAAAGTAGAATACAACAAGCAGTTTATCGGCCACAGGCCTTCTGTTTGTGGAGTAGGATAATACTGTTTTATCCATACTAAAGTTATTGATCAGACAAGTGCTGGGTTAGGGGAAAGAAAATAGTCCTTGGGAGGAGGAGTACTGGTATCCAAATCATAAGCCAAGAAAACTTAGACCAAAAGGCCAGAATAGGTCTGTATCGTCATCTGCTTCCATTATTATCCTAAAATCATAAATATTCATAGTCAGAAGGGGCCTCAGAATTAATCTAATTGAATTGATATCAAAAATGCAAATCCTCTGTAAAACATCCCTGATAAACTTTCATTTAAGTGTCTTCATTAAATACATTGAATGAAGTAGAACCTAAGATATCTTTAGAGAGCCAAGGGTCAACTGCAAATGGGAATACTGCCCACTGGTTTTGTTCATTTTGTATAGGAATTAAGTACAGAATTAGAAGGCAAGATGTGATGTTATAGAGCTGATCACTTGCCAGATTACCAATTCCCCAAAGATTCTTCCCTGGTAGCTACTTAACATGCCTTGTCCCAAGTCACAACTTTAGATAGGGTTCATGAAGCACTCTTCTGATTTAACCATATCAGTCCAGAGATAGTGATGGAATGTGGGGGGAAAAAAGAGAACTCATCAATAGAATGCAGTATACCAGATGTTTATTTAATTATATTAACAAAAATTTTAGAAATATGCTCCACATATAGTGGTTTCAAACATGTCTTAGGATTGGTTAATAAAGAGCCTACCTTCCAGAAATGCCAGTCCTTGCTGTTTTTGTCTCCCATTTAAATCTTGGCAATGTGTCCTCTACTCTCAGGGGCTTACTATATTATTCCTGAACTTATTGCAGATATCCAATCAGCTTTAGGCCTACTTAATTCAGACCTCCTGAACTCAAGGGACCCACCAATCTCACTCAGCCTCCTCTCATTGCAGAGATTACATTGTATGTCTTGGCTTTTTTCAGGATATTAGGGTCAAACTCATTTCTTATTTTTATGGACACACAGTATTTATACAATACTTTGTATATCATCATAATAAACCAAATTTCTAATGCAGTTTCAAAGCACTTTCAGTGGCTTCTCAATAAATACTGATTGAATGAAATGGGAATAGAATGGATGACTATCAGTCTTGCATGTGAAATCATTCTACTTTCTAACAACAGTTATTCTTTTCAGTTCTATGAATTTATAAATTCTCAGAGTTATACAGATTTTTGGAGACTAGTAGCATGGTTCTAGATGATCAGTTTCTCTTAGTCTAAGAGATTCAGGCTATGTATTTCTACAATGTTAGAACTAGGGGGAAAAAAACCTGAAAGCCTTCCAGACTAAACCCTTTATTTTACAAATACGAAATAAAGCCCAGAAAGGTAAAGTGACCTTTCTCAGTGGAAGCAGATTGTAAGATGTCATTGGTAATCCCTGATACTTGAAGCATCAGTACATCAAGGTTAAAAATTGTAGTGAAAAGGACTATATACAGGCACACCTCTCCTCCGCCTTTCAGTGCCACCATCTGCTCTCTTCTCAGGGTTTCTTCCTTCCTCTTCTCTCCTGAATTCACCATGGTCCTTCCTGATCAGCTGGTGGGCAAATGGCACCTTATGGAAAGTAAAGGATTTGACAAGTACATGAAGGAATTGGGAGTGGGAATGGCCCTGAGGAAAATGGCTGGAGTGGCCAAACCAGATGTTATAATCTCTGAAAGTGGGGATGTAGTTACCATTAAGACTGAGAGCACCATAAAAAATACACAATTCTCTTTTAAACTTGGTGAGAAATTTGAAGAAAACACAGCTAATGGCAGGAAAACTCAGACTCTTTGTACCCTTGAAAATGATGCATTGATCCAGCAGCAGGCATGGGATGGGAAGGAAAGCACAATAACAAGGAAAGTAGAAGATGGAAAGTTATTGGTGGACTGTGCTTTGAATGGTGTGACTTGCCACAGGGCCTATGAGAAGACCTAGTAAAGAAATTCCATCTTCCTGTGTAATTAGCTGTTATGAATGCACCAGCTCAGTTCAATGAGCAAACTCTCCAACCAAACCTTCTTGCTTTTTCTTCTTGTCTTCCTTTCTGTGGTCTGTTATTTCAGTGGCTGACTACTTGAAAACAGTTTTATTTCCAAGTATTGATGTAATAAGGATTATTTTGGTAGTAAATAATTGTGCAGTTAAAAAAGACTATATACAGAGAATCAGGAAGAGGAGCCTGCACACAGGGGAAAAAACCCCCCACAATATTTAGATTCAATGTGCTGACCAGTAGAGGTTCTCCATACCTGTTGAAGCAGAGAATTTGCATTAATTCAATCAACAGTGTTTAAAAAATGCATGGACTGCTACAGTAGGAAGGGAAAATCAGGAATATTTAATGCCATGGAAACAAAAGGAGAAGAGAATGTTTAGGAAAAAAAGGGGGAACATTTAAACTTTGCAAGATTAGGACCTTTAACCATTAAAAGAACAAATTCATCTCGTCTGAATTTTCTTATAGCTAAAGTACTACTGAAGTGAATTGATAAGAGATAGTTTAACTTTGCATTGACTTTGGATTCCTTAAAAAAATTATAATTTTAGGGTTTGGTAGAAGAAATGAAGAAACCACAGGATCTACATTTCAGACTGGTAAGAAAATACTTTTCTTCTGAAATAATCTTTTAAACATCCTTAAACAATATATACATTTATATGTTTATGCATCATATGTGTGTATATATTAGAGCATATATTTATATATGTAGATACAAAATTCCTATAAAGAACCTCATATGTAAAACCCCATCCTATACTAAACTTCTAGAGGTTTTAGATCTTTGGGGTAAGGGCAAAGCTGCAGGAAGCATGTTGAATCAGCACAAGCTGCTCTGAATTAATCAGCATCTGCATTAATCTCTATTAGCTATAGAGAGATTAACCCTAGTCATCATAGTCACTCTTGAAGCCAGAAAGGCCTGAGTTCAAGCCCCAATTCTGACACATATTAGCTGTGTGACCCTGAGCAAATCACTTATTTTCTCAGTATTCTAATCTTTAAAGTTGCAGAGAAGACCACATGAATTGAAACAGAGAGTTTGCTCATCTGCATCCTATACCAATGAAATTATACATCCTTTAGTCCTGAAACCCTTTCCTATGTTTATTCAAGCATTGATGTGTGAACTAAGAAATTTAAAGAATGAGAAAATTAAAGTTTATTCTTGGCAGTAATAGACTGGTCTCAATGATGTGTTTTTATGCCAGTCTTGGTAATTCAGAATGACTAACAGCCAAGTGAGCCTCTGTGGGTGAGAATTGTCAGAATTTCCAAGAACCTTTCCTAATGAGGGTTTATGTATATCTCTTGGAATGATAACCCTTGAGAGATGACCAGTGAAAGGAAGGATGTGTTGATGTGTGTGTGTGTGTGTGTGCACTTATTTATTTTTCCCTCTCCTTAAGGATCCAAAGATCAACTAACCTGTGTTAAGTCAGCATGTGACATTAAGTTCTTCTATATCTCTGATGATTAATTGATTGATTCCCTATGAACCCTAGGACATGTCTGGGAGCCATAAACTCAACTTTGAGAAAACACTGCAGGTTCAGAAAGAATGAAACTGCTTTGTTTTTAATGTTTTATGTTTTATTTTCCCTTTTTAGCTTGCCTTGGAATTACTTCTGGCATTAAATTCTTTCTGTGAACAAGCATTCCTTTCATCATCCCATGTAGCCAAAGTATAATGTTTTAGTCCTATTTTTCCTGAAACAGCAAAATGTAAAGACATTATGTTTTGGAATTGTCAGTGGGTAAAGGTCATAGATTTTTTTCTTTTACTAAGATAGGAAATGTTGTCAGATATAAGATGAAACACCGTCCCTGTGGCAACTTTGGTCTGGGCAGTTTTTCTGGGGGTGGGGCTCCTCTTGTCCCCTAGCCCTTTCAGACTAGCCTGGATCCTTGTAGCCCCTACTGCCATTCTGTGCACCTAAATAACTCCATTTCTATATGTTTTTTTCTTTTTTAGGTTAGTGAAGGAGCTGAATGCATTTTTATTCCCACAAAAATCTTTCTAATGGAAGCACCCATTGTATCTCAGCAAATGGCTATTGGTCTGGTGAACATTTATCCCACAAAGAGCACAATTAGGCAGTACCTCTTCAAAAAGCAAGCTTGGAATAATTACAAAGCCAGGGTGGTCGCTCAGCAGCTAAAGAGAAGTTCCAGGATAACCTCATTCTAAATTCCTTTTTAAGAAACTTTGGCAGCAATGGTGAGAAGACTTTAGGTTTAATAAGAGGAGGGAGAAAATACTATTGACTCATAGGAAACAGGCATACTCCTAAATGGTCACAGGCATGGAAGCAATTCACACATGTTTAGTGAAAAAGGGAAGGAAATGATGCCATCGCTCTGCTGACTTGAATCTATCACAGAGGTCTTCGCTGCCTGTTGTGAAAGGAAATTCATGCCCATATGTAAAAATACAGACAAGTTAAAGGACAGAAAGTTTAAGTCAAAGTCTTCAAATAAATATATGCATATGCTGGGTTCACATATTAAACAATATATTGCTACTGTCTGTTTGATATTGGTGTTGAATTTATGTCACAGTTTCAAAACACTGATAGCCTCAGGCAATAAAGAGAGGAAAAACAACTCTATGGAGAGAAAGAGAGAGAAAGGAGAGGAAGAGAAAGGAAAGGGAGAGAGAGAGAGTACTGTATGTGGCATTCAAAAGTATCAAATTGTTTGATTTTTTGCTTTTGACTTGCTGAAGATTGTAGCTTGGCTAAAAATTTAATCTTCTGTCAAATATTTACTTGGTTGCTTTGTTGATGGTTATTATTCTGAAATAATTTTTTTTGAAAAATAACTATCCTATAATGAATTTATTGAAGGCTTTTTTAATCAATGTAAAAAAACATATCGAGACTTCCCATATATATATATATATATATATATATATATATATATATATATATATATATATATATACACACACAAACATAGACACAAATATATAATATATTCACATTTATATTTGTGTGAATCCTTGGCTTCTCAATAAAAGAAAGAAACATGTATTGTGCTAATTGCTTTTTACAAATAAATTTTTTTTGATCCTCACAACAACCCTATTTGATAGGTGAGGAAACAAAGACAGAGGGATAGTACCCAGGGTCATACAGCTAATAAGTGTCTTCCTGTTTTCGGGCCCATACTCTTTAATTCCACTAGCTGCCAACTAATCTTTTTTTTTCATAAAAATATTTCGTTTGTTTTTCCAATTACATACAATGGTAGCTTTTACCAATCAATTTTTGCAAGGTTTTGCATTTTACAATTTTTTCTCCCTCTCTCCCTTCCCTGACAGTAGGATTTTGATTTTGATTTTGATTTTGATTTTCATTTTGTGCTAAACATAGATCAATATTGAATGTGTTGTGAGAGAAAAATTAGATCCAAAAAGAATAAAGAAAACATTAGGGATAACAAAATGACATAATATATAAGACAACTTTTAAATTGAAGATAATAAGCTTTGGTCTTCATTTAAACTCCACAGTTCCTTCTCTGGATATGGATGGTGCTTTCCATCACAAATCCCTTAAAATTGTCTTTGATTATTGTACTGATGAAATGGACAAGTCTATCATGGTTGAGCATGACCCCATGCTAGTGTGTACAATCTTCTTTTGGTTCAGCTCATCTCATTCAGCATCAGTTCATGCCAGTCTTTTCAGGCTTTTCTGAAATTCCATCCCTCATGATTTCTTATAGAACAATGGTGTTCCATCACATACATAGACCTCAGTTTCCAATTCTTTGCCACTACAAACAGAGCTGTTATGAATGGTTTTGTATATGTGGGATTTTTACCCTTTTTCTTGATCTCTTTAGGATACAGATCCAATAGTAGTATTCCTGGATCAAAGGCTATGCACAGTTTTATTGCCCTTTGAGCTGCTAACTGATCTTAGTGATTGAAGGCCTGTTGGTAGTTTTTATTTCTATGGTTAGTAGAAAATAAGACTGCTGGGAGAAATTATCTCCCTAATTTTGACTTTTGCTTGCTTTTAATTTCTGTTCCCTGTCAGGCCACGGACATGCAAATAATTAACCTCCAACAGGCTGAGATAATATTCAACAAATAGGTATCTATTGGAAGTTTAGAGGTGTTAACTGAAGAAACTGTTATGTTACTAGAACTTGAAAAGCCTCTGATAATTTTTATTATAAGTCATACAATTCTTGATATCAGCTCAGGGCAAAAGTTTTCTCCTCAAAAAAAATCAACCTATAGGAAAGTAGTGGCATCCAATAACCAGGTATAAATATGACATTGTTGATGAATTGAATTTGGAAGTTGCCAGAGACAGATTCATAGGAAGTGATCCTGCCAGCACCCAGTTTCTTAGAATTCAGAGAGCATTTGAAAATAATAAAGAGGACCAAGATCAAACCTGCACAGAAACAGCAATGGTAACTGCCCTTTATAAGTCACCAAAGATCAAAATCAGAAAAGACATACTCATAGGGACTGGAAACCATAGGAGTAGCCAGTGCCTAAAGGCAAAGGAAGAAAAAAATGATATAACAGGACCACATTTAGAAATAAAAAAGGTTGTAGTAGATTGCTGCTTTTCAATTTAATAGTATGGGCAAAATGGAGAAGCTGCAAATAAAAGACCTTCAAGTGATTAAAATCTTCATACTAGCATCAATTAAATGTCAACTAATACCTTTGGTTAAGGCATTTGTAAAGAAAAATGTTATGAAGAGAAAAAAATTTATCACTATTAGCCATAATGCCCCCTGCTCAGTATTAGATTTTTGGATCAGAATCACACAACTTTTTTTTCCCTAAACTCTAGCACCTTTCTCTAAGAGAGAAAGTCTTGGAGAGCACATAGATGACCTTTGCTGCAGATGCTACTTTAACAACGAATCATATTTATTCAGACTTAGACTCAGCTGAATTTATAAAAGCTTAGCTTTTTAGTGAATTTAGGTGACTTAAAACTTAATTATAATTTTAGGTCTTGACAGAAGCAATAAACAAGTCACACAGTTTTCCCAGAATTTGCTCCACTGGTACTTAAGTGGGACCAATCCCTATGGACTGACAAGTGGAGCAATGAGAATTAAAGGGCATGAATGAATGCCCCAGGTTTATGCATTCTCAGGTTTTAGTTTATGTCCAAGATGACTGATGAATAAGCCTAGAGGTACTGGCTGCTGGTAATGATTTGACTTTTTTAAATGCATTTTAAAAAAGCATAAACCATTCTAGCATGACTACTAATTGTCATGTTTTCCTAGAGTTGCTCCATTTAATTGGTTTGATAAATAACAGTACAAGTTGATAAATGTTGAGGTTATGACAGATACAGAAGTTGACTTCTTGTAGCTGTACCATTTGTGACAGCTTCCTCTCCAGGTTTTTTGAATATTAATCCTTGACACAAAATGCTTTAAAGTTGTTTACCCATTTAGTCAAGTCTGAATAATAAGTTGTTCAATTATACAACATTCTTTCTCTGTCACACAGTTCTTAGTATATACCAGTCATGCTAAAGTTATACTTAATGAAAGTATATTTAATGAAAATTTTGATGAGAGAAGCCAGTGTCGTTTTGTTTCTATTAGGAATAGATTGGTCCTAGGAATTGAAAAGCTTCATGTTTCTTGAGTAGATTTTTTTAAAAAAAAGAAAAAAATAAATGCAAATAACATAGTTCAGTTCTATTTGGAAGTTGATCAATGTCTTAGTTATGGTATTAAGACCATTTCCCAGAGAAAATACTATAACTGAACATAAACTTCATTTTAGACTCTCACATTCTACAAAGGACCATTGGAATAAGGGGGATTTCACATGTCTGTATCTGTTGTGAAATTATCTAGAAAATTTGGAAATTTTGCTAAGTATATAGTATATCATTCTCCTAGTGTTTAGCACACACTTAGTTGGTATTTAATAAATGCTTATTAATAGCAAATAGTTTAAAAAGTCCAAAAATAAAAGCTTTTTTAAAAAAAATTAATTAAATTTAAGAGAACTCATTTTAGAGGATAAAGGAAATGATAACCTGTCAGTGGGCATCCTTCCTGTAGAGCTATGTAGCCTCCATCTCTTACAATCATGTAATAGGCCTGGAATTCGACGTTCTTGTAATTCTTCAAGGTTTGGAACTATGGTAGGCCTTAGCAGGTAGCAATGCTAGACCTTTTTTCTAGAGCATAAATTTTGATACACCCACATCTCAAAATGGCAGAAAGGGAATAGTTTTGAATTACTTAATATAGCAAGAAATATATTCTCTGTTATAGATCATTCAAAACCTGAATATCTACACACTGTACCCTTCCCTTGTGTTATAAAACCTTCAAACCTCCAGAATCAAAAACTAAATTTTTCCTGGATTCAGAGACATCCTATCCATGTAATCTTTGATCTGGTCTCAGTTGTCAGGCATCACTGAGACAAGGTGATTTCAAAATCTCATGGTTTCTTTTTCCAAGTTTATGCTGTCCACTTCCCATATAAATCAATACTTCTCATGAGCCTAAAATATTTATGAAGTACCCCGTTTTCTCACAAATTATTTTGAACTAAGTTCTAGATGTAGCATAACTGATTTGTTTGTTGCTTAATACCATATTTTTGAACATGGAAGAAGAGGCAAGCAATGGGCCCTACATAAGCATTGAGATTATTATTATTGTTTCATAGTGGGAAATAATTGTTTCAACTGCTAGTACTAAAATAAAAGAATAAAGATAAAAGTCAGACCTGCAAGATAACAATCCTATGTCGCTGCAAAAACTACTTTGGGGAAAATTTACCTAGAAGCACTGAAGTGGAGTTATGAAGATCTGGATTCAAATCCTGCCTCACTTATTTGTGTGACACCTTTCTCAGTCTCAGTATCATCTGTTAATAGTAATATCCATCTCACAGTGTTGTTGTGAGGGTCACAGAATGTGAAGTGCTTTACAAACCTTTTTTTGTTGTTGGTTTGCTTTTTCAAGGCAATGGGATTAAGTGACTTGCCTAAGGTCACACAATTAGGTAAGTATGTGTCTGAGGTCACACTGGAACTTGGTCCTTCTGACTCCAGGGCTGGTGCCCTATCCAGTCTGTCCCACAAACCTTGAAGTCCTATATAAATGAAAACTATATTACCCTAAACCTCACTGTAGCACATCCCAAAGGGAAAAATGAGACATATACAGGAAGGAAAAGAATTCATGATGCTTGTATCTCCTAGTAATTGCAAATAATACCTTTCCCCCTTCAACTTTATATATATATATATATATATATATATATATATATGTATATGTATATGTATATATATATATATATAGTTTAAGCAATACTTTAATGAAATACTGTTTTGAAATTATAATTGTTTTTCAAAAGTATAGGAATAGTAATTGATTCTATATCAGCTGCTGTGGCCCATGTTGATGACTTGTAAATAGACTGAATTGTCCCTCCCTCCCTCCCTCCCTTCTTCCTATAACCATTCTAACCATACCCAGTTCAAGGGATAAATATAATATCCAGCTCTGACCCTATCATCCATCATTTCCAATACTTCAATGACTCAAGTTGAGTTCATAAGGGACACTTTTGCCTCCACAGAACCAAGAGAACATGGATGAGATAAAATGAAATTCAAAAGGCAAGGATCAAGAATTTGCTCCATTCTTAAGGTGTGCCAAACACTACCATTCTTTTCTTACCACTTTTCTCAATATCAGGATCTAGCTGGGAGTGTGGTTCTTCTGTGACACGTATTCAAAGTAAGCCTCTCTACCACTATTTCTTTAGCCCTGAGCTCTTTTCCCAGAATTTAATTTGGGTTGAGCAACCAATTTTTGGCACCGTGGCACCAAAATTTAAAAAGTGCTGAGAGCACTTATAGTTCTACTGTAGTGAACAGATGTCAAAATTTACCACCTAATAAGATTAGTTAAAAAAAAGTTCATAAATTATATACCTCATCTCTCCCACCCTCGTGGTCTTATCCCCCTTTCTGAGTTCTTCCATGATTTGATTTACCCAGTTGCAGGTCACTTTCAAAGTAGAGAGGAATGGTCAATGATCATGAGGAAGCAGGGACTTTTTCTTGATAAAAGGCAGAGGACATAGTAGAAGGGCAGTGACCTCCACTCCCTGAATCCCACACTGTGGAAACACTGAAAACCTACAGGCACTGTCCGAACTCTCAAAAGTTGTAGACAGAAAAGACATCAGTTTGACTAGTCTTCCCCTCACCCGCACATACACCCACCTCCAAAGTGAGCAGAAATCAATTCTAACAAGTCCAAAGTCAAAAAATAAACTGGAAGAATGACCAAATAACAAAGCACCAGATCATAATAAAACTACATTGCTGGCAGAGAATTTCAAGACACAAGTTCAGAAGATGGGAAGGACTTGAAAAAAAATCTACAAATAATGCCTTAAAAATGTAGATTGGACACAGTCCCACAATTCCTAGAAGAGCTAAAGAAAGATTTTTTTTTAAAGAGCAAAAAAGTGGTCTAAAAATGAAATAATTGAGGGAAATTAGGAAAAGAAATGGGCTATTCAAGAAAATGATGAAAAAAGAACAAGAGGTACAAAAAAGTACTGAAAAACCTCCTTAAAAATCAGAACTGCCAAATAGTAAGAGATACGAAACTTAACTGAAGAAAATAACTACTTAAAAATTGGAATTAGGCAAGTGAAAGCTAATGATCTATAAAACATTATGAATAACTGAAAAAATAGAAAATGTGGAATATCTCAGAGAAAAAACTTGGAAATTAGATTGAAGGAAGATAATTATTTAAGTACTATTGGTCTCTCTGAAGGCCATGATTAATAATAAAAAAATCCTAGACATTGTATTTCAAGAAATTATAAAGGACAGCTATCGAAATATGTTAGAGCCAAGAAGGAAAAATAAAAATAGAATTCACTAGTCATTCCCTGAAAGAAATCCCCAAATGGAAACTCCAGTGATATAGTCAAAATTTAGAACTCCCAGGTCAAGAAGAAAATATTGCAAGCAGTCACAAAGGATGTATTCAAATATCATGAAGCCATAATCAAGACCACACAAGATTTAGCAGCTACCATGTTAAATAGGTGGAGTACTTATAATATGGTATTCCAGGGGACAAAAGATTACTACACAGAATAATCTTACATGGAAGGAGAGGGAAATAGATATTTAATGAAATAGAGGATTTTTAAGCATTTCTGATGAAAAGACATTCAAACATGTCTGAAGAGAAACAAAAAAAATATATAAATTATAACATACATACTCAATAGGGTACAGACATGTATCTTACCCTAGAGGGAAAAAGAAGAGGAAAGGGAGGGGGGAAAGAGGACAGGGGTTGGGGGCAGGGGTGGTATAGGTGATAGAGTGGGAAGATTGTGGGAAAGGGTAGTCAAAACACACTTTTGAGCAAGGACAGGTTGAAAGGAGTGAGGAAATAGAATAAATGGGGGTGGGGAGGAATAGGATGGAGGGAAATACAGCTAGTGAATACAGATAGTAAGTAAATTCTCTGATGCACTTATGATAAAGAAGTGATTCAATCCAAAGACATAATTGCTGGTATCTGAAAACAGACTGAAGTGCACTTTTTTTCTCTCATTCTTTTTCTTGAGTTTTCTCTATCATTATGCAGGGAAGGGGATTATGTTTATTTTTACAAGACTATTGTAGTAATACGAAAAAAATACAATTCATTGCTATCCAAAAAAAAGTAGCTGATGACTAACATTTTTACACCCACATACATTATAGCATGATGTCATGATATCAGATGCTTCTAATTTATTCAATACCTTGAGGATATATTATTTCCTCAGTTTGTGTTCCTTTTCCAGTTCAGCCAATGCCCATCCCTCTATGTTTTAGGAGATGATCCTTGACCAAAAAATCCCCCCAAAATCTCCTTCCATATGGCCATTTTGGTGATGAGTATGAAAAAATTCATTAAGTTGGTCCTCAGATAACAGACACACAGGCTGTCACCAGGTCCATACATAAAAATCTTGTGACTTGCACCATCATATCCTTCAAGAATCCAGAATTAGCTCTATACCATGATGAGGCACTGGAGGATGACTGGAATGGAAAATATATTAATATAAATATATTTAATTACAAATATCTATGCAGATATAATTCAATTTGTAATTTAATTTTGGGATCTTATGTTTTTCATTAGCAAATGATTAAATGGTTATGATTCAGGTTCTTATATAATTACTAATCCAAGACTCATTAATGGCTGAAAAAGAAGCCTAGACTGTCCCAGAGGTCTTTTTATCCACCTAAGGGAAGAACAAGAGAATTTCAGAATTGGAAAGGATCACAGTGATCATTTTGTCTAATCTCTATCTGAATAAAATCCCCCCCTCTACAATTTCTGTGATGTGGTACTCCAGTTTTTGTTTTTATTTACTATTTATTGAAAACATTCTTTTATTTTGTAAACTTTGAGTTCTAGATTATTTCCTTCACTCTTACCCTTCCTCAATCCAATGAAAAGACTAACAATATGATATCAATTACACATATGAAATCATGGAAAATATTTTTCCATTTTAGCCATGTCACTACAAAATGGAGAGTGGGGAGGGAGAGGACAGAGAGGGAGGAGAGGAAAAAGAGAACAACGGGGGGAGAGAGAGAGAGAGAGAGAGAGAGACAGAGACAGAGACACAGAGAGAGACAGAGAGACAGAGAGAGACAGAGAGAGAGACAGAGAGACAGAGAGACAGAGACAGAGAGACAGAGACAGAGGAACAGAGACAGAAAGAGGGAAGGAAACAAAGAATTATACTTCAATTTGCACTCAGAGTTCATCAGTTCTCTCTCTAGTGGTGAATGACAAATTTTTCATCTTGAGTCTTTTGAAATTGTCTTGGATCATTGTATTGATCAAAATAGTCATCATTCACAATTGAATAACATTACAACATTAATGTTGATGTGCACATTTCTTCTCACTTCCCTTTATATCAGTTCATATAAGTTTTGCCATGTTTTTTCTAAAATCACCCCCTTTGCCATTTCTTATAGCACAATTGTATTCCAGCACAAACATGTGCTACAATTTGTTTAGCATTCCCTAATTTTGCCACCACAAAAATATCTTAGAACCATTTTTTGCACAAATAGGTCCTTTTCCCTTTTAAAAATTCTGTTTTCACTTCAAATGAAGCATAATTCTTCACTTCATCTCTATGTGTGTCTTTCTGTCTAAAGTGTGTCTCATATACAACATATTGTTAGATTCTGGTTTCCAATTTATTCTGTTATCTGCTTCTGTTCTATGGGTTAACACAACTTTCAGTTATGTTCTCTAAGTGCATCTCCCTTCATCCCATTTTCCTGTTTCTTCTCTTTTTATTCTATACTTTCTCAAAAGTCTGTCTTGCTTCTGGTTACTTGCCTCCCCTAATCTGTTATCCCTTCCACCATATCTCTTATTCTCTTTTTCTTTTCATCTCCTTTTTGGGTAAAATCAATTTTTATACTAATTGAGTATATATATATATATATATATATATATATATATATATATATATATTTCTTCATTTTTTGAACCAGTTCTGATGAGAATGAGGTTTAAGCATTGCCTGCCATTTTCCCTCCACTATTAAAGCTCTTCCTCACATGCCTCCTTTATTTGTCCCATTCTACCTCTTCCTTACCACTTCTCTCAGTGTCCTCATTCTTACCCCATATTCTTTTTTTTTAAATCATCCTAACTTAATCCCTACCTGTGTCTTCTGTCTATGCAGACTTCTTCTAACTATGCTATTAATGGTAAAGTTCTTAAGAGTACATGTTTCTGGAAACAATGTAAAGGCTGGCAGATTGCCTTCTGTGGGGGGGATTGGGGAGGGAGGTAAGATGGGGGGGGAAATTGTAAAACTCAAAATAAATAAAATCTTTAAGCAAAAAAAAGAGTACATGTTTCATCTTCCCATATAGGAATGTAAACAGTTTAACTCCATTGAATCCTTTACAAATACTCTTCATATTTACCTTTTTGTTTCTCTTGAGTCTTCCATTTGAATGTCAAATTTTCTATTCAGCTCTGGTCTTTTCATTAGGAATTTTTGAAAGTTTTCTATTGCATTTAATAATCATCCTCCACAACCCCTGGAAGATTTCTACTCAGTTTTGCCAAGTAGGCAAAAATATTTCTCATTTTCTATCCCATCCTAATTTTTTCTTTATTATTTTATCTCTTTTAACTCTTCCAAGAATTTTTGCTGACCTTGGGACCAAATTAACTATTTTGCTATTTTCACATTGTTATCTTATTCTAAGTTTATGTGGTCTTTTCTGCCACTGTGATAACTTTTTATGGTTAAGTTCTGCTTTGGGTATTGTTTGCTCACTATTCATAGTGAACTTCACTATGAATAAAGTTGGGCTCTACTCACCTGAGGTTGGGGAGGTACTATGTCAAGTTTTAGGCATTTTTGTGTTGCTATTTTCAGAACCATTTCTTGGTGTCTTCAAGCTTTTGGTGTTTCCAAGGTAGTGTTATCCTGGAAGAGATGTAGTCACTGCTCTCCTGACTTGTGCTCTAATATTTACTCATTAAGCATCCCTACTTCCCTGTGACCACAAGTGTTAATGCTCTGCGTGGTCCTCTTACTGTGACCAGAGCCCCTTCTCCCTTATACTTGTGGTCAATCATGAGTACTCCTTTTCACCTTACCATTTTGACCCAGAACTGCTTATGGGCAATAAAACTGTCAATCAGTGCCAGTTGCATTGTGCCAATAAAGAATTCTTTGTAATCTCTTCTGATTAGTTGTCCAATTGCCTTTAACCTTGGATGAGAGCTCCAAAAACTGCTGCTTTTGTGGCTGCCTTCACACATGGCACTTCTGCCCTGTTCTTCACCTGGTTCTACCCTGGTGTTACAGACCTGTGGACCTCCCTCATTGGAAAAATGTCTTCCTCTGAGCTTGTTGGCTCTATTGCTCCAAAATTTTATTTGCAATGTTATTTTAATATTGTTAGGAGGAGAATATTAGGAGAGGTCATCTGGATCACTATTTTGACTGCCTCATTGAGCTTTTATTTGGAAATCTCTAGTGAGGGAAAATCTGTTACCTCCAGAGACAGCCCATTCCATAGTGAGACAATTCTAAATGTTAAAAAGCTGTTCTTTATGTTGTTTAAAGATGTTTATACCTTTCATCAATTGTTCCCAACTCTTCCCTGGGGTCAAGTACACCAAGGCTAATACCTTTTTTTACATTATAGTCACTTTGTTTAATCTTGTTAATTTTTATTCTGACTTTAAAACACAAAAAATAACTTTTCATATACATAGCAGAATGTGAGACAATACTATGTGAAACTATGAATCTCCATTTCATACCCTTGTTTTTTTTTAAAAAAAGTATTAATATAAATTCTGCATATTACTTTTGAAACTGCTCTTCTAAACTTCTTTACATTCTCTTCTATGCATTTAAAAATGTTACAGACAACATCTTTTTTTGATTTCAGCATTGTTCCTCTCTTCCTCCTCAACTAAGAATAAGAAAAGGGAAAATATAGCCAAATAGACAAACAAAATTAATTATTATGATGACCATGTTCAAAATATATTTTGTATCCATCATCTCTCTGACAAGAGGTGGATAGCATGCTTTATCATAGATCCTCTGGAGACATGGTTAGTATTTTCATCAAACATTTTAACCAAACAGAACTTCCATTTTCATCCTGATTCTCTAAACTAAACATCCTTATTTCCATTAACTAATCTTCAGTCTTGTCTTCCAGTCCTTTATGCATTCTAGAAAAGTTTAAGCCATCAATGACACTTCTGTTTTTAGAATGGATCTGATTATCACATCTGTGCTTAGTATATTTATGATAATCTTTGTGGATATCTCTTTCATCAGTGCAGATTAAGGTCTTCCCAAAGTTTATTACCTGGGAGTCTTCTCCTTCATGTTTTCCATCAAACCTTTATTTTACAATATAATTTTTTTAATTTTACAAGTAAAAAAACCTTTTATTTTACAAATAAAACCTTTATTTTACAAAGGAGAAAACTGAGGTTAAGGGACTTGCCCAAGGTCACAAAGATATTAGATGTCTGAGCTGAGCTTGGATATCTACTTCCTGTTACATGTGATTTCTCCAGCCCTTCCCTCAAACTAGACCAATTCGGATTCTCACCCCTAACTCTTGGTCTTAATGGATAAACATTCACTTCATCTTGCTTCAGTTCAGGCCAACCATACCACTTTCCATGTATCCTATATTGCTATGTTTTTTCTATGTGTTTGCTGCACTCTCCCAATTCCAATTCTGTATTTAAGAACAATGAGCTTGAAAGGACATATTAGGAATTTGCATTTTGGCAATCACAGAAATCACTATTTCCTTTGACTTTCCTGTACAAAACTCTTCTTCCAAGTTGCCATTTCTCTAAATGTTCTATTAGAAGATTTCTTCTAATACCTTCTTCTATTAGAGTGTAAGGTCTTTGAAGGTTGGGTCTGTTTTGATTATTTTTATTTATATTAACACAGAACCTGGCACAGAGTATGCTTTTTCATTCACACCTAAAGTCTTACTAAAAAAAATCTAATGAATGAAAACCCACCTACAGCTAAAAGATATGAATTCTTAGTCCTCATCACTTTTAAAAACCATCTCTAGAATCATGAAGTGCTGGGGCTAAGATATTATCTAATTCAACCCTCTAATTGTACAGGTAAAGAAATGAAGACCCAGAGAAACAGCACAGCTCTCCCAGGCTTACACAGGTAATTTGTGTCCATATAGGACTGACTCCTAAACTTTGTAACTCCAAGTCCATTGTTTGCTGGATGCCTGCCAGCTTTCATGTATATAAAATCAGATCTTCTAAATAGAGTCATATCTAGCAAAAGTTTCCTAGGCAATTCTGCTGAATTAGGGGATGGGGGAAAGGGAGTCGTCCATGGAGATTCCATTAAGGAGTTCACTTGGGGAAGAAATGAATCATCTAATTATTCTTGCTAGTTACTTACTAAGCCAAAATCCTTTGATTTATGCTTCATGAGGAATGCAAGTGGTTTCAGAACCCTCAAAATTTCAGGAACCTGGAGTGATCAATCACACCATCCTGGCTACAATTCTGTTTTAGCCAAAATTCAGTGTTTGCTATATACCTACCTGTCAAGTCTCTGAGCTCTACAAATTTTGATTCTATTTCGGTGTACACTTCATATCACTTTGTGCTATACCTATTTAAATAGAAATTAGAATATTGAAACAGAGCATATTAAAAAGCTTTAAAAAACTCACCAAGAACCAAGAGATTAGAGAACAAAACAATTTATGTATTTTGTGCTAGAATTTGTGCTAGAAAACAATAACTAATAAGAGTGGTTAGTATTAGTCCTGAGACCTCCCTTCAGTACAATTCAATTACCAAAATTCACCTACCTGGTTAGTAAAACAGAACAATCCTTTCATCTGTTTCATCAATCAAGTAGAATCTAGTTTAAAGCTTGTGCTCCTAATTGTAAATACTAAGCTAAAAGCTACTCTTGTTTCATTTTTCTTTTTTAAAGAGAGTTACTTCATTAGTGTTGCGAAGTTTCTCTCATTTTTTTAATCTTTCAAGATTCTGCTCAAGGCTCTGATTGGATCAAAAGCCTTCCTCAGCTCTGATCATTTCTTCCTGTGTTTTCTCATCTACACATCTACTATGACTGATTTTGTAATAAACATAAAAAGACAAAGCCAGCTCCTTCAGCAGCTGAGATGACTTCAGTGGATCCAATTTTCTAAAATGAGCATTTGGCTTACAGCTGTAGTCACTTTTTTCTTTTTTTTTTTTTTAAAGGGTTGCTGGGTAAGATTGAAGAGTGATGGCTTAGAAAGGGAATTCAGCTTCTGCCTCAGGTGTTGCTTGAACCCCAGGAGCCAGCATCATGGGCTCTAATCATCTACATTCTACTTTCTTATTTGTTTTCCACTCTGGAAAATTCACTTATGAAACCACACAAGAGATCATTAGGTAATAAACACAGTTGCCTCAGGATTTCTATTCAGCTTTTTAATGCTTTTTTCCTTTTGGACACATGCACCAGAATCAATAGTTAGGTCATTTTTTTCATCAATTTTTATTGATACCTTTTGTTTTCACATTACTAAAATTTCCACCATATCTCTATCCCTCCCACTCTCAAAGCTCCATGCATTATAATGATATTCTTAAAGAAAAAAAGGAGAAAAGAGAAAAAAATCAGCTGTCAGTCAATACACTGAACAAAATAGAAAGACTTACACATTTCCTACCTTCATAGTATGTCTTTTCATATATATTCTTTGGTTCCAAAGTTGTTTTTTGTAATATGGCACCATTAAGTTTTTTTTGTTTTATGATGGTTCATTTTATTTACATTGTTGTAATTATTGTAAATTATAATAATATGTTATAATAAATTAGCCCTTTGAGTTTTTATATATTTATTAGTCTATTACCCTAGGCTAAAGGTCACATTCTCATTTACTATTTGTATTTCTTGGGTTTGAGTGACATTTACTTTTCTGAATTTTCTAGATATATAGTCTGTGTCCAACTGATCCTGGAGCTATAGATAACAATATAATTCAAGAATAGTATTGGCACCAATGCAAATTACACTGTTCCAAATGAGATCCACTTTCAAGTTTCTACCCAATTGTATTTTCATGGTCAAATGTAGGCAATATAGAGATATATTTTACTCAGCTATGCTTATTTGTTACAGGAGACATTAACTGAAAATATATAATTTTTTAAAAAGGTATTGCCCATCATCCTTGATGCTTTTGCCCTGGCAGAATTGACCCCGGATTCCCAAAGGCAGTTCTAACAGTAGGGCAAACTCAGGTAGGCTTATCAAGCTATTCAGGTTCTTCATGGATGGACCTTTGCCAGCAGCAGGACAAGTGTGGTCTGAAGAGTTGGTCAAGTGCCGAGAAGATCCTCATCAGGAAAAGGTTGGCCACAGTGTTAGCATTTGGGGAGGGACAGCCTAAGGAGATTCATTTAATTGAAATCAACAAGCATTTATTGACTACTTAACTGAAGGCAAGACAGGGTGCCAGTTCCTAGGGACAATATCTGCCCTCAAGAAAGTTAGATTTTTACTCTTAGTGGCAGAAAGTCTACATTGATGGAATAACAGATCTTTCAAAGCAGCATTATCAATAGATTTAAGTTCCATTTCTATATAATTCTGCCCAAACTCCAGAAAAACAGGTGTATTATATTGTCATATTCAGGTCCTATAAACAGAAGGCTTCATAAAGTAAGCCTATTATGGCTCCAATCTGAAAATTAAATTTCTACAATTATATTTCCTATTACCCAGTTGGCCGATATCTTGATTGTTTATTTTAAGCAACAGTACTAAGAAGGTTAAGTATCACCTAAGGAACACAGTATTTGCAGCTGTAGTCACAGCCAAGACCACTAGATCCCTTAGTATGATTCTATGCTTCCACAAAATGAATATATTAAAATGTACATGGCTTAACAATATTACAAGGGAAAAAAAGCATTCAACCTCTACCATGCAGGTTTGGAAATCATTTTAGTTCACATTTTTGACCTGTTCTAAATCTTGAAAGAACCATGTAGAAGCAATTCCACAGTCTCTGGGCTTCCATTTCTCCAATCAAAGACTTTTCCAGGACATGAACCAGAAGAAAGATGCACTTGTATTACTTTTGTAAGCTCGCCAGTTCTAGTTGTCAGGAAGTTTTTATATTGAGCCACAATTTGCTCTCTATAACTTTTACCCACTGCTCCTAGGTCTACCCTCAGATCCAAGACAAGTAAATCTAATCCTACTTCCAAATGACACAGCTCTTCAGATAAAGATGGGTATCATGTCTCTTCCAGGTATCTCCTCCAGTTCTTCCAACTGTCATATGGTGATTGTGAGTCTCTCATATTTTTCATCTTTCTTAGAGTTTGTTTTTTTATCTCTTTCTAAAGAGTAATATTTTATTACATTCGTCTACCTTTTTTTTCTAAAGTCAATGTTCAATATATCCACCTTATTTCCAGTTCTCTGCAACCATAAAGAGTGCTGTTAGGGTTATTTTAGACTTAAATATTAGACCTTTGTCTTCTTTAAAGTATATATACAACAGTGGGATCACTGAGACAGAGCATGGACAAATTAATCACTTTTATTATTTCATGACAAGTGGATTTCTAGAATTGTTAGACTACTTCATAATTTAACCAAGAGTCTCCAACTGCCCTCTAATACTCATAGTTTCCATTTTTAGTAAACTTTGTCAGTTTTCATGAAGTGAAAACTTAGAGTTGTTTAACTTGAATTCACTTGACTATTAGTGTTCTTGAGCATGTTTTCATGTAATCTCTAGCTTGCAATTTTTCTTTTGAAGACTATTCATTCCTTTGAACATTTATTTCTTGAAGGGAACCCTAGATCTTTTTTCATATGGTCTACAGTTTAAACATATCTCTCCATCTTATTTTATATTTTGAAGATTTTTTTAAAACCAAACATAGGGCTTTATATTTGTCCCAATTACATCTCATTGTATTACATATATAAATTGTTAAGAATTTTTTCAGATCTGGACATCCAACATGTTAGCTCTTCCTCATCATTTGGGATCATCTGAAAATCAGGTGAGCTTAGAAACTTTAACTGTATTAAGATCATGGACAAAAATGTTGAACAGAATAGAAATAATAACTAACACCCTGGGATACTCTATTTCTAATAGACCTCTCTCTAAATATCTATTGCTATTTTTTTAGTTCAGTTCTTTAACCAACTTCAACTGTACATAACTAATAATTTATAATTATACTTTAATTTAGTTCACATCTCTCTATCTTGTTCATTAGACAAGAGATTTTATGAAGTACATCTCTTATTTATTTATTTTTCTTATTACATGCAAAGGTAGTTTTCAACATTTATCCTTTTGCAAGCTTTTGAATTCCACATTTTTCTACTCTGTCCTTTTCTTCCCACCTCTTCATGACAACAAACAATCTGATACAAGCTGTGTTTAACATATTCCCATATTAGTCATCTTGTGAAAGAGGAATTAGAATTAAGAGGAGAACAACTATGAGATAGAAAGGAAAAACATAAAAGATGTTTTAAAAAGTCAACATAGCATTCTTTGCTAGGCATTCAGACTCCATAGTCTTTTCTCTGGAAGTAGATGACATTTTCTATCTTTCAGGATATTTATGTCTTTCAGGATTGTCCTTAATCACTGAACTGCTTAGAGGAGCTCCATCCTTCATAGTTGATTATCTCACAAAGTTGCTGTTAATGAATACAATGTTCTCCTGGTTCTACTCATTTCACTAAGTATCAGTTTATGCATGTCATTCAGGCTTTTCCAAAGTCCAACAACTCGTGGTTTCTTACAGAACAATAGTACTCTATAACATTCATATACCATAACTTGTTCATCCATTCCCTAATTGATAGGTAGTCCCTCAATTTCCAATTTTTGGCCACTATGAAAAGAGCTGTCATGAATATTTTTGAACATGTGAATATTTTCTCCTTTTTATGATCTCTTTCTCTACAATTAATTTTTAATCCTTTCTTCCATTGACTTTATTGAATGTAATATTTTAATGTTGTGGTGTTTTGTGATTTTAATGAGGTTTGGATTCGTTCCTGCAAATGACGCTCTCACTCAGTTAAAAATGAAAGTATTTTAATTATACAATACAAGGAATAGATTGCTTACAGTAGCATCCAATACAGCAGATAATACATAAAAGACAAAGGATTATTAATACTATAATCAAGATAGAAGAGAAAGATAAAGAAAACATCACCAATTCAGGGAGCACCAACTCTCGAGATGTCAGGTCAGGGAACCCCAGTTTTCATCGACCCTCGAGGTCTGAATGGGAGACCACGTACCCCAGGCAGGATGTCTCCTCCATGGGTGAGATTCCAGTGAGGAGAAGGGGCTTACAACTTTTATACCTTTGAGGACAAAGAAGGCTCAGAGCCATCTAAGTTGAATGGGATCCAATTCCCTTTTGGCTTCAGGTATAGATTGAATCAATATATTATTTTTTAAGGAAATGCCATTATGGGGCTGTAAGGTTTATTTTTATTAAATATCAGCATTGGGAGAATAGCCAGTTCCTCCCAATCCTGTTTTGTCTTTCCCAGGGATGGCTAGTTCCTGGGATGTCAGAAATACAGCCAAATCACATAAGGCATACTCCAAATGGTGAGTTCATATACTGGTCATTGCCTCAATTATGGCCTTCATACATATTGAAGAGTCCTTACACTAATAATTTGGTAATTATTAATTAGAAATTAGTAATTATCAATTCATGTGGTTAGTAGATAATGTTTAGTATGCCAGATTTTGTGATATTTTTATTAATTCATGAATAACTTTTGTACAGGTATAATGCTTCACTCAGAAATATGTATGTTGCTTTCTATCTCCATCCAGTAATTCCCAGAAGTCTAATTTTTCTAAAATTCTACTCATGTGTTGTACTACTTTCTTATTCATCTTTTTTTGTTGTAAATCAATAACCATTTTTAAACACCAACTATGGGCCAGGTGGGCAGGTATGTAGCACGATGGTAAGAGTGCCAGAGCTGAGTCAGGAAGACCATCTTTTTGAGTTCAAATCTGGCCTTAGACAGTTAATAGTTATGGACAACTAGTCATTACCCCTCTTTATGTCAATCTCCTTATCTGTTAAAACGAGCTGGAGAAGGAAATGGTAAACAAACTCCACTATCTTTGCCAAGAAAACCCCAAATGGGATCCTAAACATTACTGAAATGTCTGAACACCAACACCATATTACAAGAAGCTTACAGTTTAATATGAGAGACAGCATGCAAACAGCTATAGAAAAACAAGCTATGTGCAAGATAAATGGGAAATCAATAGCAAATTGAAAGGACTAGCATTAAGGGACATCTTAATGTAAGGCTTCCTATGAAAGGTGGGATTTTAGCTGAGATTCAAAAGGAACCAGGAAAATCAGGCAGTGGAGGTGATTGGATGAATAGCCCGGAAAATGGCTCAGAGTTGTTACATGAGGTATCTGGTCTGAGAAATAGCAAGGAGTGTGATGCCACTGCAGATATAAGAAGGAAAGAAAGATGTAAGAAGAATGGAAAGAGGTGTGTATAGATACAGGGTTGCAAATGAATGAGATAATTATTTTTAACAGCTTTGAAAAGTATGAGCCAGTATATAAAATAATGCAATTAAAATGCAGAACAAATATATATGTATATATCCCATATATGTTATATATTCATACACATATATGCACGTTTCCCAAACAAAGCTGTACTTCCCCACCAGAGTTTTTCTACCACTGTGGCAGTAGAAATCAGGGACCAGAGAAAAGCATAACTGGCATGTTGGCTGATGTTTTGGACTGCCTCAACTGCAGTTGTTAACCATCATGACAACCTCCTTCATGAACAATCTAATCCTACTTTAGATATAGGTTGTACCCAGGAGAAACCTCAGAAAGTGAAATGTGAAGTTTGACTATAGTCTCAGATTGTGGGAGAAAACTTTCTTGTAAAAATACTCTGTTCTCTATTGGAAAAGTTACAAAATATATGATCCTTTATACCCACTAGCACTAAATACTCATCCTTTACAAAAGATTAAACCAAGGCTATTAGAGCTAAGAAAACTTCAACTATTGAAATCAATCAAAAGTTTCTTCAGAAAATGTACTATTAGGTCCTTTAGTACTTTATAATTTCCTAACAAATTACATATGTTCTAGAACAATTTAAAAATCTACCAGCAAGTACATTGCATCGATATTAGTCCTTAATGTCATTCTCTAGCATATAGGTCACTGGCATTTTTATAATGCTTAAGGGTCCTTCCCTTAAGAAGCGACAGTTGGATGGAGGGAGCTGTCCAAAGCCATTTACATTTACCACAAGTGCTTAGAATCTAACTAGGGTAGTTCATAAATCTAGGCATGCTTGGAGTTCAGCAATTCAGGATGGCTAGAGTGTGTTCTTTTTAGTGTCTAAAACTTAAAAGTGAGTCAGATGATGTTCAAGATCTCAAAATTAACACTCTAGTCATAGCTCTAGCTTAGAAAATTAAATTGACACTCATGAAATCATATCCTCATAAAATGGGAAATCATTACAAAGTGAAACTCTCAATCAACCTCAGAGAAGCAGGGTAGCATTATCCACTCAATACTCTTGTGAATTTTAAATAAATCCTATGTGCATTCAACTTGGGAACAGAGAAATGGTGATAAGATCAATGGGATGAATATGGGAGCATCCTCTTCCCTTTCAAGATGGTTACTAATGCTCTTATGAACAATATTCAAAGTGAGAAGTCCTTTTTTTGCCAACTAAAAAGAAATCTGAGAATATGAAATAACATGATAGATAAATTATCTCCAAAAGTTCCAAGTTTAGCACAATCCTCCCATAGTTGCCTAATCTAAATTCATCAGTTATTTCCTCATTTCCACAGGTTATTTAGTAATTCTTCAATTCATGAATAACTTATGTGTCTAGGTTTCCACAACCATAAAAATCTCCTATAAATATTTTTGTATGCAAAGGACCTCTTTTTTCCTTGATCTATTTTCCAAGTCAGTAATTTTTACTTTAAAGTACCTTATATTTTCATCTATTTTTTTTCAGTCACTTAGCTTTGTTATTAATATATCTTCTTGCCTCATGGAGTTATTGGCTTCTCTTTGGTCCAGCCTAATTTTCATTTCTCATTGCTTGAGAAAGGTGTTCTACCTCTTTCCTTTTTATGTTATGTTATATTATTTTTCCAATTACTTGAAAAGATAGTTTTCAATATTCATTATTTGTAAGCTACTGAGTTCCACATTTTTCAATCTCCCTACCTTCCCACTCTCCCTCTTCATGGCAGAGAGTAATCTGATATAGGTTGTACATGTACAATTATATCTAACATTTTTCCTTATTATTCTTTGTTGTGAAGGAAGAATTAGAACTAAAGGGGAAAAATTGTAAAAGAAAAATATATATATATATATTAATTCTTTCAAATTATTTTTTCAATAACTCATTTCTTTTTCAATTTTTCCCCCTCAAGCACTTTTTCCATTTATAAAAAAAATAAGTCTTTTAAAAATTATTTCATCTCTTCCAGGAATTCTAGCTAAGTTTGTGCTCAAGCTGTGTTTTTCTCTGAGAGATTACCTGTAGATATTCTGGAGTAATTCTGTTCTTTTGCATTTGTATTTTGAGTATCCCTGCTTCCAAAATAGCTGATTATGGTGGGGCTCGTATTTTGTTTGTTTTCTTATTCTTCCAAATTATTCCTAAATCCATTAAGGCTTGGCTCTGCCACACATCTGGAGTGAAGGAAGGTCTGTTTGGTCCTTGGACACTAAGGTATCCTAGGAGCTTTCACTGCTCCCAGAGTAGTCTGATCCAAGGCAAAGCAAATTCCAATTGCCTGGTCTAAGCTCTGCAAGTCCCCGACTTGGGTTTTGGTCTGTATAAGAACAGTTTTCTAGATTCCACCTTTGTCCACCAGCTGGAAAGCTCATAGGGACAAAATTTTAGATTTTCCTTTAGTTTGGGATTCCTACCTTGGTTATTCTTCTGTAAATTGGAGTAGAGATGCTGGGAGTGAGACTCTGCTGAGAGTTGGGGTGTGAGCCACCCTGCTGAAGCTTGCTTCTGAATTTTTTCCTTTCTCAGTAGAGTCCAGAGCTTCCTCCTAGAACATTACCCCAGCATGCAGATCCCTATTTCACTTTGCCCTGAATTTGTGACACCTAAAGGTAAGGCTGAGTTCTCAAAAGCTAAGTCAATAGAATATATGTTATTCACAGTAAATAGTTTGAAAATGTGGAAATCAGAATAAATGTCTTAAATATTTACTTTCTCATATTAGTCCTAAGAAATTTCTATGACCAAAAATAAAAATGGGATTTCCAACTTAGAATTTTCATAATGTTAAGAAGTTGAACAAAGAAGCCCCAGACCACACTACATCCAACAATTAGGAACAGTCCAGAACATTTTTGGTTACACAATTGTAATTGTCTTCATAAGAGAATGATATCTTTAGACTGTTTGAGCTTTCCTGAGAATTGGAAATAATCTTTATGTTGATAAAAGTTTGGGGAAAACTATCCTCGTATGACTTTCTCCATTCAAGCACATTATCTTACAAATACATTCTGTCAGGTGACAGAGAATTATACATGAGCCTTCCCTTTGGCCTTTTCAAGTTCTTACCAGTGTGTGTTTTTCAAAACGAAGTTATGTCTCAGCATGTTTTTTGTTCTGCACTCATTGTAGGATGAGTTGCTTCCTAACTGGTCCTTTTCAGAAAATTTTCCAGTCTATGTTTTAGGCAATGCTTTCTCTGTAGCCTCATTAATTCTCATGTAAATGCCATATTACACTGTACAAGAAGAGGCTTTGTTAGATGATGGAAACCCTGAGGTTTGTGTTTTTGTTACAAGAAGTAGTTTTATCTGTTTTGGAAAAGGTCATGACATTTCCAAGTGCCTACTTATTTTGCACACCATTACACCTCTTAAAAAGTAACAAAGTGCATTGCATCTATCAGTGAAAAAAATCTGCTTTCAGTGGAAGCAAATAGGGTAAATTCAATCAAAGTTAACACCATCCCCATGGGGACCCCCACAAGTATAAAGTAATGATCTTCTTTCTGAGCCTCATCTCAAATATCTCCCAAATGAGTAGTTAAGGGGGAAGTTGAAGTATTGGCAATCTATCCATATAGGTATATAGAGATATATAAAATCTCTTTGACTCGTGTATATTTTTATATTTATAGTATGCATAGTCATATGAAAACCAGAGATTTTATACATGTGTGTATTAATCAATAGTTATCGTTTTCTGTCTATCTAACCTATCATCTGATGATGTTTGTCCTTTATTCTTTTTTTGTAAAACAAAATACAATTTTTAAATTTTTTTCTTACATTTTTTACCCTAGGTCTATACAAAAGCAAGTCTTAATATTTACTTCGAAAACCTTGAGTTCCAAATCTTCTCCCTTCCTCCCATCCCACCCCCACTTAGTTACTTGGTATAGGTTAAAAATGTGTAATCATGAAATCCATTGCTGCAAAATTCATGTTGTAGAAGTAAAAAGAATCACCCCCCCCCCAAAGAAAGAGAAAACTCAAGAAAAATAAAGTGGGAAGGAAAAAACAGTGTGCTTTAGTTTGTATTCAGATATCTTCAGTTTTTTCTTTGGGGGTGGATAGCATTCTTTATCTTAAGTCCATCAGTGAATATCCTTTATTCTTGAAGAAGATCATGACCTCATGGAGGTATTACCATGACAAGCAAGTGAACTGGATTTGATGTTAAGTCACCAGCCTCACTTTCTCCTCCAGAACCTCCTGGATCCAGTGGCCAGATATGAATCAGAAAGATTGTAGATGGCCCTGACTGTGAACTGAGGCACACAAAGTTTAAGTGACTTGCCTAGAGTCACTTAGAAATCCCTGGTCTCACAGAAGGCAGAAAATATTCATTTCTCAAAATCTATCCTTATAGACTCTACTTAGGAAAAAGAAACTAAAGCAAAAGAGGCAACCAGAGACTTGAGGTACAAACTCAGATTCACTTAAGTAAGCTTATGCTCTCCTTGGCATGTACTTATAATTGCCATTGCCACTGGAATGAAGGAGACAAACCACCTCCAACCCCTACTGAAAGATCAAGAGAGAGAGTGAGCAGAGTCAGTCCCACATGATACACTCAAATGAGATAGGGGCAGAGTCTTACTATATAGTTTTATAACGTTCTAGAGGGATAACTCTTCTTCACTCTAATACTCATCATCTTCAATACAATCTGCCAGTCAAGAAATCCACCCTGAATAATCTTTATTTGGGGGTCAGACCATATATACATATATATATATTATATATATATCATATATATCATACATACATATCATATATAACACATACCTCACATGTCTCTATATCATATATTATATACATATATCATACATTACACATATATCTCATGTATATCACATGCATATGCATATATATATCATAGAAAGGGGTCAGAGCACATACCTTGCTCTAGGCTAAAAGGACAGTGTTTTCCCCTAATCATTATTCCAACATATGTATATAATTTGCACATATGTTTACATATATGCATATGCATGTATATGAAGGCACACTCAACTCAAATAGGCCAGCTAGGTGGTGCAGTGGATAGAGCACTGGCCTTGGATTCAGGAGGACAGCAGTTCAAATCTGACTTCAGAAACTTGCCACTTGCTAGCTGTGTGGCCTTGAACAAGTCACTTGACCCTGACTGACCTGCATTCAGGACCATCTCCAGTTTTCCTGATCTATATCTGGCCACTGGATCCAGATGATTCTGGAGCAAAAATTGAGGTTAGTGACTTAGCACAGTATCCCCCCTCACTCAAATTCAATTCATGTGCCTGTCATGGCATCACCTCCATGATGTCATGGTCTTTTTCAAAAATGAAGGACAAACATTAATTCCATTAATTAAGGGGTTCCCTCCAGCAATATAAACCACAACCTACCCTTGTTGGTTCATCCTTTACTGTTTTGTATGACTCTTATCCAGGAGATGATCCAGTCAACATGCGAGAATCCAACCTAATTTCTTCTGATACTACAAACCCATCCACAATTCACAATCTGATTAATTCCAGATAATCCATGCCTTGGGGTGTGATATTTTATTAGCTTTTATATACTATGGATAAATTATAAGGCTATCAACTATGACAAAGACTGTTCAGAAAAGGAGTAATGAAAGTAACAGCTAACTTTTAAATGACTCCTTAAGATCTGCTAAATACTTATTATCCATCTGAAGTAGATGTCACAAGTTTTATCACTTCCATTGAACCTGAGTTCCAAAGCTCACCAGTATGGGATTCTCCTTTTGGTGGAGATCAATGCCCTGTATCCTGTAGGAGGGTGGGACAAAGCTGGTGAGGATGGCAGAGAGGAGAGTTCTGGCTCTGCAATTCTTCAGAGATTCTTTGACTTCTCAAGGCCTTGTGATGTTTCTTTCACTTCAGCATTTCTGGTTTCTTACTTTGAGAGAGAAGATGGATAATGATGCCAATATCATTTAAGATTACTAGAGGAAAAGACTCTAGAATGTAGCTGACATGGATGGGGGTGGCAATCTTCATCATGTCCCTGTTCTCATATTTCTACCCTAGAAACCTTGAGGAATTTCTCCTTGAGTTCAATCTGGAACTCTTTATATCTTTGCTGAGCTGGGGTAGCTCATTTCCACTGGGAGAGCTCCTTCATTTATATTATCTAATATGCATTCTCCTAATATGAGCTTTCTCTGATTTCAATTGATTTGGCTACATGGGTTCTTCTGGGTGTACACTGTGGAACTTGTATTTGGTGAGGAGGGTAAACTTTTGGATGGAGTCCTGCTTCCCCCAATGATGAAAAAGCAATCAGAGGTTAGCTTAAACCTGAAAACCACATCCCCTAGACTATTAATACTTATGAGAGCAGTAAGACATAATTCTAGCCCAGTGGCTTCTTTCTTTCAGAAGAGAGCAAAGTGACCAAGTTTCTGACTCCAACTTCTTTCTTCTTCCCCTGCCAGGAACTGAAATCTCCTTCAGAGAAGTATAGTGGAAGAAGCCAGAGAAGTCTATTCTGCCTTCCTGAAAGCCACACTTCCTACCCTTGGTACTTGTGAGGGATGGCAGCTGTTACATCATTTTACAGCTTAAGAAACTGAGGTTCAGACTCATCCCTATCAGATGTCTGGACCTGTGTCAGGCTGACTCCAAGTTCCCTACCTGATTCGTCTTGTTTTGCTCATGTCAGTATAAATTTTCTGTTTCTACCTCAGCCCAGGAAAACTAGACTTTCTTTTTTTTAAGTTGTTTTTTTTTTTGCAAGGCAAGTGGGGTAAAGTGGCTTGCCCAAGGCCACACAGCTAGGTAATTATTAAGTGTCTGAGACCGGATTTGAACTCAGGTACTCCTGGGCTGGTGCTCTATCCATTGCACCACCTAGCTGCCCCCAGACTTTCTTTTAAATATTGATGCTAAAACATGGTATCCTCAAAGTTATTTAGTTTAAAACTGAACTCTGGTCTTATACTCACTGTATATTATTTTGTCAGAACTTTTATATTATAAGTAATTATAAGGTTATAAATAAAGATTCACAAAACAGCAAAGTGTTCATAAGTGTAAATTTCCCTTATCTGCTTTTTTTTTCATTTCTATGATCTTTCCAGCTCCTGCTGATAATTCTTTTTGAATGGGAATTAAATAGAATTGTCTCTCCCATCCTGACCTTTTCTGTGCTCCTGACTTGTCTCTGGATTTACAGATCCTACAAAGTATCACTATTGTAAGTAGACTTGCACATGTTTATAAACACCATATGGAGGAAATGCTCAGAGGAAGGAAATAGAGGACTGGTATGCTCTGAGGGGAAAGGAAAGATAAGACCTTTTAATTAATACAATTTAGCTTGATTGATTTATATAAGGGAAGTTCAAATATATTAAACAAATTAACAATTATTGAAGCAATTTATTTTATTTATAAATAAAATAATTATATTTGTGAAGGTCAGGCATTTGATAAAAAATATGATTTCATTAAGCTTTTCCAGTATACTTTAACTATTTAAAAATTTCTTTCTATGATCACTTTTTGCTGAATTTCAAATCATATTTTTTCTTTTTTGTTTGAATAGAATGGTAAAGAATGTGAAGGGATTGAAAGAAAGAAAGAAAGAAAGAAAGAAAGAAAGAAAGAAAGAGGAAAAGAAAGAAAGAGAAGAGAGGAAGGGAGAGAGGAGAGAAGGAAGGAAGAGAGGAAAAAATAAAGAAAACAAGAAAGAGAGAGAAAGAAGGAAGGAAGGGAAAGAGAAAGAAGGAAGGAAGGGGGAAAAAGAAAGAGCGAAGAGAGAACAAGAAAGAAGGAAAGAAAGAGAGAAAAAGGGGAAAAGAGAAAAAAGAGAGAAAGAAGGAAGAATGGAATGAAGGAGAGAGAGGGAAGGAGGGAAAGAAAGAAGGAAGAAGGAAAAATCAGCTGCTTTGTTGGGAAAGGGGATATGCTAAGTTTACCAGTATAACTTGAAGAGTTATTTAAATGGACAAATTATATTCTTCTCTATGAATATGGATTCACACCAGAAATTTCTGGAGGGTAATTTCAACTAATATTCATACTAGATCAATTCCACAATGGTATATCAGTCTTCCTATGTGAAGTATAACTTTTGTGTTTTAATTCTTTGGGTTTTTTAAAGTATTTTATTATGGAATTAGTAAACATCAATAGCTAGGAGCATTCAACATGCAAAAAAAATGGGAAAACAATTGAATGTAAAATTGAAAATTTTATTGTATATAGCTCTTTTTAAAGTGTGTGTTACATTTGACACATTAGGAATAAAAGTGTCTTGCTTATCCCCTTCTAGATTTCCTTATGTACTTTCTCTTCTCTCTCTCTCTCTCTCTCTCTCTCTCTCTCTCTCTCTCTCTCTCATTTTCTTGATGATGTGCAATTTTTAGTTTTGTTTTCCTATTTCTATTGCTGTTTTAAAATTAAAGTTATCTTATACATCAAAGTTAAAACAACAGTGACATGCCACTAGGTTGATGACTTTTTACAGAATTGACTCTGAAAAATAAACCATTTTATCCCCTGAAATTCATGTTTTCTGGCTTGATTTTTTATAATCTATTGAGAGATCTCTTTTTATCTCTTTTGTTCTATTTATGACTTGTTATGAGCTTTGACCAAAAAGAATTTTTTAAAAATGCTGATTAGAAGCTATTAAGAATTCAGGAAGTGTCTGAGTCTGACTTGACAGGTTGTCTGAAGTTACTTTGAATAGGATTTCTCTCTCTAGCTCTTTCTGCTGCATCTTGCTAGTCATATATAAAAATGATATTTGCACAGACAAAACCACTGTAACCAAGATCAAAAGAAATGTAGTAAATTAGGAAATAATTTTTGTGACTAGTGTTTCTGACAAAGGACTCATCTCTAAAATATACAGAGAACTGCATCAATTTAAAAAAAAGAAGCCATTCCCCAATTGACAAATGGTCAAAGGATATGCAAAGGCAATTTACAGATGAGGAAATCAAAGTAATCCAGTCATAAGAAAAATTGCTCTAGATCACTACTTATTAGAGAAATGCACATTACAACATCTCTGAGGTACCACCTCACACCTCTCAGACTGGCCAATATGACCAGAAAGGACAATGATCAATATTGGAAGGGATGTGGGAAATCTGGGACACTAATACATTGTTGGTGGAGCTGTGAACTCATCCAACCTTTCTGGAGAGCAATTTGGAATTATGCCCAAAAGACAACAAAAATTGCATACCCTTTGATCCAGTAAAACCACTACTGGGTCTATACCCTGAAGAAATTATGAAAAAGGGTAAAAATATCACCTGTACAAAAATGTTCATAGCAGCTTTGTTTGTGGTGGCAAAGAAATGGAAACTGAGGGAATGTCCATCAAGTGTGGAATGGCTTAACAAACTGTGGTATATGCATGTGATGGAACACTATTGTTCTGTTAGAAACCAGGAGGGATGGGAATTCAGGGAAGCTTGGAAGGATTTGCAGGAACTAATGCTGAGTGAGATGAGCAGAACCAGTAGAACACTGTATACCCTAACAGCAAAATGGAAGTGATGATCAACCTAGGACTTGTTCATACCAACAGGGCAACAATCAGGCACAATTTTGGGATATCTGCGATGGAGAATGCCATCTGTATCCTGAAAAAAGAATTGTGGAATTTGAACAAAGACTAAGGACTATTACCATTAATTTAAAAATAATGTTGTCTTATTATGTAATTCTGCTATATCTCATACTTTATGTTTCTTCCTTAAGGATGTGATTTCTCTCTCATCACATTCAACTGAGATCAATGCATACTATGGGAATGATATAAAGGCTAACAAACTGTTTTCTGGGGGTGGGGGGAGGGAAGCAAGATTGGGGGGAAAATCGCAAATCTCAAAATAAATAAAACCTTTAAAAAAAAAGAGTTCCAGGCAATCATGAAAAGAAAAGGTTTTTTTCCTATGCACTTCAAAGATTTGTCTCTTTCATAATCATCTCTTGGATTCAGACCTTGCATTAAAAATTGAATGAAAACATTTGTAACAGGAGTGAGATTTATTTGCTGTGATTTATTGTGCAGAAACAGTAAAAAATACCTTCCTTATTCTCTTTCCTTGTTTCCCCTTATTTAAAAATATCAGATATTTTATTGCTATTTTATTGTTATTAATTTTTAGTCTCTGCTTTTTATAAAATTTCATGTTTCTGTGCCAACTTTATCTTCAAGATATGATGAACGTTTTTTGCAAGGCAACAGGATTAAGTGATTTGCCTAAAGTCACACATCTAGGTAATTATTAAGTATCTGAGGTCAGATTTGAACTCAGGTCCTCTTGATTCCAGCTAGTACTCTATCCACTGCACTACTTACCTGCCTTGATTCATGAACTTTTTAAACAAAAATTCTAATCATATGTTGATTATTATATTGATAATTTAATTAAAGTTTAAAGAACTAAGCAAAATCTGCCTTTGAAGGTTTTTTTTGCTTAGTAATTTCTTGGGAGCTAAAACTAATATTAACATTTTGTATCTTTGTTTCTTTTTGTTATTGTTCTCCTTTATTCAGTCTCTTTTTAAAAATTTTTAAAACTTTATCATTTATTTTACTACTTAATTTCTTTGTAAAATTTGAGTTCCAAATTCTTTCCTCCTATCCTTTAACCACCCACTGAAAATGCAAGCAATATGATATCAATCATACATGTGAAATCATTCAAAACATTTCTATACTATCTAGCTCTTCATTTAACATACATCTTCATTTTTCAGACATCTTTTTTTTAATATTTTATTTGAGTTTTGAGTTTTGCAATTTTTCTCCCAGTCTTATTTCCCTCCCCCGCCATGGAAAGCAATCTGTCAGTCTTTATTTTGTTTCATTTTCAGATATCTTTCATGTTAAACTCAACTGTATTAGCATCAAGTATTTATAAATAACCAAGGTAGTGATGTAGGTTAGATGGCAGGGTGATTCTTTAACTATCTGGATAACATCAACAGCAGAAAAATGTCACTTTGACACTAAAGATAATTCATTAACTTTTAAGTTTGACATTAAAATGGCATAGTTAACATAGCCACAAATTTATCTTGGGAAGGCTTCATAATTAAAACAAAAAGGTGTGGAGGAAGGGGTAGGGATGAAGAGATCAGATTCCTCAAAGATGCAGTATTCACATTAGGGCAATACTATCCATGGCATATCAGTCTCCATTGTGACATGGGTTTGTGTTTAATTGTTGTGTTTTAGTTATATTTTCATTTTTTAAAATATCTTTTATTATGAAATTAAAAAACATCAATAGATAGGAACATTCTCAATATATTTCTGATTCCATCAAAAGTGATTCCATCTCTTGGAGCCTCCTGGCTTGATGATGGACCTCACTACAATATGGAATCCCTGAAAACATGAGTCTCCCTGGACCTTTTCAAAGGTTCAACTGAAATCTTTTACATTATACAAAGGTTAACACACCTTTGTAGAGTGTAAAGTATGAGAAAATGCAAACTACCCTATTATACTTTTTAAAAGTAGAACACACATTGCTTGTGTAATCTTAGAAAAGTCTCTCAATCTCAGTTTTCTCATTTTTACAATAAGAAAATTAAACCAGATGACTGTTCAAGTTTTTATTTTGACTCTTCCTACAATTTTTAGCTGTTTCTCCTAGCTTTAATTCCACTTATTTCTCATTAAGTGGTGTCAAGCACTAATTCCAGGAAGAATCAAAAATGTTCTGCCAAGATGAATATTCTTCTAACATTGTATACAAAGGGGAAGCTCTCCAATAGTTTTTCCATTCAGTTGTATGTTCTTGGAAAAAAGGATTCATGTCATATACATCTTTATCCCTTTGGAGTCTTTCACATAGGCACTCGAAAATGACTCTTGAATGATCTGGTAAAGAATATTATTTGGATGAGAAATGAGCATTTTTTGTTGTTTTTTTTCTTCAAACATTATGTCAGAACCATGGCTTGGAAAACTAGAGTATTCAGCACTAAGGTAACAGACAGCACCAAGTCAACTTTTCAACTTACTCAGTGAACTCATGGTGTTGATGAAAGGAACCTCGAGAATAGGGAAGTATATTAGCAGGATCAGAAGTTCTAACTAGTTTGGCACACCTTTGTGACTTTTGATGATCTGGATTGTTTACAAAGTTAGAGGAAAACTCAAGTTAATAGATTCTGAAGGGGATAGAAAATTTACAGCTGCTGATAGGTTTCCACTACATTCTGGACTATAAAAGGATTAATCAAGATATCCTCCTGAATCTAGTAATCAGTGGGGAAAGCATGGATGGGAAGCTTATCTCTGGGTTAGTCATCAAAATGTGGAATAGTTTTTGAGTTGAATTGATGCAAGGAACAAGAATAGAATATTAGTGGAGAGACCAAACAGTAGGATGAGCCTGGGATGACAAAGAGCCTGTGATTAAAGAGTGAAATAAATATATGAATGTTGAGAGGAGTTAGTCATAATAAGGTGTTCTGAGAATGCTTAAGTATTGATTTCCTAGAAGTTTATGGATGTATTACAGTATATATCTCTACACTTTGTGAAGAATTGTGTATGTGGATTCCTGGAGGACTGGGTTTTCCTCTAGCATGATCCCTAATTTCTTCAAAAATAGAAAAAACAAGTACTGAGTACAAGTGATACTGGGACATTCTACTTGTGGTTTGATAGCTAAAAATTATAACTTCAATCCCAGTGGCCCCTAGTAAAGTGATTCTAATATTTTATGAGCAGTTAGGAAAAATTCCTATCAGATATTATATGTGAATGGTTCAGTTCTGAGCCCCCATTAATTTTTTTTTAGGTTTTTGCAAGGCAAATGGGGTTAAGTGGCTTGGCCAAGGCCACACAGCTAGGTAATTATTAAGTGTCTGAGATGGGATTTGAACCCAGGTACTCTTGACTCCAGGGCTGGTGCTTTATCCACCATACCACCTAGCCACCCCCTATCCCCCATTAATTTTTACATGAGAAAATGGATTACCCAGGGAAGTACAAGAAGACCTGAACCTCAGAGATCTCTTGAGATGTAGCTTAAAAATGAGAAAGAAACCTTTATATTATTTGTGTTTATGAGAAAAAATTTCCCTGATGTGCTTATGTTTTTGTGTTTTATTCCCCCAGTATACTAACCAATAGAGAAACAGACAGAAAGTGATGTGTCTGTGTGTGTGTGTGTGTGTGTGTGTGTGTGTGTGTGTGTGTGTCTGTGTGTCCCTAGGTATCTGGCATCTTGTAGCAATATTTGCTATGATCCCTATGAAGCAAGTGGGTCATTGTTCTAGCAAGGACTGAATTCATAATGAGAGTTCTTTTAAAAACAGTTTCAGTTGCATTTATAATATGGTACTTATTCTGAAAGCCTGCCCCATTACCCCAAGGGCATTTTCTGGACAATACACATGTAACATGCTGCATAATTCAGACTCAAGTATTCTGAATTAGTGACATTTTATTGATCTTATTGTGTTTAACATTCAATATACATGTACTAAGAGCTTACAATATCATAGTAGACACTGACAAAATTTAGCCAACTAATTCAATGTGAGCTAAATCCAAGTAGAAGAAAACCTCTTTAAAAAAAAATTAACTAATGAGACATAAGTTTTTAAAAATAAACTCTCATCTTCTACCTACTCAAGTTTTTAAAAAAATTCATTTTAGCCTCAGACACTTAATAATTACCTAGCTGTGTGGCCTTGGGCAAGCCACTTAAACCCATTGCCTTGCAAATATCTAAAAGAAAAATTCATTTTGCAATGAAATTTATGCAATTATTTCCCCTTTTCTGAACACATTAAATAAAAGAATTAACAATATTCTATCTCTTGATTCAGCAGATTAGATTAATGAAGAATACAGGAAATGAGACATATAAAATACTGGAGTGAAGAGGCCACAGGTCCAAATAGAGAGAATAAGATTTATGGTGTAGGACCAAAATCCACATCTTCACATGAACACCAAGTTTTTTAAAATGTTATATAATTATATTTTTGTATCCTCTGTGTAAAGAATAACTTGGAAAATGACTATCCTATGGACCAAAATAAATCTAGTTGATAAGATATAAAGTGAATGACATAATCTTACTTTTCAAATTCAATCCAGCAAACATTTAAGATATATTGACAGGCGGCTATGTGGCACAGTGGATAAAGCACCGGCCCTGGAGTACCTGGGTTCAAATCCGGGCTCAGACACTTAATAATTACCTAGCTGTGTGGCCTTGGGCAAGCCACTGACCCCATTTGCCTCACAAAAAAAAACAAACCCTAAAAAAAAAAGATATATTGACTATGTGCAAAGCCCTATGTCATGTGAATCTGTGATTTCATCCATGTGATTTTTCCCTCGATCACAGTACAGTAATATCCACCCAACCCATGAAACTTTTGCTTGTGTCTTCCCATTAATTTACCATAGGAGTAGACTCAGCCTACTGGAACCCTTCTTTCTGCCCTTATGTCATTATAAAGACATAAATGGAATATGTAGACTGTCCTTTAGTTATCCTTTGATCATGTTATATGACTATTTTTCAATCATATTCTCCCATACTCTTTTCATTACTTCTGTTTCATAATTCCTTGTTGGTAATCTGTTCAAGTCTGTTTATTCTCACATGCCTCTTTTGATGAACCATGAAAACAGTGTCAAGCCTTGTGACATTACAACATCATAAGAAGAACATTGGTACTAAAAAAAATTAGCCTTTATTTCAGAGGGAAATTTGCATTTGAAAGAACTTCACCATTTTCCAAAGGTCATCCAAACTGCTATCATTTATCTGGTTAGTTCTGGACCCAGTTCATTAATTATTTGCAGTGATTGTCCATTAAACATAATGTATGTATGTACGTAATATGTATTTAATAGATTACATAATAGATTACCTTTATAATCATCCAACTACTTATCAGTTACTTATTAATATGATCAATAAACTTTCTTTATACATTTAAAATTTCCCAAATGGCTAATTAGGCAAAACTCTTTTGAATGATATTGAATTTCATTTAGAAAATTTTTCAATATTCTGAGAACTCAGTATAATAATCTCAATATCACTTTTGAATAGGAATACATGAAGCATGCCATCTCTGATTTGAACTCCTCCATCGTACTACTCAGACCACTATTAGAGAGCCTACATCTCATGTATTAGGCCTTAATTAATAGCCACTATCAGAAGATATTCTAAATTATCCCCATTATTATATCTTTCAAGAAATTATATATAACTTTTACACATATATGAAAGGCATCATGTTGGAGGAGAACCTTTAAGGTGATGTTTTATTCCACTAAATCAAATTCCTTTTTAAAATGGTCAAATAATAAATCCAGTAGGTTTTTGTATTCTTTATATCTTTCAGTCTATTGTGTGTTGATAAAAAATGTAATCTATTGTGGAATATCACTCATAAAAGCTTTCCTATTCCCTTTTATCATTCTCATATACAGCTGTTCAATGAGTACAAAATGTTTTCATATAAAGTTGAGAAAATAGGCCTCTGAGAAAGATAATTATTAAAGTTTTTTACCAGTCCTTTAAATTAATCATTTTTTTAAAATCAGGGCAAAATTTTTGTGGACATAATTTATATCTTTCCTTTCTTTAGATAACTTAAGAATTTGTACCTTGACACCAACAAAATTTGTCACATGCAGCATGAACACCTCTACAATATGCAATCAATCCTCAATATTCATATGTTTAATTTTCAAGACTTCAAGTATTCATGTGATTGTATAAGTAACCTCATTTTTACTTTTCCTTTGACAACTGGGCACATTTTTGACTATGTGCAGGAGAGAAAAAAATGATAAGCATGATGTATGCAAGTTTGAGATGCTGACCAATGAGGGGTTAGATACAATAACTCAAGGAGGTGTTTAGGGCAGTAAAGACAATGACAATGAATAAGATCCCAAGACTGGGTCATTTATAGTTTCCAAGCCTGAAGGATGGTGGGTATAATCAAATACTTGGCTAGAAAATTGAAATTTCTGATCCTGTCATCAATGGCAGGCTCAAGGTTAAATGCCAGCTCAACTCTGCTATGTTCCCATCTGAGACCCTTAAGGATCTCATATGGAGCATAACATAGACATTGTTGATAAATTATTTCAAATTGATACCTTCCTCTCCAACACTATCCACCAACCATACAGGAAAGAGTCTCAAGGGTGATGACAAGACTTCACCAATCTCAGTGTCTTCCAATAGCATCAAATAACATCCCAACAACCTCTACCTTGGTTTTTCAGGAGACAAAATTGAGAGGTTTACACAGTATAGTATATAGTACAATACTTTTCCACTGCCATCTGACCTTGTGGAAGCTAAGATTCATATCTCTCTTCTACATATGTAAAGATATCTCTCACCTTCCACTATCTTCATTCATTAGTGTCCAAACAACTTCCATTAATGAGTGTGTTTGAACCAAATCCACACCTGAGGCTGCCATTTTCAAAAACTAAGGAACAGTGAGTAATGTAGAATCCCTCTTCACTGATGACTTTCACTACATGGCAATACAATCGTATTTAATCAACCTCTGAAATATTTTAATATGGTCCCAATATGCATTTGCTCCAATCTGACCCTTAGCTTGGTTCCATACCCAAATAGTCTATTAATGCCCTCATTTCCAGAGGACCTGATCCACTTTAATCAAAATGGTTTGACCTTTGCTATATATATATATGCCAATATATTTGAATGTAATGCCAAAGTCAGGGGGAAAGAGCCTTATTCAAATCAAGAGTTATATAAAGTGACAAACAAAACTGGCCTAAAACAAGACTATAAACATAATCTCCATCTTCTATATCCTTTTTTTTCATTTCAGTTCCATACTCTCAGGGAACCTAGGTTGCCCAGTGGATAGAGTGCTTAAACCAGAATCAGGAAGATTCATCTTTCTGAGTTTAGACCTCATCTCAGATATTTACTAGTTGTAATGTCCCTGGTCAAGTCACTTCATTCTGGTTGCCTCAGTTTGTTCATCTGTAAAATGAACCTGAAAAAGAAATGATAAAACCACTACAGTATCTTTGCCAAGAAAAACCCCACTAAAATGGAGTCATGAAAAGTAGGATCTGACTAACAACCAAACAACAACTTTCAATTATCTGGTCCCTCCTACCTAGAATTCAATTCAAAATAAGGTGATATTGGAGCAAGTACTAAGCTGGAAGCCTACTTCTTACCTTCTTCAGGAGGCATGTAGCAGACTGGAAAATCTTTGGCTCCAATACTCTAAAACAGAGGATAGTGGCAGAGGCATTGGGCCCTATGTTCAATTCTGACTGCTACTATTTATTCTGTATTGGACCTTGGGCAAGTCACTTATTCTCCTATTTCTTCAAATGTAAAATTAGAGAGCTGGAGTAGATGATTTCTGATGTCCTTTGTGGTTCTAGATCTATGGGTTTTTTCTCTCAAAGCCTTGATGTAATAAATGTGGTTAGGGCGAGTCATACTTCAAACAACTGCTGATATCCTTCATCAGCATCATTATATTGCTGTCTACTTAATCTACTGTATCACCTCTTCTTTGAACCCTTATATGGGTCCTGTGGCAGATTCTTCTACTGATCTCGTAGTCATCTCTTCCAAGCAATGTGGTATAGTGTAGAGGGCACTGTATTTGTAGTTCAGAATACCTACTTTGAAATTCCACATCTTTTCTTCAACTTTTTTCTTCACTTTTCTTCAGTTGCTCTGATTCATGCCCCCTTTCAGGTATTTTATGCCCTCTCCTACCCAATTCTTCCTTCACTGTATTGTCTTCCCTCCATTAAATTATAAAATAAATTATAATTCATGACAGGGATTGCCTTTCATTTTTAAAATTTATATTGAACAATATTGATGTACAACACACTCCTGGTTCTATTCACTTCACTGTGAATCAATTCGTGTAAGTCTTTGCAGGATTTTCTGAAATCATCCTGCTTGTCATTTCTTATAGAACAATAACATTCCATTACAATCTTATGCAAGTCCAAATTAGAAATGGAGCAGGGTGAAGCTTCTATAATGGTGTATAATGGCATCAGATTCATGAGGAGCCCTGAACTTTCAGCCAGGATGAAAAAGGAATACCTAACCTTTAATAAATCATCATCAAATCCATAGCATACTTGTTTGTGCAGTCTCTATTTCCACTGAATTGCAAGTTTGCTCTGAGAGCAGGGATCTGGTCCTATTCATCTCTGATTCATCTTGGATGGAATATAAGACCCTGAATATCCTGAGTCCTTAATAAGTATCTATCAAATTGTTGGTGATATCTGAGAGTTCCTTTCAAAAGCAGCCTTATTCTAGTTATATAGAGTACTTTGGTTAGAACTGGAGCAGCTAGGTGGCACAGTGCATAAACTGCTGTTCCCAGAGTCAGGAAGACTCATCTTCCCAAGTTCAAATCTGATCTTAGATACCAGCCATGAGACTCTCAAATTGAGTTGGGGAAGGAAATGGCAAATCACTCCAATATCTGCAGTAAGAAAACCCCAAATGAGGTCATGAAGAGAAGGACATGAAGAGTAAGAAATGATTCTATAACAACAAATATTTAGAATTAGATTCAAGCATAGTAATGGGAGGCAGGTAGCAATGAAGCAGAAACTCATCCTATATTTTTTATTGTCCTTTTCAAAGGAATGTATACACAAGATCTCGTTAAAACAACTATTTAAGATATACACTTGTATATAATGAATGAGCAAACTCTCCTTTCAAAAGAGATTCTGATTACTCTTTCCTCTTTGTTTCCCTTTTTTGTCAGGAATAGGAGAAAGTCATATCTAATTTAAGGCTTCAGATAGTACCCACCATGGGTGTGGACCTGGCAAAAATTCAATTTCCTGCACCTGATCACACTGGAACAGTAGATGAACTGGGGAGAATGGCAGAGGTATTGGGAGAACGTCGTTAAAAAAATTTAGAATTTAGCATCTAAAAATAGTTACCCTGAGCAGTAAGGTGTAGCAAAAAGAGAAGGAACAGGAGAAGAAAGTGAGTAAATCTATTAGGAGACCTGACTCTGAGGGGACATTCTAATTGGGAGAAGTACATGTCTGTTTTTTTCTAGGTCCCATCATTTTCTAAATGTGTCCATCCAAAAGAAAGCTGGGAAAGAAGTGAGGGGTCTTTCACTGCTGTTTCCAAATCCACCCCCCGCCTCTATTTTTATAAGAACTAGCTGGTCTTCAAATCCTCACAGGAAATTGATTTGTCGTCACCATTAAGAATCTCTAGGCACAGTCTTCATCAAAAATCATTTGGGAATGGTTTACCATCATTGTGACTTTCTCTTCCTCCCTCTCTCCTGTGGGAGTCAGAGATGGAAAAGTTTAAAATTATTGTTTTAATACAAATCTATATTCTAGGATTCAGAGGGGATAAAGGGGAGGGGAGGGAAAAGAACTAGAGAAGAAAGGAGAAACCTTGAGTCTACAGTCAAGTGGGCTGCTCCGCCTAGAGGCAACTTGCCCTGGAGACCAGGTCAGGCAGGACTCTATCAAACAGAACTGACGCAGGGACAGAGGCTAAAAGGGTGACGCGAGGAAGTGGACCGGAGGCGGAGGGCGGAGGAGAGGTGGCAGCTGGCGGGTGACGCGCTCCAAGAGGCTCAGAGCAGGTTCGGCCCCCCGGCTCTGGAGATTTAAAAGTTTGGAGAGAGAAGAAGTCTCAGACCGGCAGCTCCACCGTGGGAAGCACGGAACAGGTGCTCCCAGGACGCTGAATCCACCAGGGGAACTTGGGGAGCCCAGACGTGCTCTGCTGGAGAGATCCACAGCCCAGCACGCCTATCTGGGCAGCGAGAAAACTCAAGGATGCCCAGGGATCCCAGCTGCCGTGGGCTGCCTCCGCTGTCTGCCTACCCCAAGGCTGAGAGACAGCTCTTGGGATGTGGGAGGCCAGCTGCTCCCCTCCTCCTGCTGCTCCTCGCTTCCTGGGCGTGCGTCTGCCAAGGTAAGGAACCTGCCCCCCTCTTCTTCAGTCCCCCTGTTCAGCCAGTCCAGTCCTGGAGCCCTTGAAGAGCCAGCCAGGAGGGCAGATGGAGGAACTCGAGTCCCCATCCTCTCTCCCCCTACACAGAGAAGGGGCTCACGAAATCACTCGTCCCTTTCCTCTTCTACTCCAGCCGTCCTTTCTTCTCCATCCGTTGCCTCCCACTTCCCTTTCTCCCATTCTACTTGATGGTTCTAAAACTATGTAGCTGGAAGGAATTTCGGAGATTATTTTTGAGTTCAAACACACACGGGGGCAAAGTCCATTTTAAGCCTCCCTCTGTCCTTACTTAGATGATCTTCGGTGGTCTGTGTGCCGACTCCTCCCATCCGCGCAGCCCGAACATGAGGATGCTTTCTCATCCCCAGGATTCTCCCACCTTCCTTTGCCGCGGTCACTAAGGTCTAGCATGCTTGAGTTTGCAGAGGAGTGCGCTCTCGTGCCCTTCAGCAGTAAGCGAGGACCCTCTCCAAATGCGGAAAGCTTTGGTGGATTCCGTGCAGGAGCACTCCTTTAGTGTGCAATAAGATGACAGCAATGTGTGATACCTGAGCTCCCCGAACACCTATGCTCTCCATCCCGGCATCGGGGGTGTGGCTTAGGGCTCTCAGTCTTGGCAAATCAGAGAGTAACGATGCTTGGCCATTTGTTTGGAAAGGTGGGGAGGGAAGGAGTCGCAAGTGGAGGAGTAGAGAAATGGTGCAGTTTTTATTCTCCTGTAAATTCAAGAGGAGTAAAAGCTGGGAAATAAATACAGGCTTGGAGAGGGAAACCCACAGGTTCTGTCTCCCGATTTTCAGTCTTTATGATCAGAAAATATTCAAAAAAAGCGCTCTTCCTCCCTCACTTACCCTCTCCTTTTCTGTTTATCTCTGCTTCTGTGTCTGTCTCTCTATCTCTGTGTGTGTATCTCTTTCTCATCACCTCATCTTATATATAGCACTTATTTTAGAAAACTTATTTTGCCCCTCTCTGACCAGCACTAGATTCTAGCTGAATAGGAAAATTGAGAAAACTGGCTTAGCTTTGCTATCTGTACAGGGTATCCCCAAAGTCTTAGTGCAGCTTTCTCCAAGAAGATCCTGCATGTTACTGACCTCAGAAGAGGCAAGTTATTTATCCAAGGTCCCACAGCTAAGTAAGTGGTTACAGTAGAAAGAGAAACGATTCTGCCACCAGAGGACCTGGATTAAAATTCTCCCTCTGCTGCCTGTGTTACTTTGGGCAAGTTGTCTAACCTTCCTGAGCCCTTTAAGCCTCAATCTCGTCATCTGCAAAATGAGGATAATGCTTTCTGGACTATTTTACCAGGAGTAATGCCGTATCAAATGATGTTTTACATATATAAAACAAAGAATTAAAACATCATATAAATATTGATTATTATCCTTGGTTAATCATTAGTCAGAAGGGCAGAGGTATACTGCCCTCTGGAAATCCCTGATAACTAAAGATCTAAAAGCCCTTGGATCCTGAAATCTTAAGGACAGTTAAAAGTAATTGGAGCACTCTTTCTTTAAAAAAAAAAAGTGCTATATATCAGTAGTTTCTAGCGATAGAGACCTTGTGATATAGAAACTAGGGAGCCAGCTTGCACACCAGAAAAACCTGGTTCAAATTTCTAAATCAGACCACATAGATTACATAAGTCTGAACAAATCACTTGGAAACAAGTGACTCTAAAACTAGGTTGCTTTTATTTTCAGGTGTTCCAGTATCACCTTTGGCAATACAAACAGACAAAGAGTTACAGCTATGGAACGAGGTAAAAAAAAATTATATCCTTTCTCCCTTTAAAGTTCTCACTCAGATTTTTAAAGACAAATTTTAATGTAATCCCTGCCCCCCCCAATAATTTAAAAATGAAAAACCAAAAAATATAGTATCATAACTGAGAGCTAGAAAATGGTAATTTTCTGTTTTAATAAGTTTATAACTTTTACATTTACATGCCCACACTTTCATCAAAACTCCTCTTAAAACAAAGATAATTAAGTAAAACACATACCAAATAACTACATCTGACAAAAAAAAATCAACATTTTGCCCTGGCAAGCTTCTGTGCTATAACAAAAAATGAATGTATCTATTGTCCAGAACTATCATTAGTTTGCTCAATTAGTCAAAGTCTTCATTTAATGATATTTCAATCAATTAAAAATCTTTTAATTTATATTGCTATTGTGTAGGTGTGGATGCATGTGTTTATTTGTGTGTGTGTATATGTAGCACAATGGATCAAGGTACTAGGCCTGAGTCAGGTACTCTGCTTCCTAAATTCAAATCTAACTTTATACACTTACAATCTGTGTGACTTACAAGCAAGATTTTTAACACTGTTTCAGTTTACTCAACTGTAAAATGAGCTGGAGAAGGAAATGACAAACCTCTCCAGTATCTTTTCCAAGAAAATTCAATTTGGGGTCACAAATAATCAGACAACTCAAAAATGACAACAAGTATAAAACAAGAATATAATATATATATATATATATATATATTAAATAGATACATAACACATATATATACTTATTTCACCCTGAATGCTTCCCATGTTTCTCTGAATTCCTCACATTAGCCATTTCGTATTGTAAAATATTACCTTATTTCCTAGAACAATGTTTCTTCAGCCATTCTCCAACTGATATGTACTCTATTTCCAGTTCTTTGCTACCATGAATAATTTGGTATACATGGCATCTTTTTCTAGAACACTCTTGGTGATATATTCCCAGAAGTGGAATCACAAGAACAGAGGATATGAGAATTTAGTCACTTCTTAGATAATTCCAAATTTGAATCCAAAATGTTTAGAACAATTCATAGCTAGGCTGTAATACACCAACAGTGTATTGTTGTGCCTGTCTTCCCATAGCACTGTCAATATTAAATTTTCTCATTTTATATCATCTTTGCTGATTTGCAGGTTTGAAGTAAAATCTATTATCTCAGTTTGTATTTATTTTACACTTAGCATTTCATAGCATTTTCCCAAATGTTTATAGTTTGCAATTCTTTTGAAAATTAACTCACTAGTTGATATCTTTATAGTAATTGAATAATCTTTTATGTTCCAACTTGAGAGTAATTGAATTTATTATATGTCTGTGTTACTTTTATATAAAACTTGGACATCATTTTTTATCAGTTTGACGCATTTATTTCTGTGGTTTCACTTCTGCTTTCATTGATTTAATTCATGCAGGAGTTTTAAAATGTAACTGTATTGTCCAATGCCTTTTTAAAAATCTCCTCTATTCCTGGATGGTTAAAAACTTTCCCTTACTCATAGTTAGAAACAATACCTTTTCTAATTTTTTATAATATTCATGTTGAATATCCATTTTTAAGCTTATGGCATTTTGGATAAGATATTGGTCTAAACCTCAATTCTTCCTAACTTTTTTCTAATTTTCCTAATAGATCTTGTCCCAGAAAGGGGAGTTTATCCTCATGTAATTTATATTTTCATCTTTATCAGACAGTGGGGCACTGTTTTCATTTGCTTATGTTTCTTTGTATTCTATTTACACTATTTTTAATTTGATTTTACTACTTTTTCAATTTTTCTCACTTCTTTCCCCATTGAATATCAACAACTTCAACTACCACCAGAGAGAGAGAGAGAGAGAGAGAGAGTAAAGAAAAAACAAATTTTCCTATTGACCATGTACAAAAACATATGCTTCATTTTGCATTTTAAGTCTATCACCTCTCTCAGGAGATATGTAGAATGCTTCATCTTTGTTACTCTGGAATCAGAGTTTCCAGTACATTTTTAGAGTTTTTAATTCTTTAAAAAATTTTCTTTTTAAATGTTATTATGTAGATTATTCTTGTGTTTCAGTTCTTTTGACTTCATCAGTTCATATAGTTCTTCCTGGTTTTCTCTTACACATTTTGACATTTTTACAGTGCAATGCTACATTGCATTAACATGTAATTTTTCTAACCCTCCAATTGATGGGTACCCCTTTCATTTGAAGTTTTATGAAAAAAGCTGCTATATTTTTGTAATATGTCTCCCTTTTTATTTTCTTTGATTACTTTGAATCACATGTTTAGTATCACTATTATATATTTTCATTTTCTAATATAGTATTTTTTCAACTACATGTAGAGATAGTTTTTAATGTTCATTTTTGTAAAAATTTTCTCCTTCCTCTTTCCTCTACTCTTCCCAAGACAATATGAGATCTGATATAGATTATATGTGTATAATTATGTTAAACATATTCCCATATTAGTCATGCTGTGAAAGAAGAATCAGAACAAAAGGAAAATTGAAAAACAAAAAAACAAATAAAAAAAGTGAAAAATAGTGTGCTTTGATCTTCATCTAGGTGTGGATGTCATTTTCCATCTCAAGTCTTTTAGAACTGTCTTTGATCACTGTATGGCTGAGAAGACCTAAAACTTTCATTCACTGTTATTTTTAAATATCATTCTGGTATAATTGATAACATTTGGAATAATTCTTTCCAATATTCCTGAAAAGAGACTATAAATAGAACATATTTGACTTCAGAATAATTTTAAAAGTAGAGAAATTCAAAGAACTTAGAATGATATATATATATATATATATACATATATATACACACACACACACACACACACACACACACACACACACACACACATAAAATGAAGGCAAATCAGAACACAAACTAGAAATATATTCTTAAGAAAAATTTGTAAGTAGAATAATAAACATGATTAACATACATAGTAGGAATAAATATATGCCAACAACACATGTATTATTTTGAAATCATCCATAGCTCTATTGGTATTATTTAACAATTTTTTAAAGATCATACTAGAAGAAATGCAAAATAAATTGAAAAATTATTATAAAAACTTCTGTTTGAAGTAATAACTTTCCTTTTAATTTCTTAAACTAACAGACAGTAACAAATTAAAGCATAATATATAATTATTTGGACAATTTAACTTATAGGTATTTCATCATAGACACAAATCATAAGGTTACATATATCTAATTTTATTTTTTATCCTATCAACTTGTTTCTTCTACTTGGCTTATTTCTAGGATATAAATTACCTTTAAACATATCAACCTATACAGTTTGAATGGTTTTTCTCCCTATCAACTAAGTTTAAAGTGTATAAAGTTATTTAAAATAACTGTTCACAAATCATAATATAGGAAAGCTTCATCTAATCTTTCTTATAATTCTGATATCATATAAAAGGGTTAGCGCTCGTTTTTCTAGATTCTTCCTTTTACTTCCTCAACCAAGGTATTTCATTGCTTGACTCAAGGGATTTTCATTGACTTTATTCCATACTTGGAATACTCTCCTTTCACATTGTCACTTTCTAGCTTCCTTCAAATCCCACCAAAAATCTGACCTTAATTCTAGTGCCTCCTGAAATTATTTCCAATTTATCCTTTAAACCTTGATTTTATATACTTGTGTGCATGTTGTCTCTGCTATTATATTGTGAGCCCCTTGAAAATAAGAACATTTACTTACTTTGCATCTCCAGTGTTTAACCCAATGAGTAGCATAAAGTGAGCACTTAATGTTTATTGACTTACTTATGTGTATGTATATCATATATGTGTGTATATATGAACATAGCCATAAACACATTCAGTCATTACAGCTCAGGGAATCGAATTTGGAATATCTCTATATGTAATATATGGCTTTACTGCTTTTGAAGATTTCTCTAAGGCTTTACAAATAATTAGCTATCTGCTGATATATTTTACCTAATACTGGAGTATTATAGAGCTCTGATGTACAAGATTTCAAAAGGGCCTTCCTAACATCCATTGCCTGAAGTGCCGTGGAACTTCAGGAAATATATAGTAGTCAGTAAATAAGTGACTTTACAATTTTAAATCTTCTAGATGAATCTTTTTAACTGATTGTCATATTCTCTGGTAGTCTGATAGCTCAGATTCTAACTCATATACCTATTTTTACAGCTAGATAATGCATGTTCAGGTTTCCTGTCTGTGGACTCTCAGCCTCAGGTAAATTCAGCTACTGAGTGCTTGATATTTGTTTATTGTATATTTGTTTATAATGCAATTTATAATATTTGCTTCAAAGCACCAAGCAGCAGATATATCATCATCTCCTTTGTACAACTGTTAATGTCAGTAGTTAAAATACTTACTACTTATTTAATAATGGGAAAACTTTCTTGAAAACAAGAATATGATATTTGTGCTCAATATTCCATCTATTTTCATGTTTTCCCATGACTCAACTTTCTAGGGGTAGAAGCAAAAAAATTGTCATTAAGAAACTTGTAGAGAAGTCACATGAAAGAAAACAACTAAAAATACTCCCCCTCTCCCCACTTTATCTTTATACATTATAATTCGCATGTAATTATAACTGTTAAAAATGTTATTATATTTGTCTGAATATAAGATAGTCTAAAATATAGACTATAATGAGATCTCTAAGAAAAGGGGGGGGGAACAAATTCCCTGAAAAACAAAGTTGATTAAAATCCACATTCATTTATATATCAGTTCTGGATAAATCGAAGTGTGACCTATATTTGGACAATGATCGTGTTATTCCATGTTCTTCCAACCTCAAAGATAATTTTTTCCTCAAGTTATCATCTATCCTCTGATTAATTCTTTCTTTCTTTTTTCTGGATCACTGGAAGGTATTTAGAGACAAAAGAAACTTACTTTAAAATAATTTGTCATAAAATTATCAGATCAGAGATGGACAGGTCATTCCAGATGCTATACAAGTGTGTTTTGATTGGATGGGAGATAGTTCTTCCAGGAGCCAAGTTGTTATCATCAGATAAACTAAAAGCATCTTAGGAAAATCTAGATGGGCTATGAGAAGAACACTACCTTTGTTAATCAGATCTCAGTTTGCTCCTAGGACTAAATAATATATACTTTGTAATATATATATATATATGTATATATATACATATATATATATAGTCAATTGACAAATTTAGCCCCTAATGTCTGGGTTTTCTAAAAATTTCTTCTAGGTATCCAGTGAACTGGAAGAGCTTTGCTATATGATTATGGGAATTTTACCAAAAGCACAGGTAATTTAAGTTAAAAATATATTTTACTTTGGAAACTAATTACCTAGTCAACTCATAGAATTCAAACTAGAAGAAAACAGCCCAATTCTCTTATACCCATACGACATAATTTCCTCATTGTAAAGTGAAAGTTTAGTATCAGGAGAGACAGGGGGAAAAAGTTGAAAATGAAATAAAGAATAAATATCTTTATCCTCTGGGCTGATAAATTAGCTTTAGGTTTTTCCTCTTATCTAGTTATTCCCTCCCCCCATAGCAATAATGAAAAAGTTCTTCAGCTATCTTTCCCTTTGATTAATTGGGTTACATTCTACTTATTCATTTCCTTGATTCAATTCGAAGGTACCATAGCCCAACATGCCAGTTAACACAATGGATCAATGAAGTTTATTGTTTACAAATATACTAAGACTATAAATAACACCAAATTATACTGTCAGTATTCAACTTTGCCTTCATCTCTTAGAAAAGAAACAGGGGAGCTAGTTGGCAAAGTGGATAGAGTGCTGGCAGTAGGGTCAAGAGGGCCTGCATTCAAATCCAGCCTGAGACTTACTAGCTGTGTGGCCCTGGGCAAATGACTTAACCCTGCTTACATCAGTTTCCTTATCTATAAAATGAGCTGCAGAAAGAAATGATTTCAGTATCTCTGCCAAGAAAACCCAAAAATTGGGTTTCAGGGAGTCAGATATGACTGAGACAACCCAACAGCAACATTAGAAAAGAAATGGGGAATCATTATAGACAATTAATAAAGAGAAACACCAAACATTGGCAAGAAAAATAACAAAGAAAATACATTTAGCTCTAAATATTTAGTTGTAAAGATTATTTAATAAACTTTTTATACAGTCTCCTAGATTAAGACACTTCCAACCACAAATGCATGCATGTTTTGAATATGTAAATATATACTGTGTCTTCTCACAGGAATCAGATGAAAAGGATAATACCAAAAGGGTAAGGTGATTTTCATTTATTCTCATATGTACATATACAAAGTGTTCCAATTAAAAAGTATAAAACTGTGCTAAGACTTTTGGGACATGGCATGTCTGTAAGTTCATTTGTGTATGTATATAGGGTGTCCCTGAATAAATATATTTCTAAAATTAATGTAAATTAAATATATATATTTATTGGAAAATATATATATAATCTTTAATTTTTGTAGTAAAATCCCATTTTTCCTTTTTTTCAAACAGTTCTTATTTCATTATTCTAAGACACATAATTTGGGCAACTCAGATATTATGGTAAGTAGAAAAGCTACTTCTTATGAGCAATTATTTATGCTCATTACAAAAAAATATATTCCAGTTTTAGAAGTTTATCTAAAAATGAGCAAATTGTATACAAATTCATTGAGTATTACAAATGATATATTTAATATATTATATTCCAAATTAAATGTATATATGTACTACATGCTATAAAAATATAGATTTGTTTTGTTTTGTTTTGTTTTAGTCAAAAGAAGCAGTTTGATCTCTGTAGGGAACTCCTTGTGTGAAAACTCTGTCGAGACAAATTGGCAACAGAGGTGTAAGTTATAGTCTTAGAGAGTTATCTCTAACTTACTGACACAAATGTGTCAGACGTAGAAAGTAAAAGGTCTCCTTGTCTCCAAGGTTAATTCTTTATCTTATACACCAACTTAACACTGTTTTATTATTATTAAAACTACCTTTAAATGTCATTAGTGATAACATGCTAATATTATTAGACACAATATTTCATCTGGACCTGGGATTTTATTAGGATAGGGAACTTCCTCTATAAATGTGGATTTGCAGGTACTCTTCAATTTAAAATCCTTAAGATTCTCCAAAAGAGCAAGCAACTTGCCCAGGGTCTTTAAACCAGTATTATAGGGAAAACCTGAACCCAGGTCTCCTGATTCAAGATCAGTTCTCTAATCCTTAAGCCATGCTAGGTCTTATTATATTGTCATGACTTAATAAAAAATTCTAAAAGAAATATCTTTTTTCTAAATGACTAGCTACTTTTATGAGTGACATATGTTTAGAATCATTTAAAAGTGATATTTTTCAAAATGGAAAGAAATCATCTAGATACAGATTCTCCTTTGTTCCTAAATAAATATTCAGTTACTACTTAGGTAGTTATGGGAGAAATCTCTCTCAGATGACTAAGAGAACTGTATGTGGAATTCAGATTCTTTTGAGGTTCAAGTTAATTTTAAAAATAACCAATTTCAACCTTTTTTTGTAAATACTTAAAAAACCTTTGCATTAAAATAAAATATGCTTGCCTTAGTTGCATTTTTTAAATGCATCAACAAGAGCTCTGAGTTAATGGACTTTCTCAGTATCCAACTAAAATGCAATTTAAGAGCTAAATCTAGAGCCCAGTGTATTCTAAATATCTACATTTTAAAAAATTAAGAGTGGTAGCATAAAGAATTTTGAGCTAAATGATTCATTCTTTTAAATATTTAGTACATTAAATATTCAAAGATGAAAATTATGATGCTGTTATTCTAGAAAGTATCTAAATGAGTATGATAAATTATGGCATGTCTAATATTTTATATAAGGATTGCAATATTTTCTTTTTGTGAGTGAACTTGACCTTAGTGAATGAACTAAGTTTTAGTCAATGTCTTTAAATGAAGTCCAATTATATATTTGTTTCGGAGGTATTTGCATTTCTTTCCTTTTAGCATTCTGAAAAAGCACAACCCACTTTTCACCTATACCCAATCACTGTCCTTTTTATATCCACTGTGGTCTTGTTCAGTTGCTTCAATTTAAATACCAGATGCAAAATGTGTCAATACTATGTGTTGCCAGGGAACCATTTTTCAGTGTAAAAGGAATCTTCATTTCTCACTGACTTTTATTTTATTAGATTCCAACTCATCTTTCTGAGAATAAGTTTGTAAGGAAATGGCCAGGTTTTATAATTGCAACAACAGTAATGACCCAATACCACTTGATCATTGTAGTTGCCACAGATGTCTGCAGATATTAGGGAAATATTTCCTCATGTTGTTATTTATTTGAGCTAGAGAATTCATCTAGTTCAGTTCTTTCATTTTATAGATGAAGAAATTGAGAAGGAAATAACTTGCTAGTTTAGTGTGAGATCTAAGACAAGCAAAATATAAGATCCTTGAAGGCAGGTACTGCATCATTTTTGTATCTGTAGTCTCAATACTTAACATTGTCTTACAATGCATTACAAAATATGTTCGTTTTATTGAATTGATGGTGTCCTAATCACCAATTAAAACACTTTCCACTACAAGATGGTGCTTTTCCAGAACTAAAGAAGTAAATTGATTTAAATGATCATTTTACTTTATCCTGAATAAAATTCAGGAAACAACTTTTTCTGTCCAGTCAAAATCTATGGCTCAGTTTCCCATATTGATTTATTAAAGTTACTACACTGCAAAGCACTCCAAAGAAAGCACTTTGATTCACATCTTTAGTTACTTGTTCTCCATGTACAGTACTGCCCAGGAACAAGCACAATGAATAAAGAACATTCTTTGCAGGGCAGGGCCAGGAAATCATGGTTGCTCATATGTCTGTATTCATGTCCTCTTAGTCGTCTGTCGTCCATCCTTTGCTGCAGCTCGTTCCTCAACTGCATGAGAGAAGAATGAAGAGGTTCAAAGTGGACGTATGTAATATTAACTGCATGCTTGCATCTTAACTCTGGGGTATAGCTCTGTCTTTGGATTTCTAGTGTGGAGTCCTTAGAAAACATTCCTTTAGATATGACACCCATACTAGAGAAATTCAGAGGCCCTTAGAGATAGTATGGACTTTACGGAAAATAGAATCCTACACCTTCATTTTACAGGTGAGGAAATGAGAGCCAGAGAAGTTGCTACCCAAAAGCATCTAACAAATTAATGGGAAAATTGGTTCCAGGAGACAGGTTTCTACCTCCTGTTTCCATTGCATCATATTGTTTCACTTGAATGCCAAAACAATTTGATTCTTCCAGACGGAGCCCCAAAGCATCCTTATAAATTCAAGGAACCTAAAATGTTTCCTTCCTAGCACTGTGCCCCATGTGTCCTCCATTTTTAGAAAGGTCATGGTCCAGCACCATGAAACTACTGTAGCCATGATGATTCCCTTATCCAAGAGGAACTCAACTAGTATTTCATAGCAAGAAGATCTCCCATCTAGCACCATGAGATATGATAGCTATTTCATATAAGGCAGCTCCTAGTCAATAAAGTCTCCTGTCACTTTATAAATAGAGGCTATAAACTGGAGATGAAGAGTGGAGTTTCTTTAAGGGGTATTAGAAAATTTTGTTGTTGAGCCATTACAGTTGTGTCTGACTCTTCATAGCCTTATTTGGATTTCTTTGGTAAATATACTGGAGTGGTTTGCCATTTCCTTCTCCAGCTCATTTTACAGGGGAAGAAACTAACACAAAAAGGGTTAAGCAACTTGCATAGGGTTACACAGCTAGCAAGTGTAGGAAGCTGGATTTGAACTCAGGAAGAAGATTCTTCCTGACTTCAGGACCAATACTCTATCCATCATTTCAGTATTATTAATAAGGATTGCAATACTTTCTTTCTGTGAGTGAACCCGGATTCTAACTGTATTCACTCTGAATTTCTGCTAAATAATTATCAGTATTCTATTTAAGAATAAAGTAGGAAGAGATGAAGTTTAGGAAACTAATTAAGAAGGTAAATGTTTTTCTTATTTTCACATGAATATCTTATTTTCACACAGATAACTAACAAAAAATATATAAAGCCAATTATATGTATATAAAATAGATATGACTGAGTTGAACATTTCTAAATACTTTAAAATATAGAATGTATATTTATTTAGATTAACTTTTTTTTTAGTTTTTGCTAGGCAATGGGGTTAAGTGGCTTGCCCAAAGGCACATAGCTAGGTAATTATTAAGTGTCTGAGGCTGGATTTGAACTCAGGTCCTCCTGACTCCAGGGCCAGTGCTCTATCCACCATGCCACCTAGCTGCCCCCAGATTAACTTTTGTTTCAAATCATGAAATATTTTTACCTATTCAAAATTTCCATTTTTAATTCCATTTCTTCAATTTCTAAACCTGTAATTTTAAAATAACTAATTAAATTATTTTACTGAACTCAGATTAAAATATTACCTTTAAGTCTGAATAGTTTACCCAGAATCATTAAAAGTATGTCACAGTCTGATAATTTCATCAAAACTTTTTTCTTTTTAACCACAAACTGATGTTTCAAATTAGCATTTAGAATATAGACAATTTAATGAAAAAAGTCTCAAGCAATTTATTAAACATGTTTTTAAAAAACTGCCAATAGAATGAATTCTCAGGAAGAAAATAGCTTTTGAATACTTTAGAGAGAGACAGGTGTAAAAGAAACCATATAGAAACTTAAAACTTTGGAATTGATGATAGTACATAACATATTTTTATTCTAGAAATATTCTGCAACTCTAAAAATACTCAAACTTGAAATCTTGAGCAATGTTTCATTTTTTTGTTTATAACTTTCCATCTAGGTTGGAGAAAATTTCTTATAATGCAGGAAAGTTAAAAATAATTCAGTTACAAAATATTATCTTAATCACATTTTTTCTACTAACAAAATGAAGTATAAGGTTATCCAGCCTTTTAGGGAGTTTATCTAAATTTTCAATGGTAGCTAGCAAATTAAATTGATCTTAGCTTATCTACAAGTTCTCAGAGGAGTGGTGAGCCCTAAAAGCAGGGTGTATGCTAGTAAATTTTTAATAATCATTTTAAATAAAAAGTATACATAAAACATTTTTTAATTTAATTAGCATTACCAACATTATCTCTATAACTTTTTTAAGTCTAGACAATCAACAAAAAAATCTCAAGTTCTGCCTTATAGTTTTTGTTCATTTGTAGTTCATGCTTAAAATGAAAATTTAACAATTTATTCATGCTGTTTTCAGCATACTTCCACAAAGTGGAAAGACAGTATTTAATTTGTCACCTTAACCTTTTCTTAACTTGGATCATCCAAGTTCATGTGTTTAGATATTTAGAAACTGAAATACTTGAGTAATAGGAGAGAAAAAGGATTATGTATGAATACATTAAGATATTACATATGATATTAGCTAGGTGAATAGAGTACTGGCCCTGGAATCAGGAGGACCTGAGTTCAAAGTCAGACTCGGACACTTAAACTTACTTAGCTGTGTGACCTTGGGCAAGTGACTTTGCAAAAAACACAAAAGATATTATGTACTATCCCATTGCCATCCTTAGATTTAGATTACCCAAAAGCTTTACCTTTTATTTCCTCCTTCTACAGTTAAAACCTCTATAACTTCTATTAACCAACTTCCTTTGTAGATTAACTTTTCCAGAAGACCCTTCCCAATGCAAAGAAAGCTAAAGATGACATCTCTATTTGAGGGCCTTACGTTTCTGTGTACTTTGAAATAGGAAGGATAACTATTATGTTTTAGGATAGAATCAAGATATAGGAATGGTAGGTAGAAGCTGTAAGGGAGGCAAGTGTCAGAGCAACAAAAGAAATCTGTCCTTTCTTGATTAAAGTATATGGAAAGATTATCTCCCTTATTCTTGGATACTTAGTATGTGATTTCTAACCTAAGAATGGATTGATTTGGAAGGTAGAGGAGCTCTCTAGAGCCATTTCCAGAATAGGGCATTCGTGTAAGGCCATGATAGTGAGAGGGAGTAGAAATTAGGCCATTAAAAGATCAGTGGAAGGTATTGGGATAAATATCTAGGCTAATATTTACAGAAGTTTCTGGAACTAGGATTGAAGATTTCTATACTCAAATATTTGAAGAGTTTTCACAAATAAAGAGGGAATATATTGATTCGGAGAAGGGGAAATCAGTGAATTAAAAGCATAGAGAGATGTAGATTTGAGTGTCATGGCAATGATGGGCTTCCTAGAAATTAAAACTTTCCAAAGCTGAATGGGTTTCCCCATGGGATAGTGAGTCTTTAACAATTTTATGTGGGGGATAGTTTCCCTTTGTCAAGAATATTGTAGAAGGAAATTTACACTTAAGGCAAAGAATTGAACCAGATGATATTTGAGATCATCTGCAGTTCTGAGAATCCATGATATTATGTTAATTATAAATTGGTAAATTATAAATATTTTTATTTACAAATTTGCTTTCTTGTTTCTTTTCTTTAATATGTGTAAATATGTCCCCTCATTAATTGGAGGCAGCAGTCTGTGCTCTGCCTGGGTTAGATTACATCATGATCTGGAAGGTCTGGAATATTGTGTTCATTTCTGGGGATCACTAGATTAACTGGAGAAAGTCCAGGATGGTAAAGTGTCTTGAGTCCCTGTCATTAAGATCAGTGAGAACATTTAACCTGGAACATAAAAGACTCTGCAGGGATATGATAGTTGTCTTCAAATACCTGAAGGATTGTTATGGGGAAGAGTAGTTGAACAGAGACATTCATAGAGTATATCTACAGAATTGGATTTATTCCATTTAATCCTAAAAAGTAGAACCACTTGCAATGAGTGTAAGTAAAAAAAAAAAAAGACTGGTTTGGGCTTAATCTCAAAGCAAAGTTTCCTAGCAATGAGGATTCTGCAAATGTTATATAAATTGACTGCCGCAAGAAGTTGTGGGTTCTCCCTCATTAGAAGACCGTTCAATTGTCAAGTACATTCTAGTAAAGATTCTTGTAGGCATGACTTGACCAGGTTGCCACTGAGGCCTCTTGCCTCTTTAAATTCTATGATATGCAAATAAACAATTTATATGTATTACTACCTATTAATTATTCATTAAGCACCCATGAGAGTTCTAGATAATGAATATGAGCAATAAAAATTTAAGATGTATTTGCTGTAAAAATAGGTTTCAGGATTTCACTAGAAGACAAAGGCTTTTCTTAGAATTTTAATCCTTAGAATTGAATTGGGTTGTGATTTAAGATGACATTTCTAAATTAAATAATTTTGATCATTGGCTGATTTGGTTGATTGGTTGGTTGTTGTCCTTCAAGGAAAGTCAAAATGACATCTCTATGTTAGAGTCAAGTTATAATGTGTACAACTGTGGCTGTTCAGAACAATGGAGCCTGGAATGTTCTATCACAAATGGAGTACAACTAGGCATTTTGGGTGGATTCTCTAAATTTTTGCATTTCAAGCAAGCTATACTAGTAGTTATAATAATATTAATTAACAATATTAACATGATTTGATGAAAATATTAATATTCCATTGTTAGCAATAGTACTGTTTAATAGGAAAGGAGACAATTCTAGGGAAGCTTAGGCTTAGACTCTTGCCATCTTGAGACAATTACATGAAAGGTGTGAAATTTAGTTATCCTCTCTTTAAGGCATTAGAGACATTCCTTATGCAAACAACTGCTTCCAAATATAAGCATTATTATCTAGCTTATTGCTTTGTTTCTATTTGATATACTTTGGCATTATCATTTTTTTAAAATGTAAATAAATCACAACATCACAACATCCTCTGATGGTAAGCTGAAACATTATTAAACTAAGTATATTTTTTTTGATTGTCAATGTCAATTAGCCTTGATTTACATTCCTATGAAAATAACAGGTTCTTTTTCTGTTTGTTGGGATCTATTTTTAAGGTTTTTCTAAAATCCTGTTCCTCATTCATGAATCATAAGACTGAGTTTAGGAAGGCATCTCAGAGATCATCTTGCTTCAAGCCCTGGTTTTTACAAATGAGATTAAATGATTTAACCAAGGATACCCAGGCAGCATGACCTTCTAAGACCAAGTTTGGTGCTCTTTTCATAAAATGCTCTTCTTTGTTCCCATAATAATAAGAATACATGTAAACAGTACTTTTAAAGACATACTTTAAAATTTTGGGTTTTTTTCCAAAAGTCATTCTGTGGTTTAGTTTCTATGCAGTGACTGTTGGGTCACTTAGGTGAATTCATTTAGGTCATTCACTTAGGTGAATGTATAAGCTGGAAACACTTTCGAAGGCTGAATCCTATTGTGTTGCATATGGAAGAAAATAATTTTATATTTAACATTCTGGGAAACTGTTATAATATAAAACTCTTCACATACAATACAATAAATAAAAATAGCCCTCATTGTCTTATTAAATTTTAGATTTTGTTTTTAATAGGTTCTTTCATTATTGTTATTTGATTTGTCATTTTTTTTCCTAGAATGAATTCCAAGGACCTGGAAGAATTCAAAGTCGGGGTTACTTTTTATTCAGGGTATGATCGTGTCATTTTTTTTGTCAGTTGTTAGAAAATATTAAAATATTGTAAAGGAGAACAGTTTTATTTTAAACTGTTATATATATATGTGTGTGTATATATATATATGTTGTATATATACATACATATGTATATCTGCATGCATCCACATATATTAGATGCAGCATGGTGTCATGGATGGACAAATGACCTTAAGTCAAGAAGATTTAGGTACAAGTCCTGCTTCAGACATGTACTGGCTGTGTGATCCTGAGTACTTCTTAGGGGGTCTAGGAAGTTCTCCAAGACAATAAGGTGCAGAGCCTATGCTAACCTGAAGAGAGAGGGGGGGAGTTTTCTCACCAAGAAGCACCCTAGAACAATGAAATCAAAGAGATTTAATATAATACATATGACATAGATATGAAATCATTGGTACTAATTTCAATTTTTGACTAAGTTTCCATTTTAAGATTTTTTTTATTCTCTTTATTAGATAACAACATAGAACATTTTGATGGGATTTTTTCTGGATTTCTCTTTAGAGTTTCCTTCTAACATGATAGATTTAGAGAAATGGGGATAGAAATATGAGATCCTCAACAATCAAGTTGGCTGGTTGTTTCCATGACAACTCTGACTTTCAATGTACTCAGGATAATATATGAGTAATAACATGGACAGACAGTCTAGATAATTAGGAAAAGAACTAAAGTTTTTATATAGAATTCATCTGGGGTGGAGGTGGGGATAACTGGGTTTGTACTTTCTTTGCATCATAGGGAGCTTTCTTATGCAAAGTTAAAACTTAATAGTCTTAATTAATTAGGGTCAAAGTCAGTAGACTTCCGTAAAGGGTCTTGAACACACAAAGTTTTTTTTGTTTTGTTTTGCAAGGCAAACAGGGTTAAGTGGCTTGGCCAAGGCCACACAGCTAGATAATTATTAAGTGTCTGAGACCGGATTTGAACCCAGGTACTCCTGACTCCAGGGCTTTATCCACTTCACCACCTAGCCACCCCAACACACAAGTTTTTTTTTGTACTCTTTTAGATCTCCATTCTCTACATTGTTGCCACTCTATGACATTAAATATCTGAATAAAAATGGAAATATCTTGTTAAGGATCAAAGCATTTTGTTAAGAAATTACATATATATATATATATATATATATATATATATATATATAACCCATATCAGATTGCTTGGGAAAGAAGAGAGAAAATTTTGCAAAAATGAATCTTTTAAACTATCTCTACATGTAATTAGAAAGTTTAAAAATAAATTAAATTATTCAAAAAAAGAAAAAGAAAGAAATTACCAAATACCAGGGTCTTTTCTAATTATGAGCTAACAAGCTAGTTTCTTCCTAGATTGAGTATTGTCTGTCTTGGATAGATGTTTAAGTCTGGTTTCTTTTGACGACTAAGATAGCATTTTATCAAGTGAACTTTTTGACTTTGACTCCACATTTATAAGTGAAGCTAAGGTACTTATGGAAAGTAAGTAATGAATGAATAATTCCATGAATGTAATACATCAAGAGTAAATTATTTCCTCAGTATCAGCACACCCTCCCTTGCAACAGAATCTCTGATCCTCCAGAATTTAGACTTTCTTGAAGAGTTCATGTGACTAAAAAGTCATCACTCTTTAATCCTTCATAGGGAGAAGTTTCTTCAGACTTAGCCAGACTATTTGATGACAGATACTCTAATGCTGAAATTCTCACAAGTGAAGAATCATGATCTTTATCTTTGTTTAGGGGTATTTGTTAACTAATTTGTGTATCATGACTTAAGTGATAACTTTTTTAAAATTGATTTTTTTAAATGAGGAATAAGACAATAATAACATAGTATACTGTCAGGCACTTTTTTAAAACTTAAGATAAGTTCCACATTTTTTTTTCATAAAAGCTAGATGAACTTTACAAATAAGAAATCTTTGTGACCATTCACATTCTTTACCTACAAAAGTTATATTGACTCTCTAGGATCACTAAGATATCATTTAACTAGGTAATAGTCCAGGTGTGTCAAATAGACTGAAAGTTAACTTCCCAAAATTCTTAAATCCATGTAGAATTTGGGTCAATAAATACAATTGAGAGTAAGTTAAGAATTTTATTATGTATTTTATCATTGTATGTTCCAAAATTTTCTCAATAATGATGGGTTTTTGCATTTGTTGCTGTTGCTTCTATCTATAAACTATTTCCAAAGTTCTTGCTTTTTTAATATAGAGTGTCCCAAAAAATCTTAGCACAGCTGTAAGCTTTTTTTTTGAAAGGCAATGGGGTTAAGTGGTTTGCCCAAGGCCACACAACTAGGTAATTATTAAGTGTCTGAGGTAGGATTTGAACTCATGTCCTCATGACTCCAGGGCTGGTGCTCTATCCACTGTGCAACCTAACTGCCCCTACAGCTGTAAGCCTTAATAAGTTTTAAGCTACACTAATACTTTAGGGTCACCTTATATATTATCAATTAACTGACTAATCCTGAACTTATCTGTTATCATCAGAAGAAATTGTAGATATAGTCTATAAAGTTTTAATGATAAAATAAATTTCAAAATGAATAAAACAGAAATCATGTTAATTGAGTTAATTTCTAATTTGCCTTTGCTTTTTTTAGCCCCGTAATGGAAGGTCAACAACTTTTCACTAAAAGGTACTTGTTTCATATTTTAACCCAGGTTCAAATGTTCTTAAAAAACTCTATTGAAGTTATTTTCATCATATCAATATATGTCTTACAATATGTTCAACAATGTGTGAGTATGAAAGTATGAAGACTTATGCATTGAATCTTTATGAAATGGGTTTTCATGGACAGGAAGGGAACTAGTAGAACTTCAGTCATTCTTAAGAGTCCCACAGAATCAGGTGACTGATTTGCCAATATAAGTCTTGGACTGCATTGACAGTAATGGGAATTATCTCATTGATTTTGAATTCTCTCTAGTGATGTTGGTTTCATAGATGGCACTTAAATTTACTTTATAAGAGTGCCTATAAATTCTAAAATGCAAATGTAGTACAAAAATGAGAATTTATTTCCTTTAAAGGACTCTATGCATAACTCCTAATGGCATCAAGGAACTTTAAACAGTACAATTAAGTTTTGTGGTTAAGTACTTTGACATTTTGCTGTTGTCATAGCTGATTCTTTATGATCCCATTTAGGTTGTTTTTTTTATGAAAATACTGGAGTGTTTGTCATTTCCTTTTCCATCTCATTGTACATATCAGTAAATTGAGACAAACTGGGTTACATTTGCCCAGAGCTTACCCAGCTAGTGAGTCTGAATTTGAACTCAGGTCTCCCTGACTCTGGGTCCCATGCTCTGTGCTTCACACTCTATCCATTAGCTGCCAATTTGATAATCAGGTGAATGTAAAAATGAACACAGCTGCTGTGATGTTTTTCAAAGTATATTAGGGAAAAGAAGAAATCTCAGCTGTTTCCTCTTTACTTTGATGATATGTTTCAGATATATATGATTAATATGAAGCCTCTAATTGTAATTTCTTTTTCTTGTAGACCTTTGAACTACTTTCATGCTGAAGGAATAGTGATGTGAGGAACATTTTTTTTCCTTCAAAGAAGATTCCCTATCAATTGTACAATTTCTGAGAATTCCCTGGAATGTAAATGTGCCCTCTTTAGATTTAATTAAGAATGTAAATTTTTTTCATTTCATCTTAAAATATTTCCTAGTGGCTGAATACTAACAATTGTATTTAATAAAACTGTGATTCTTGCATGGCATAAATATTGCTTTTGCCAGTTTATTGATATTTTCTTATTGCTGAAATGAAAGCACCTGATAGAGAAATGATCTTAATATTTCATCCTAATGAAGGTATATATGTGCTTTCAGACTTTCAGAGATCAGAATCAATGAAGTGTTTTTTTAAACAAATGAGTAGGAACATAATTTGGTAGACAATACTATTTCCACAATACCCAAGGATTTTTCTGTTCCAATGCTGACTCTTGTCATTTGCTTAAAAAATAAAAGTACCTATACATATTGGGGTGGGGGAGGGGGAAGAGAACAGTTTTCTAAATGAAAGATTAAAATATTGGAATTTCTTGAGATTAATTTGTAATTCATCAAAGAATCCAATTAAGTTACTTGTGATTTTCAGATTTACTTCTGAAGTCATATAAACTACAGCATTACTACCATTTCCCTCCATTAAAGTCCTCCCCTAATGGGTGAACCTTTTCTACTCTTTTTTAATATTATTTTATTTTTTCAATTATATGTAAAGATAGTTTTCAATGTTCATTTTTTGGTAAACTTTTTCTACCTCCCTTCCTCCCTTCCCTCCCCGCCTTGCCCTGATAGCCAGATACAGGGTTGTACATGTACAATCATGTTTAACATTTCCCTATTAGTCATGTTGTGAAAGAAGAATCAGAACTAAATGGAAGAAAAACAATGAGAAAGAATAAAAAATATAAAACAAATTTTAGAAAGTGAAAATAGTATACTTTGGTCTGCATTCAGAGTCCGTAGTTTTCCTCCTCTGGATGTGGATGGCATATCATCACAAATCTTTTAGAATTGTTCTTGATCTGTTGAGAGGAGGGAGCCAAATGAAAGTTCTCTATTCTTAAAGCGCTTGTGGCAGTTTAGCGAAAACTCAGACTGAGCTCTCGTGCAGGTGAGGCTTTAGGGACTGGCCTAAATTAGGTAGATATGGGGATGGAGATTAGATAGAGATTTGAGGTTCTCAGAACGACTGAACGAAATTTAAGAAGCATCATCGAGTTGGCAGCAGAGAAAACCTATCAAAGGTTGTGCTCTGCTTCAGTGAAGGAAATGCCATTACCCAAGAAATCACAAATCTTGGAGAATTACTGATGGAACAGAGATGCTAAACTTTCTCCTGATAAATTCGACGTTCCATTTTAGGAGATGGTGAATGAGGCTATGGTATAAAATGTTCACTTTTTGAAGTTTATGGTGAGGGACTGGCCCAGCTAAAAAGGAGAGGGAGTCAGTGTAGAATGTTCATCTAACAGTAACTGGCTGCAGAAGTATAGTGAATCAAGTCAGGGTTAGGAAGATGAGTTCAAATTCCCCCGTCTGTCTTCAGTCAGAGACCTAGTTCTAATCACTCCAGGTCAGGCAACTCTGAAAAGTTCTTTACCTCGACACGTCACAGACAGGTTTCGACCTTCCTCTATGAAAGGAATTCCCCAAGTTGACGAAACCGTAATCCTGTAATCCCTTAACACTCACCCCCATTTAAGATTCAAAGACCCGTTCCTTTTTTTTGTTTGTTTGTTTTTATATTTTGTCCTATAGAAAGCTGAGGTGGGAGCTGAGGTGGTTCTTTGGACCCAAGGGGGGGGGGGGGCACACATGGTGGTGAGGGTCTCTTCCTTGGCGTACCTTGCGCCTGGAACTAGGGAGCGCACCCCAGAACACCTCCATAACGAAGCGTCGGGCTGAGCATTCTCCAGCCCCTACCCTCCCACTGAAGCTTCCCGTTACCCGGCAACGGGACCTTGCGGGTCGGCCGGGCTCGGATGGGCTGGGCTCCGGGCCATTGTCCCGAGGAAGAGTTCGAACCCAGGCCGGGCCTCCGCTTGGCCGGACCCTTAAAAGGAGCGTGCTCGGGCATTCCAATCAGTTGGGAAGCGCACAGTGCGCTGGAGCCGTGCGCTCCCAGTGCGGCGGCTGAGGCCAGGAGGGGCTCAGGGCTTTAGAGCTGCCCTAGCCCCCTAGTCTCCAGGCCCCGACAAGCCACCGCTGCCTCCGCCTTCCCACCTAGCCCGGGAGGGGACCGGTCCACCATGCAGGTGAGATGCTGGGAGTGGGACTCTATAGAGGACATTCTCAGGTTTGGCCAGAAGTGGAAAGCGGGAAGGGGCGCGCAATGAGCAAGTAAACGGGGCTCTTTTCTGGAGTTGTCCCTGTCCCCAAAGGAGAAATCCCTGCTATAAAATGGGGACTGAATTTAGTATGAAAGGAACCGGCTCTATCACTTTAACTTGCTGTATGACCCTGGGCAAGTCGGTTAACTTCTCTAAGCCTCAGTTTCCTCATATGTAAAGTGAAGTTAGACTTAAATGGTCTCCTTAGACCCCCCCCCCCCCACCAGCTTAACACGTATATTTGGAAGATTACCATACTCGTTTTTCAGAGAGAAGATCCTGGATCCCAACCCTTCTGGTTAAATGATGCCCTTGCCCTAAGTTGTTCGTTAGTAACTCATACCCCGTAGAGCTTTAAGTTTTTTAAAGCTCCTTCCTCACTGCAAGCCTTTGAAAGAATCAGAACGAAATCATTGCTCCTCCTCATCCCCTTTTCCTTGTGGCACCGCCGAGATTCTTGGGGTGAGGGTGAGTGAAACTGGGGGTCTCATGGATACTAAGACTGGGTGGAGACTTTATTCTCTGGTTTCAAACCCCAGGGAAAATCTTGTTTCTGGAACAAAAGTTTCTTTGGTCTGAATTAGCATGATCAAGACTATCTCGAGTACTATTATACTTCTAATCTATTTAACCAGAGCAAAATCTGTTTTGGCTTACATGTAATCAGCAAAGAATAAGTATCCTTAGCTAGATAACCTCCAAAGTTGCTTGTAATTCTCATTTTATTAGCAGGCTTCTTTACCTTAAAAATTAACCCTTAGTGACTGCACATATGTAAACTATATCAGATTGCTTACTCTCTTGGGAACAGGGAAAAGTTAGGGAGGAAAGGAGAAAACTTTGGAATTCAAATGAATGTTGAAACTATTGCAAATAAATAAATAAATTGAAAAGAAATAATAAATTTTAAATTGAAAAGAAATAAATATAATATTAAGAAAAAGAAAAAACCGTTCAACTGGTAAGTTATATACAATAGCTTAAAATTTGTTCTGGTCCCGTTTCTGCAATCAAAAAGGGATTGATAAGAAGTTTGGTTTAAATATGCTAGCTTTCATTGTTAACTTGTTGAGGAAAGTACTTGTTAAACCTTAAGCAATTGTCAGGTGCCCTACTACTGTTTGCTCTTCTCTTTCCAACTGACAGATTCTCTTTCATGGAAAATAATATAAAGAGTTGAAAGGGACCTTGGATATCGTTTATCTAGTGCAATTTTTTTACAGGTGTGGAAATTGAGGCCCAGATGGGTTAAGTGACTTGCCCAAGCCATAGGTAGAAAATAGTAGCACTAGGATTCTAGCCCAGCTCCTCCGTTTCTAGTCCTTCACTTGCCAAGAATGGATTGTGCCTTTTATGAGCTTTTAAGGGCTAAGTAGGAGGGATGAATAATGTGGAATGTTAAAAGGGCTTAGGGAGAATCAGACAAGAGGACAAAATATGTGATATAAAAATAGCTATTTGAGATTTTTAAAAGTGCTTCTAAAGTCACCATTTTATTATGTTAGATATCTTAATATTTAGATATATCTTAAATACAGAATACAATTTCCTTTTGCTGAATGTGATGAATTTTACAAAGACTTTTATTTGGGGGTTGTTATAATTTTAGTTTTGGATTTAGCAGTATTTCATTCCAAAGCCCTCTTCTCCTACTATTCACCTCACCCCCTCATCTGATTATGCTTATTTAATAAAGCTGTGTGGCTTGCTGGAGAAGAATTCAAGGCAAAAAGAAATAAATATGAATAAGTGTACCTAGAGGTTGTATACTATATCACTGAATTCAAAACTAGTCATCTCAGGATCCCAAACATATGGATTTCACATTGTGATGAATGTAGTAAAGTTTGTTTTTTGTGATTTGTGAAAATAGGTCTAAGTTGGAGATGCCTGCAAAGCTATCTTTAAAGAATGCCACTTTGGAGGCAAATTTATTGTTTGAAATTTTTAATTGATAGCTTTCATTTTTACATTGCCTAAATTTCTCCCTGTTAGCTCTTTCGAAGAGAATTTTGAGTTTTTAACAAGGAAGGGGGGGGACTCAGCAAAACCAATCAGTACATCAAAAAAATCTGTCATAATGTAAAACATCTGTGATTTCCCTTCCTCAGAGAGTTGAGGGGGAGGTATCTTGTCATATTTCCTCTTTGGAACTAAATTATTTCTTACATTGTTGAAACATTGATTTTCAATTGTTTTGTAGTGATCCTTTCCATTTACATGTAAATTATACTATTGTGATCATTGTCTATGTTGTTTTCTTGGTTCTGCTTATTTTACTTTGTATTGAGTCTTTCAATGCTTTTCTGAATTCATCAAACTCATTCTTTTTTTTCCAACATTGATATATTTCATTATATTCATTACTATAATTTGTTTTAATTTTCTCTAATCAATGAGTATCAACTTTGCTTCCAGTTCTTTGCTACCACAAAGAAAAATGTGGTGCCATTCTTCTTTCCTTCCCTCCTTCCTTTCTTTCTCTTTCTTTTTTTCCCATTACTTCCTTAGGATCAATCCTAATTTTCTAGTGACATAGTCCAGGCTTTATTTTGATCAATGAGCTCCTTATAGGTAAAAGTGGAATATCTAGGTAAAAGAAAATGGACATTTTAGCCACTTTATTTGCATAGTTCAAAATTACTTTCCAGTAGTTCTACCAGCAATACATTGAGTCTCTTTTTCACAATTTCTCATATGACTTCCCTTCTCTTGTCATCTTTGTAAATTTGCTGGAGTATGAGATTAAATTCTGGAATCACAGTTAAGTGATAATTTAACCCAAAATTCGTAACTAGAAAATATCTAGATATTGTTTTAATCCCTGCATCTCTGAAGAATTTGAGACATAGCAGATTTGTAGAAGCTATAAAGGTGTGAAGGACAGGTAACATGTTGAAAAATAGTAAGAACTCCAAACATCTCAATAAGCCTAAAATGTTGGACTAAATCTGAAGTGATGAATTTGCTCCTAACCAAGAAGTCATGTGAATTGTGAAGTGCCTTCCTCCTATACCTCTATTTGAGAAGATAAATACCCACTACAGAGGTTTCTGTTCTTTAAAATTGTTTATATTCTATTTAATTAACAACTTATCTGGCTAACTTAAGATTTTAAAAAAATCACTCCTAACTTTCTAGTGGTATATCCATTATCTATGAAAAGGGGAAAGCAAAGAGTAAGTAAACAGTTCTAAATATGTAGTAATTGATTTTCAAAAAGGGCAGGGTGATGATTTGGTCCAGAATATCAAGTTTCTACTCCAGTGGGGGCCTCTGAGTAAAGAGAATTTCACTGATTTTGATTTATTAATTTTTTGTAAATGCCCCAAAGCTTCATCCTAGGCTAAAGAAAGTTGTCATTTGCTGCCTGGATTGTCAGGTCATTATATCTTCCCCATTGTTTTCTGTACATGTGTGTTCAGAAGACATCACATGAGCCTATCAAGTGAAGTGTACTGTGTACAAAGTTAAGAGCAATGTTGTAGGATGATCATCTGTGAATGATTTACTTTTCTCAGCAATACAGTGACACAAGACAACTCTGAAGGACTCAGTGATGAAGAATATTATCATCTCTAGGGAATGAGCTGATAGTGTCTAAATATAGATTGAAACATACTTTTTTAACTTTATTTTTCTTGAGGTTTCTTTTGGGGAGGATCTTAGGTTTTATTTTTGTAATGTGATTATTATGGAAATGATTGCACGACTATACATTTATAAACCTATATCAAAATGCTTGTATTCTTATTGAGAGGGAGTAGGGTAAGAGGAGAGAATTTGTAACTCAGGTTTAAAAATGGATGTTAAAAATTTGTTTTTACATATAACTTCTATAGGCAAACGTTCACCATATCTTACCCTTCATGTCGCTTCAAAGAACTTTCTAGACCAGGCTGCATACTCTTCAATCACCTTCCAAAACTGCCATGGAAACCATTTTGACTCTGACCTATCAGAGTCTAAGGGACCCTAGGGCACAGGGGATTTGGTGGGACGGGAATGAGGAAGATGGCTAGAGTGGAGTCAGCATGATTTGGAAATGTCCAGGAAGAAAAAAAAGTCGAGTGTTACTAAACTGAATTTTCAACAAACAGAGGAGATGAGAAAAGGGAGTGTGAAAAATATTGAATCAACTTTTATTTGGGAAAAGTATTTTTTGATCAAAGGAACATCATTAACATAATTTTGTCAAAAACAAATAGATTGAACATCTGATATGATTACAAAAATCAGTGGAATGATTTTCCATTTTGAAATTTTTCACTCTACTGAAGCTCTTCACTACAAAATTACTAGGGACCTCTTGAAAATGTAAAATTCAGTGATCTTTTCTCAGTCACTTTCTTGACCTTTCTTCTGCTTTAACTATGTTGACCATCTGTTTCTTCTTGTTCCTTTTATTTTTCTTTTGATTTTTGAAATGATGGTTACTCCTGGTTCTTCTTTTCCCTACGTGACCATTTTCATTCATCTTCCCACTATCCAGACTGTAAGTTCTCTACCTTTTGCAATTTCATCTATAACCAAAGAGATAAATACAGTGAGAGATATGTTAATGATAAATGTAGTGTAGATGGGAGGCAGTCTCATAATAGAAGGCACTAGAAAACCAAGAAAGGCCTCTTGTAGAAAATGACATTTGAAGTGTCTTAAAAGAAAGCAGGGAAGGTAAGAGGCAGAGTTGCAGAGGGAATACCTGGAGGATAGCTCAGTGCCAACAACTGGAGTCAGCTGTGCAAATGCCACTCCAATACCATCCAATTATCCAATACCATCTTTGCTTTCCTAATTACCTACTGTACCCTGCTACCTCTATGATTCTATTAACTCATATTAAACCTGTCCAAAATGAAACTCAACTTTCTCACCTTACCTTTCTTCTAACTTTTGTATTTTAGTCAATCACATAAAGAGTATTCATCAGTCACTTTGGTGGCCCAGTGGATAGAGAGCTGGCCTTGGAGTCAGGAGTCTGGGAGTATGAATTCAACCTCAGACCTTGGACCCATTCACTAGCTGTATGACCATGGTCAAGTCTCTTAACCCTGATTGCCTCACATCTAAGATCATCTCCAGTTGTCTTGATTCCTAGCTGGTCACCAGATCTAGATGACTCCAGAGGAGAAAGTGAGACTGATGACTTAGCACAGAACCCTCACATTCAAATCAGTTCATGTGCTTGTCTTGGCATTACATCCTCATGGTCTTCTTTGAGAATGAAGGACAAACAACATTATTATTTAGTGTTAGGCACTGCTTAGTTATGAGGATACAGAAGGTAAAAGCAGACTCTTATCTTTAAGGAGTTCCCATTCAAATAGACAACATTTAAAAACTAGATATTTATGATATATATAATATGTATATATGTGTGTGTGTGTGTGTGTGTGTATATATATATATATATATATATATATATATATATATATATATATATATATGTAGGGTGGATGGGAGGCAGCCTCAGAGTAGAAGACATTAGATGACCAGGAAAGGCCTCTTGCAGAAAGTGAAATTTGAACTGTCCTGAAGACAACCAGGAAAAGTTAGAGATGCAGGGGGAAAGCCTGGAGGAGACAGCTCAGTACAGACACTTGAAGTCAGGAAATGGATTGTTGTGTTGGAAAAATAGCAAGTATATCCAAACAGATGGATCATAGACCAAATGGAAGGGAATAGTGTAAAAAGACTAGGAAGAAATCAAATTGTAAAAATATTTACATTTCCTACAGAAGACTTTATATGTGGATCTGGAGGTAATGGGGAGCTCCTGGTAATTAATGAAGAGGATGATCTGGTCAGAAGAGCCTTTAAGGAAACCACAGCTGAAAGTCATTGAATTAGGGCTTCCTTGAGGCAGGGAGTAAAATTTAAAAGCTAATGCAATAGCCCAGGTGAGAGGTGATAAAAGCCTGACCCCGAGTGGTTGGATGCATGATGGTGGATGAATATACATGAGAAATGTGGAGATGGAAACAACAATGGATTGGCCATTTGCAGGACAGAGCAAGGGATTGAGTATGACAGTGAGGTTGCAAAACTAACTAGGTGACTTGGAGATTATTAGTATCTTTTTTTTTTAAGGTTTTTTGCAAGGCAAACGGGGTTAAGTGGCTTGCCCAAGGCCACACAGCTAGGTAGTTATTGTCTGAAACTGGATTTGAACCCAGGTACTCCTGACTCCAAGGCCAGTGCTTTATCTACTATGCCACCTAGCCACCCCAAGTTTATTAGTATCTTGACAGTAATAAGGAAATCTGGGGAAAGGAGGTTTAGAGAAAAAGTACTGTTGAACATGTTGAAATTGGAATGTCTATGGACATCTATTTCATAGTGTTCTAAAAGCAGTTCCTGATGCAGGACTTGGAATCATGGGCACTACTGAAAACATCAGTGGAGATGAGAAGAGTGCCCAGGACAGAGCCTTGGGGGACACCCACAGAAGAGTTCTGAGAAAAGTGGTCAAACAAGCATAGAAAAAGGAGAGAAGAAACAGAATCAAAATAGACAAGGGGGGGAAGCATCGGGGCAGAGATGTGGATTGATCAGCAGCGTCAGGAGCTATAGAAGTAAGGCAGGCTGAGGACTGAGAAGAGGCTGTTAAAGATTGAGTAATCAAAAAAATACTGTTCACTTTTTAGAAGAACAATTTCGATGAAATAGATCTGAAGCCAAATTGCAGCTGTTTTTTAAAAAGAAAGGAAACAGAAGATCAAATGATATAATTCTTTTCTACACATAGTAGGTGATAAAAAAAATGCTTATCCCCTAATCCCCCAGTATAGGCAGTTTAGTCAAGGAATATAGAAGAAAAGAGAAATAGATAGTTGGATCCCAAGGAGGTTTTAAGAATGGGTATGTTTGTAGACATCAGGGAAGGAGACTAGGTAGAGAGAGACTGAAAACAAAAAGGAATGGGGAGATGAAAGAAGGGGTTAAGATCAGGGTATGTGTAGCTAGGGGTTAACTAGGTTGGCACAGTAGCTAGAGTGCCAGACCTGGAGTCAGGAAGAGGCATCTTCATGAGTTCAACTCCAGCCTCAGATGCTTACTAGGCAAGCCACTTAACTTTGCCTCAGTTTCCTCATCTGTAAAATGAGCTGGAAAAGGAAATGACAAACCATTTTAATGACTGTGTCAAGACAACCCTAAATGGGGTTGGGGGTGGGGGTGTTCACGAAGAATTGGACAGGACTGAAACAATTGAACAATCTGTAGCTAGACCTTGTCAAGGTCACTTCTTTATCTGACATTAGAGTGAAAGAAAAGAATCTGGAGATGATTGAGTGATGTGAGAGGAGAAGATGGAAGTGGATGGCCTCATTTTTTTTTTTTTGGTTGAAGTTTCAAGTTCTTAGTAGGAAGGATATAGGATGCCATATGAGTCTTGAAGAGAGACAGTTTATTGTCATCCAGACTCAAGATCTCAGCTTTAGAAAGTATTTGTTCTCTCCTTCACTCCTCATGTCCAATCAGTTGGCACTGCTTTTGGCTTTCCTCTATATCTCATTTTGAATCATTCTCACTACTACTACCTTAATCCAGACTTGCATAAACTCTTACCTGGAATTATTTGAATAACCTTCTCAACTAATCTTCTAGGCTTTCATTTCCAGTCCATCTGGATAATGGCCAAATTTACCTTACTAAAGTGTGGGTCTGATCACATCACACTGCAGCTTGAAAAACATTCAGTTGTTCCCCTGTTCCATAAAACAGACATCATAACCTGGCATTTAAAGCACAAACTGACCACAAACTACTTTTCCATGCTTGTATCATTCTACTTCTCATAATATATATATATATATATATATATATATATATATATATATATATATATATAATGTTTTAGGGGAAAAAAAAACCAAACTGTATTTTTAACTGTTACCTATTTTAAGCCTATCCTTCTGCTTCAATAAATATATTGAA